>NC_041233.1:55896019-56012245 GCF_002837175.3 Physeter macrocephalus
CCGCAACGGCAGAGGCCACAACAGTGAGAGGCCCGCGTACTGCAAAACAAAACAAAACAAAACAAAAAAAACCATAACACAGGATGAACTAGACTAAGAGGAAGGGCTCTATGCCACAAGCAATAGCCCCAAGCCTCAGTATTAAGCGATCAAAATGGGGAACAGAGCATTTTGTCCCTGGGCAGAGGAACAAGCATCTATTTGCCAACATAGTTAATAAGCATCATATAAGAAATGTATAGTCTTAGAGGAAGAAGCTCCCCAACACAGAACCTCTGTTTTCATTTGTCAGCAATGGAATTACAACTAATTTATCAACAACGTCTCAGAAGATCACCCCCAGTCGCCAAAGTTCCCCATTTTCAAACTTCATCAGGACTCTCTCCCTCCCTCAGTGGAAACCCTAGATTTTCACAGCAACTTCCCAATGCCACCCATAATCTCTAAAGTCTACCATTTCTACCCATATTCCTTCAGTTCCTAGAGGCAAGTCAGTTTCAGTCTCTTATACCAATCCAGACAAAATCCTCATCAAGTTAATTACTTACCTAATCACTAATCTGAGTTCCAAGACCTTCACCCAGAGCCTCCTGGTCTCCTGATATACATAAGAATGTTCCTGTGTGCAGCCTTCATTTTACCCTGCCTTTCTGCTTATCAGGGCATCTGGGTAATAGCATGGAAATAAATCAGTGACTCCAAGATGTGGTCTCTTTCATGTATGAAGGCTGTACCTGCATGAAGGCTGCTCAGCGGGGCTGACACTGTCCAGCAGAGCAATAAGGGCAGTTGGTATAAATTGCACAATACCTAATCGGACTATTGCAAAAACCTGAGCTCTTCCCTTTCCTACTCATCCAGCCAGGTTTATCTTCTTCAAACACTCTTATTGGGTAACTTCTCTGCGCAAACCTTCAACAGGCTTCCCCTGCCCTGACTGCCAAAATCAGCCTGCCTGATCCATCCAGCATGTTCCCAGCCCTAATCAGGTAGGTCTCTTTATAACCTAGACCTGCTCACCTCCAACCTCTGTCCCTGGACTCCTACTGCTCCAGACAAATACCCCTCCTTTTTCTTCCTCTGTACTTTGTGGTTCTCAACCTTGGCTGTACTTTGCAGTTCTCAACCTTGGCTGTACTTTGCAGTCACATGGGGAGCTTTTAAAAAATACCCATGAAGGGAAGGGAATTGTAGGGAAAGGTAATAAAAGGGCAGAGAAAGGTGGTACCCTCCAAGATTCTGATTTAACAGGTCTGGTATGGGATCCAGCCATCAGAATGTTTTTAAAACCTCCCAGGTGATACAGTCACAGTTGAGAACCAGTGTCCTGGCCTCATCCCCCAAGGTTCAGCTCAAGTCCCATTTCCAGCCTTTGCCAGTCTCTCTGAATTCCTACAACACTGATAATCTCTATCACACCACTTTCTGTCACATACAGACTCTCCCCAAATGCATTCCTCTTCCATGTATCTCTAGTTATACATAGACTACATACCAGGAAGCAGTTAAATGAAGAGAAGCTGAGACCAAGGCTAGAAGAATCAAATATTAGAACTGGCAGGATCTTCAGAGAGCATCTAGACTAGTGGCTCTTGGACTTTCGGGGGCCATAGGTTCCTTCAGAAAATCTGATAAAAGTTATGAACTTTCTCTCCAGAAATACACATACACACAGAATTCTGCATAAAATTTCAGGGAGTTCAGAGGCCCCTTGAATGATCCCCTATGCAAACGCTCCTTATGGGACCATGAACCATAAACTAGTCTTTTCCTAACATGTAGATGAGACATAGGGGCTGGAGGGGCAAATGACTTGCCTTTGGTCAAAAGTAGTGGCAGAGCTGGGTCCAGACCCTAATCTCTTGATCATTACATTAAATTACCTTGGCTTGGCATTTCCACTGACTGCTTCAAACCCAGCAGCCGAAATCTGATCATCTCTTGGGCAAAAGTGAACAACTGAAGAAGCTGTGCTTTATACAGAAGCATGTTATTCGTGCTATCAAGTTCCTGAGGTCACACTATTTAAACCCTTATTCACTGACAGTTCAATAGACATAACACCTAATTTTTAACCACTTTTTACCCTCACAGTTTCTAGAAAAAAACAGATCCTCACCCAAAACTCACCCGCTTCTCCTGCAGAGCTGGGCTGTCATCCCCAAGGGCCAGGCGGGAAGCACGGGTCCGGAACTCTGCCAGGCCCAGGATGGGCAGGTACTCGTGGTTTAGGCTGCTGTCATTAGCAATCCTCTGCTCCACCTTCCTCACGACTGGCAAAACCCAGGGCAGGCTATCATCCGTGCGATAAGCTGGGACACGGGAAAGAGACATACAACGGAGCCTTAGACTTCGTCCAAGGAAGAATTCGGAGCTGTGAACAGGGAGGGTTCTACCACCTTCCAATCAAAACAGAACTGTGAGGGAAATTAAAGTTCATTCACTTACTGACCGCCTGCTTTGGGCCAGGCACCGGGCTAGGTGCTGGGAAGGCAGAAGGACAGTTTCCTATCCTTATGGAAATTATAGTTCTTAAATATGTGACCTCCAAAAAGTAGAATGCTGAAATAAAACTGAGACATCCAAGAGTATGATCAAGTGAGAGAGTGCACGCAAAAGCACTCCGCAAATTAAAAATACCTTACAAATGCTATGTCAATATCACTAGGACACTGAGGTCTCTATGACCACTGGCCCAGTAATCGCCTTCCTCCTGCATCTCCCCAAGAAAAGGGTTCGGTGCTACTTCACATGAACGCTGCACCTTCAAACAGAAACATGGAGAGAGAGGAGGGTGGAGGGAGGCCCACCTCCTCCTCTTGTCCTGTAAGAACAGAAATGAGACAAATGGCGAGGAAACACCTGTGACTGAAGATTCCAACAACTGGTTACACAATCATCGAACAACAAGTTTAAACACATCTTTGTCCTCTTGCTGTTTTTTGACATCAGCCAGTGTTTACCATTTTGACTGTTCCCACCACTCACTTCCTCTGCTCCACACTTTTATGGATCTAAGTTTACCTGTTTCATAATTTTTAATCTTGATTACAGCAAATTTCTAAGCATTTCTTCTACGCTAAAAGTATTTTTAGTCTACATTGAGTTATCCTATCACTGATTTTTTTTCCTATACTACCCTATAATCATTTTGAGATTATAGCTTGAGAGGGCAGCTGCTTTGGCTTGCATCCAAGCCAATGACTTCTCTGAGCAGGAGTCCTGACAGGGATTTGCTTCTGCTGGACTGTTTAGGTCTCCAATAAACCTATACTTTGGCAAGTGACTGTGAAACAAATTTTTTAAGTAATTCTTCTTTATCTTGTTGATTTCTGCTCAACATTAATCCCTGACTTTTTTTTAAATCACTTTTTTAGGGTGGTTGATATTGCTTACTGAACAACACATGTTGATTGTAGAAAATTTAGAAAAGCCCAGAAAGAAAATAATAAACATTATGATTAACATGTAATTCCAGCACTCAGAGATAAGGAGTATGAAAATTTTGGTGTACAGCCTTTTAAACTTTATTTTACATGAGTAT
This sequence comes from Physeter macrocephalus, assembly GCF_002837175.3. Taxonomy (NCBI): domain Eukaryota; kingdom Metazoa; phylum Chordata; class Mammalia; order Artiodactyla; family Physeteridae; genus Physeter; species Physeter macrocephalus. The sequence continues at coordinate 55,899,564 of NC_041233.1, forward strand.
GTTCTTTTATAAATTGTGTCATTTTTTATATAGAATTTTCAACATGCTTTTTTCCACTTATTAAATATATATTATGAATATCTTTCATCATCATTAACTATTTAAGTCTGTGCACACAGAGTGTCTTTGTTCTTTTTAGAGCTGCATAACTGATAAATGTACTATAATTTGTTTTGCGAGTCTCCTGTTGATGGACATTTGAGTTGTTTCTAATCTTTGGCTATTAGAAAATAATACTTCAGTGAACCCTGTACATATGTCATCTTACATATATGTAAATATAGCTGTAAGAGGCAGGGTTGAAAATGGAAGAGTAGGTTGAGAAGTACGTGTAATTTTGTTGTTGTTGTTTTTGAGGGTATACGTTAGTTTACTATTTTCAACTGATTCTCATTTTACATCACATGGTTGTACAACAAATATGGTTAAAACAACTGATTGGAAGAATACTGGTGGCAATCAATGAAAAGTTTAAATGCAAATATATTACCTTTAAGCATACTTTGTGTATTTGTAGTTTTGACAGATATATCCACATTGGCTTTTTTATAGGGGTGTTATCAGTGTACATCGCTGCCATAAGGCAGGGGTATTAAGAGTATACATCTGTGCCATAGGGCAGGGGTGTTATCAGTGTACATCACTGCCATCAATGTACAAGAATGTCTGCTTCCACACAGCCACAGCCACTGAGTGAATTTTTGCCAATTTAAGAGTGCAAATGCTATCTCAGGGTAGTTTAAATTTGCATTTCTCTTATCGTGGATGCAACTGGACATTTTTCATATATATGAGCCATTTACAACACAATTTTAGTGGCTAGACAATATTCCTTTCTATGTATAATTTATTAACTATTTGTGTTGCTTTTGACTATTTGCTAATATAAACACTGCAATTAATGTTCTTATACTTTACACATATTCATGAATGCTTCCTTAGGAAAACTTTTTCTAGGTGTAAAATTACTAGATCAAAAGTCAGACCACAAATAAGACTTTATAAGATATTTTGATTTTGCATCTGTCTTCTACTCCATCAACTAACCCTACGTTCCAGGAATGTGTCATCTGCAAATTTGAAAAGCATATCAAGCTAGTAATAGAAATGTGGACAGAGTTCCAGACTGACACAGCCACTAACCAACAACCAGTCTCTGGGTAGGTGAATCTGACTCACAATACTGTCATATCACTCACATTAGACCCCCTGGCCCACCAAATTCCCTCCCTCTCAACAAGTTCAAAAAGCCTACTTTATCAGTTGAGATTTGGTCTGGTTTTTCAAAGAGATACCAAAATAATGACTCCCAAGTAATCGTTTTCCCTGAAGTAGATCACCCCATCTATGATCACAATGCTATACCATTGTTCAAAATATTCTTGGAATTCTTCTCTTGGAATTGTTTTTAGAGGAGACATCTCTTTTTTTGAATATCCTCAGTGATGCCAAATCTTTGTCCTTTGAAAGTAAATTTAATTTTTGAAAATGGTACTTGTATTATGTCCAGCAAAGTAGGTGGGTGAATGGACTGAATAATATTAATGGAGAACAGCTATAAAAAGATGGCCTCCTACATGGGTCTAACATGCTTTGAAGGCCATTCCAAAAGAGGGTTTCGGAAAACTTTGAGCAATAGCAGTATATGCGGACTACACTACACAGAGGGGATACTGTTTAGATGTACAAGAATATGGGTGTTTGTAGAAAAACCAGTTCTATTATGCTTCCCATCTGTGTTTGGATGGTTAATATATAATTATGCTACATATATTTATGATATGTCATTTGTAAATCATGTATTATAAATAAATAAAATATGAAAGATAAAGCCATAGTAACGCTGTTCTTACCAGTGATGTATACTCTGTGCAACTCTAAAAAATCCTGTGATAGGACTGGAGGCAGGGAGGCATTGTGTCCATATTGTGACAAAAGAGAAAATGGCCAATTCACACCTCTGCTTCCTTCTTCACTGCCCAGTTTCCCCCAGATTCAGTTCTAGATTTATTCTCAATGCCTTGTCTCACTGCCCTACCGAAGCAGAACTGCAGTTACTCTTGGGCGTTTGGAGCAATGAGGTTAGGCATTACCAACAACCACTATTCCTGCTCTCCCAGAGGGGTTTTATTCCCGTTTTGTTGGACCCATGAGTTTCTCATTCATTCTTTCATTCTCTCACTCATTTGACCGCTACTTATTGAATCCACCATGAACCAGGTACTGGCTAGAAGTAGCTACACAGAGATGGGTAAGATAAAACAAGATACTGTCTTGGCCTCCCTCCAGGAAACATAGAGCATAGAGTCCTTAGTTCTCCTGTAAGTGATCAGGGAAGATGAAGTATGAAAGATGAATAAGAGTTTAAAAGACAGGAAAAAGGACTTTCCAGACAGAGGGAACACTTGTGCAAGGCCCCAGAGGCTTGGAGAGATGAGGTTTTTGAGGATCTGCATTTTCATGGCTCGGATGTAAGATCCATGGAGAAGCAGCAAGGAATGGCTTAGGGAGTCTTGGGGTCTCTTCTAAGGAACTTTGTCTCAATGGGGAAACCACTGAAAGCATTTAAGCAAGAGAGTGACATGGACAGCTGTACATTTTAACAGAATCATTTGAGTGACATGACGGAAAATAAACTGGAAGGAGGACAGAAGCAGACGGTGAAGTCAGGAGGCTGCTGCAATAATCCACGAAGGAAATAATGAAGTCTTGAATCACAGCAGCGGCAGCGGAGATAAACAAAAGGGGAGACATTCAAAATAAATTTATGAGGTAAAAAAGACAGAACCTAGTGACCAAATAAATATACATGGGACTGATGAAAGGGTCACCGACAACCTCCAAAGTCTCTCTCTAGTCTGGATAAAGACTACTGGGGGTGGGGCAGGGGAGAGGGCATCCAAGATATAGAGCAAAGCAGAAGAAAAAAAGAAAAGATTGAGGGGAGGGTGGAATCCATGCATTGTTTTAAACACTTTGAATTTGAGGTGTCCAGCAAACTGCAGCGAATATGGGTCTGGCATCCAGGGAAGAAGTCCAGGATGGAAAGAAAGATTTTATAATTATAGACATGGACGGTGGCTGAAGCCATAGTAATAACAAGGAGTTACTGAATACTTACTACATACAGGGCACTGTGCTAAATACTTCACATTTTTTTTAACTTTCATTTAATTCTTATAACAACTCACAAAATAGATATTATGATCTCTATTTTTGGAATCTGCAAACTGAGGCCAGAAAAGTTTGCCCAAGATCACAAGAACTGTAAGAGCTAGGCTGTCATACTATTAATTAAGTTCATGGATCCCTATGCTTTTTCTAAAGAGCAAGAGATGTCTAGGGAAAGCCTGAAGCCAGCAGGCCCCAGAGGACTGACTGTGCAAGGGGCCTTTCTACCTACCAGCATGCCCCTCAGCTCCACACACCACACCCTTCTCCCTGAGGAGCAGCTCTTTTAGAGGAGTCACACAGGTTGCAGGTGAGTCTCGATTTCCAGAAGAACACGGAGAATTAGATGATCAAACCATCACCCTCCTCCTCCTCCTCCTAAGATCTCCACTTCCCCCATCCATCCCTACCCAACAGCCCATGCACATACGCCTCTTTAAGGCCCTTCTCCAACTAGGGTCCTGCGGAGAGGACCAGGGGTACTCAGAAACACCTGATACAGCACGTCTCTCCCACAACTTTATTTGAAGATGCTAAGAACCCACATTAAAAACAACAACAAATATGAAAGCAAGCACAGTCTACCTGGAACAAAAGAAAGCTAAGTTTACATGATGAACGGACTGGAGTCTATGTAGAAATGTCTTGCTTCAGGCTGCATCAGGCTGAACTCATATCTCCCCTGCCCCTAAAGTCACTTGTCTGAAACTTTACGAGGCGCTACAACAGTCAACTCGAAGAGCATCATATTTAACAGTGAAAAATGTGATGCTCTGCTCTGTTTAACTATATGGAAATTATGCAAATAGTCACAGCAAGAAGAAAATCTCTGGGGAAACTATCTGCAAGTAGGAATGAGCTAATGAGATTATAGTTGAAGTTTGTTCTAAATGTCCAACATCATTAGAACTTGAGTTGGTTAACTTCCATTAGGCTTTATCTTAACTTAGAAAAAAAAAAGGGCATCTTCACCAAAGTCAGAGATTAATTATCAATACATTTCCTTCACAAAGGGTATACTTCGGGATGTGTATAAATAGAGCTAGGACATACGAAAGCCGTAAAGAGACTTCTTATTCTACTATACTTTAATGAGACCTTTATCTGAGCACCTGCCATCCACAAAAAAGACGGGTCACAGTGATCATCAAAAATAACATTTATACAACACTTTTCATTTATATGTCACATTTCACACACATAATTATTCATTTAATTCTCAGTCATCTGATGAAGCCAGTAACATTATTATTCTATACTACAGTCATGTAACATGCTAGTGAATCTTAGAGTATAATTTTAGAGAGAGGTCATTCCGTTCTGGCTCCTCATTTAACAGACTGGGTCTGGGGATGTTAAATAACACTCCCAAGGTCACATCACTGGACCGCAGGCCTGGGCCTGTACCCAGGTCTCCTGGCTGTTCCACTACTATACACTGGCTCCCTCTGGACCACCTGAAGGTGCCCAATAGAGAAGGGGGCAGAGACCGAGGGACCTGAGAAATGTGGCCTGGAATCCCAGCTCCACCTCCTACAGCCATGTGATCTCGACCAAAATGCTTCATCAATCTGGGCTTCCGCTTTCTTACCTCTAAAACAGTAATAGTAATAAACAACCCTCCAGAGTCATCCTAAGCACTAAATGCGATTAACTGCATAAATCATTTGTTTGTAGTAAAGAGAAGAATTCCTCAGTTCCAGGAAAACATGACAAAGGCACTTTCACAGTTGAATTGACCACCATCTGGGCTGCAGAATATGCTTCTGAGCCAATCACTTCTGGCCTCGGCTGGCAGGGTGCTTTTTCTATGCATGAGCAATTTATTTCTGAACCAATGTCAGAAATTATTTCATTTTGCAGTTTTTGAGCTGAAAATTTTTATTCAATATGTTTTATGCAAAGAAATGCCAAAACAACTACAGTAACAGCTAATACTTACATAACTCCTACTACTTATGTGCCAGAGACTGTTCTAAGCACTTTAAATGCATTTAATCCTCACCAAAATCCTGTAAGATAGTTCAAAGGTAATTGAGCCAATGAAACCTAAGGTTTTAAAAACATGTATTTGGATTAATATCAATACTAGTTCTTCACGATATATCCGGCCCTAAAGAAATACTTGGAGGTTCTGGATTGGTTTTAAATTAAGAGCTTGAATAGTGCTCATTCCAATTGAATTCAAGGCAATCTTTCAATATCACTTCCACTTTGCTGCCTGCTAAAAACATCACTTTCCCTCTGTGGGTGAAACTATGTATTCTGAATTGACTTTTTTATGCTTTATTATGGAAAATTTCAAACATACACAAAAGTTGTGAGAATAATATAATGGATGCCCATGTACCCATTACCCAGGTTCAACAAACCATCACTTTTTAATGGCTTTTTCCTCACCCCTCCTCCATATTCCTTGGTGAAGACTTTAACAGGTCCTATGTACAGACACAGTCACTGTGGGACACCTGATCCTGCACCTCCTTCTCGCTACTGCTTCTCTGCTACAAAACAGCTCAATTTTCTCTTTCAGAAATTTCGAGTCCTTCTGCTCTAAGTCTGTTCCCTGGCACAGAACATTGTCCTATTCATTCTCTTCTCCCTGGCTCATCTTTCTATGTGGTTGAGTAAGTGTTGGTGTGTCTTCAAACATCCAAATGACAGTGACAGAAATAACAAATTCACCAGAGAAGATTAAGATAAGAGTTAAAGGAATTTCAGAGGCATTTCAGTCCAAATCTTTTTCTTGGCAGTAGGAAAAACTGAGGCCCGTGCTCTGAGCTGTCCAAGAAATACAAGCAAGAAATGATGACACTGTTGTGTGGAAAGTGAGCTTCTACTGTCCACGCTCTTTCCTCTCTTTTTCACCATATCTACCCATTCCCACCACATCTGTGAGAGCCAGAACATTCTTCCCAGATCCCCAGGGAGCATTAACCTGTCTCAGAAGCATTTTTAGATCTCTATTACATCACTTAACACCTGCTGATTTTATTCTCCTTGGGGCCAAAACCAAGACTCAGTCTTCCCCGCACAAGGCTTGGTAAACTACCTGACTGATACCTGGTAGTTACTCAAACATTTACCGACCCAGACCAGAGCTCCCTAGGGCTAAGAGTTCTCCTTTTTCCATTCCCCAGCAGCCAGGACTCCAAGCCTATATGGCTTCCTATTTTTATCCCTCTCCTTTCAATCCCTGGCCGCCCTATTTCTTAAGAGGCGAAAGGATGCAGTATAACGAACATACAATGCGGAATCGGAAAAACTGAGTTTGTGCCCTGACTGCTACACCTTTTCTGTGTGTACACTGATATATCTCCCTTTCCCAGGGACTCCATATGCCCACCTGTAAAATGGGCAGGTTGAACTAAGCCTCGTGGATCTTGCCTTCTCTCCGACGGAGCTAAGCTGGGCCTGGGCATCTCCTACGGTCCCCACAGCCAGGGTTAGGCCCGCTCCACTCCCTGGCTGCTCACGCTTTTGGGCACTGCATCCTTACCTCCCACTCCCAAGTTGACCTTGCGGGGGTCCGGATCCTCCCGGAAGTCAGCAGTGAGCTTAAAGACAAGGACTGGGTGGGCCTGAGGAACCTCGGCAAAGACTGATGGAGGCGCCATAGCTAGAAAGCTGGAGTCGGCCGAAAGCTTCCACTCTGCGCTTGAAGCCGCTCGGTCCTGTCCAACCGCGGCGACTGGAGGAGACGCTCACCTTCACCTAGCCAGCAGGGGCGGGCCCGCGGCCTCCAATGGTCGAGCCGCGTCCGGAACTTGGCAACGCGGTTAACCAATCGCGAGCTTCTGACGCAAAAGGGACTGGATGATATTAGCCAATCCAAGAAGAGAATCTTATCGGAGGCCCGTAATGATGCAACCAATGCAACGTACGCCGGCTGGGACGGGGCGGGGATAGAGTTGATTGGCAGAGCGTGCTCCTATCGCTGAAGCCGTTGTTCCTTGGGCCGCTGAGGGGAGGAGCCGAGCGGCGTACGCGGGAGGCAGCTTTCTCGACCTTCAGGCGCCCGGAGACAAGCGGGAGGTAGCTGGCGACAGGTAGCTGGCGGACCGGCCTTCCGGTACCCGCGGAGCTGGTGTTCTCCCTGCCAGGCCCGAGAGTGCGCACGTTCCTGACCCAGTTTGGCCCGGCTCGGGCTGGCAGCCAAAACGGGCTCTACCCACGGGTCGTGAGTCCTCGGCCAGGACGTGCAGCTCCGGAGCCCGCGCGGACGACCTTGACCATCTCGGTCGGCTCTTTCCCCCTGAGAGAAATGTGGGTGGGCCACCTGCCTTGGTTTCAGACAGGGGGCCATCCTACTAAAAGAGGAAGTGTCCAGGAATTCCTTTCTGCCGCTCTTACAGTTTGAAGCTTTTGCTCCCCTTTCCTTACCGAAAGAGCTTGGTCCTCACGGACCTTACGGATCTGGGCGCGGCCACCCCCTCCAGCTTTTCTCCCACGCAGGCCCTCAACCAGATCTTGCTGTCGTCAGCTGGCTGGTATTCAGACTGTCTCTTCTTTTAGTCAGGATGTTCCTTCCTTCCCGGCCCCTCTCTCCATCTGTTGACCTTCAAGATCCAGAGCAAATGCCTTCTCCCTAAAGGTTTGCCTTAACCCTCACTCTGGTTAAAATCCCTCTCTCTTTCCTGTGCTTCTGTCCCTTGTTGGCAATATTACAATTGTAGAAAATGCCCAAAATGCCCAGTTAAGAACCTAGTTCTGGAGCCAGACTACCTAGGTTTAGATTCTAGTGCTACCACTTACTAACTTGGTCAGGTCTAGGCAAGTTTCTTAACCTCTCTGTTCCTGCTCCATAAAGTGGAGATAATAGTACTTTTCTTAGCGTCGTTGTGGGGATTATGTGAGTTAATACATGAAGTGTTTAGTTGCATATAGTAAGCACTCCCTAAATGTTAGCTATTGTCATCATTGCACATCTGCACACCCCTTGTAGATGGTAAACTTGGCTAGAGATCTTAACCCTGTATTAGTCTCCATTAGTTTCTTGCACTTAGTAAGTATTCAATAAATGGTGGCAGGAGGAGTCAGTTCTGTTGGTTCAGAAAAAAGCAATACCTTACCCTCTATTCATTGGATAATACGACAAATCTCAAAATGAATCTTTCATTCAAAGTAACAAACATAAGCCAAAAGTCCTTTGTGCAACACCTGCCAACCTTTGTATCATTTGCTTCTTTTCAGACTTAGCCTCTGGTTTTAAAGATAACTGTCAACAGTGTTTCATTAACAACACTTTCCTCTAAGATTGTGAGTTCAACGCTGAAGGTGAAATGACAATGAACTTTCGGTGCTTCCATAAGCAGAGGCAAAGGGCAACTGCTGAGTGAGGTGTTATATAGCCCAGCCTTACCAAAGTTTGATTTAAAAGTATGATCTTCACAGCGTTGGCCGACAATGTCATGGTCACTCCTTACGTCATTCCCTGTGGGAAAAACAACCCTAAATTACCTGAACATTATCAACTTAGCTAAGTCCAAATAAATATTTATTGGCAACCTAAGCAACCCCATAACCAAGTCAGTGCTGATAGGGGCAAAGAAAGTACCATATGCAGTTTTTCTTCATGTCCCCATAATTATCTGTTCTGAATTTTAGAAAGGGGCAAACAGTTACTGGGTGATGGGGGAAGGGATTGTATATTATGTGGGATGCAAGTCTCAAACTTTTTTCCTCGGGAATATGTTTCTTGGAGATTACTTTAAGTTCAGTGCCCTTCTATCTTGAGCCCTGCAGCCTGCCCCTCTAAGCAAAATGCCTGTATTGAAGTAAACAAAATGCTTTCCAGGCCATCACTAATTTTAACACTTTGACTTAGAATGGATGCAAGACAGCCACCCTGCTGAATGGATAATTCAAGCAAAAGATTCTTGAGAGGCAAACATTGCCCAGACTAGTAGGCAGCCAGGTAAAGTGAGTGTCCAGGGAAAGGGCAGTAAGGATCAGAAGGAAAAGAGTATTCCCCTGGCTCCGGACTTCATTATGACTATCTGTCCCTACCATCTCCCTTCTGCCTTTTTTTTTTTTTTTTTTTTCCAAAAGAATTGGAAGGGAGGAAGTAGGAACCACATAGCAACAGCTTGATCGGGAATGAATTCCTTTAGAATATACTCGCTTGGAAATCTGAAGCCTTTGGGGCTAGGCAGCACTGCTGCATAGCATAAGAGGCAGGACAGGGCAGTAGGGGGCACTGCATGGACCTCTAAGCAAATCCACACCTGCTTATTGTACTTAATCTTGCCGCTGATACCCAGAAGGTCCGCTTAGCAACAAGGGAGGGAGGAGTTTATCACACTTTGCACTTAAGCACAAAGCGCTTTGGAATGGTTATTTTTGGGTATGTATTGTCACTAAGGATAGGATATTATTTAGAAACTGAGTTGTGCACTGAAAAAAAGTTTCTTTAAAAACCAAAGCTGTCACTTTGCTGTACAACTGAAACTAACATAACATTGTAAATCAACTATACTCCAATAAAAATTTTAAAAAAACAAAGCTGTTAGAGGAGATCTGTTTGATAGTCACCATGTGACCAAATCATGGGCAAGAAAGTAAGTGTAGAGCCCCTAAGCTGGTGCTGGCTTCTGACTGTATTGAGTTTACTCTTGCTAAGGAAAGTGATCGCTTATCAACCACTCCCTTCAGCTTAACTGGCTTGTTTCCTGGCTGTGCCTTGTTGGAACCATCTCCCCTTGCATCTCTTCCCTCACTTCTCTCCTCCCTCCCTTATGTATGACTTGTCTCCCCCCCTGCACACATGGATTGGACCAAGTGAAGGTCTCTTGCTGTTTCCTATTTCATAGAAGAGCATGTCTAGTGAGGCCTGCAGTGGACAAGGTCTAATGTTAGTTCTAAACTAGGCACCTACATGGGCAGAACTTTTTTTAAAGCTGCTGAGGCCTTTGTATAACAGAGATATCAACAGGACTGACAACTATGGATGGGTTTTATCTACTTATTAATAGAACTAAGTTCCAGGGCACCATTTAGAAATTGTTGTGCTATATAATTTTTGTACTTTACTTAAGAAGCAGTGTAGCATAATGGTTAAAAGCGTGGCCTCTGGGACTAGATTTCCTCTGTATACCTCAGTTTCCTTACTTATAACATGGAGATAATATTCCTACCTCATGGGGTTGCTGTGAGGATTAAATGATTTAATGTTATTAAATGATTGACTCTAAAATGCTTTGAATTGTACCTGGACACTTAGTAAGTACTCAGTATGTTAACTATCATCATTGTCATCATGACAGATGTTGTTTACAAGCATGTGCCTTTGAGATTTGTTTAGTTTGTTCGTTGATCAGCTACATAGTAGAACAATGCATAGGCTTTCAATCAAATTCTGAAATCAAATTCTAGTTTTGCCTCTTACTAGTTTTGAAAGTTTGAGTAAATTAATATGTCTGAGTTTTAGTATTCTTATCTGTAAACTGGGGGAAAAAAGATTTTTTTCTTGGTGTTGATACACACACACACACACGCATGCATTTAACACAGTTGTAGAAATTATTATCATGAAGATTACAATTTAGTCCCTCGGTAGCTATAGGGTAATCGTTAGACTATCTTTAAAGTCTTGTCTGCCATGGCCTCTTGAGGGCACGTACTCTGAAATTTTTTTTAATGGAAAAGAAAACAGAGAACATAATTCTTAATAAATTCAACCCTTCAAGAAGTCTTTGTAGAGATCTGTAAAATCTCAAAGCAATTTAAAGGTAACAAGACATTTAATAATTAACTTAATCGTAGCTATATTAATAATAGCCCTTTGTATTTCTATATTATCTTTTTCTGAAGAGTAGAGAGTGTTTTAGAAACCCTATTCCACTACTCTCTTAACATGCCCAGGTGACTGTCATCTCCAGTCAAAGAAACATAGAGAAGGAAATAGATCACCCTAGCTAAAAGCTAAAGAGAACGCTCCAAATGACAGAAGACCAGAAGGCTACAGACCTTAAAGTCAGAAGAAAGTTTCCTCCCCTTGCCCCGTTTCTCCCTAAATGCATCAAAACACAGCCTCTTACCTCTAGAGCAATGTCTTAAGCTTTTTTCCCCCCAAGTTGTAATATCCTTTTTTTTTGTTGTTAGGTCATGTCCTAAAAGCCCTATGCTTTGATACAAGAGGAAGGTAGATGAAGAGATGATGAAGGAAACAAATTCAATGTATTTTCCAAGAACACATTTCTTTTAAACAACTCCTAAAGGGGTAGTGTAAAACCTTGTAATAGATTGTCTTCCTCTACCCGACATGGCTGGGGTGAGGTGCGGGGTGATGCGTGGATGTAGAAGTGTATTGTGAACATTGCAACATCCTGCAGTAGAGGGCAGCACTGCCCTTCTTTTGCAAAATGTTGAGCACTCACGAGAAGGAAAATGAAAAGCAAAGCTCTTGACCACTGTGTGCGTTTACTTTTACCTAATACTTAAAAAACAAAAAATTAGAGTATTTTTCTTGTTTAGGTGATTATGTAGAAAGAACGTCAGATCCTGTATTGCCCTGAAGTAACTGGTGAAAAACGCAGGTTTTAGGATATGGGCTCTGTTCAGGATATGGGTTGTGTCTGGCAGAGATAAACAGTAGCTTGACCCTGGGCAATCAGATAGGGTTATTGTATGAACAGACCTAATGCTCCTCTGCACTTTCTGGGGAGAAGTCAGTCCACTGAACTAGCAGGATGTGGTTTAAAAAAATGTGTGTAAGTCATATGGTCTTAGCCCTGATAACTGCTTTTAAATTTGAATTCACTGACTTTATTCTGCTGTCTGTGTTAGTTTTCCTTTCTGTCACACCTGGGTCAGATCAGACCTGTCTGATCTGGTACAGTTAAGTACCATATGTATTATGACTTTAAAGAATGATGTCAGACATGATGGGTAAGGAATGTCTGTAATGGGACTGCAGTTGGCTAAATGGCTGTGTGTATATAGCGGTGAAATTAAAGTCTTGCATGTTAGTCCTCATTCAATTGCAGTTTGACTTGAGTTTTCTATGCAGTAACTAGCAAGAAAAAAATAATCCCTTATTTTGTATTAAAAGTTACTTGATGCTCTTTGGCAGGCTGACAGCGAGGAGAGAATAATCATAATTCTAGCAAATACATAACCATAGCGTCCCTGGCACATTTGGATTCTGCTGTAACCCTCAAAACTTTCTGGCAGCAAATCTTCGGTGCCAACTTAAATAAATCCCACTAGGAGTAAGAACTGAAAGACAGTGAGTCTAGTTCCCAGTGCCGCCGTGTGAACTTGGAAAAATTACAACCTCTGAGCCTTTGTTTCCTCATCTGTTAAACGGAGATAATGTCTCCTACATCTGGTAAAAGTGTCAATTTGGAAAATATATGTTAAAGTGCTTTGAAAGCCCTTTAAGTACCTAACAAATATTTCTATCACTGTAGTCAGATTCCTGCTTTTTCTAAACTCCTATAAGAATTTGTGTCTCTTCTCCTCATTTGGTATCATTACATTGCCTGAGATTGTACATTTTCATGCATACTTAACTTTTTTCTCCAACTTGATAGCTTCTTAGTTCCTTGAGAACTGAAACCACCAATTATATTTCCCGGTATCCTGCACTGCAACAAAATATTTGGTACATAATAGATACTCAAATATTTGTTGATTGATTAAAAACATACACTCTAATGCAGAATTAACTCATTTTATTTAATTGTGGTAAAAAACATATAACATAAAATTTACCATCTTAACCATTTTAAAGTGTATAGTACAGTAGATTTAGCTACATGCACATTGTATACAACAGATCTCTATAACTTTTTCATCCAGAATTAATTCTTAATAACTATCTTCCAAATCACCTGCTTTCCAAAGCACATCTTTGTTGATTGGGCAAAAACAGGAAAAAAATATAGGACTTTCACTCTGTGGATAGGGATGTGTAAAACAAGGTAATCGAAAGACTTCTACTCTGTTTTAAATTCTCACACCCCTCAGAGAGGTTCTGTCCTGGTCTCTCTCTAACCATTTTCTCAGCTATTTTCTATAAACATGGGAATATACGCCAGAAAAGAGAGGCGCCTCTATAAAATGCTTTCACAGGTCATTTATGTCTAGCATATAATTAGACATTTATATGAAGAAAACTATCACGTTAAAAGAAACTCTGTTATTATTTGATTTCCAGAATATGTGATTTCTGTTAATTACTGAAAATTAAGTACTATTTTTAATCATTATTGCTATCACTGTAGCAATTTTTTGAAATTTAAATATTTAAACTACAAACAAAATAGGGAAGATAGTGGAGATTTTTGAAACAGTACTGGGGTGGAATAGACTTTCCCAATCACGACACAATCTCAGAAGCCGTAAAGAAAAACATTGACGATAGACACCATACATTAAAATATGATGACTTGGAAAAAATATTTGCAGGCTGCTTATCAGTCACATCTACTAATACTCAGCGCTTCATTGTATTGATATAAAAATGAATTAAGGATATAGAGAAATCAATCAGGAAAGAATAAATACAAATGGCCAATAAATGGACCAAAAATCATACTCATTATAAAATTGAAACCACACCAATTAATCCATTTTTGCCCATCAGACTAACAAAAATATTTATAAATATGGATAAAATAGTGTCGTTGAGAGTGCAGGGTGGGGTAGGCACTTTCGTGCACTATTGGTGAGAGTGTCAATCGATAAACCCTTTTCTTAGAATGCATTTTGGCAATATCAGTCAAAATTAAAATGTGTATACCATTTCACCAAGCAATTTCTCCTCTTAGGAATCTATCCTAAAGACATTTATACAAGTTTACAAAGAGAGACAGTCATATACAACTATGCATTGCAGCATTGCTTTAATAGAAAAATAAACAATGACATACTTTCCAACAAAGGTGTTATTTTATAACCTAAAAATTCAAGTTTTTATTGAAAAAATAACAGATTTGAAAGAGACTTCACAAGAATACAAAATTAAGATAGTCTCTAACAATGATAATTAAGTAGAACAGACAGAGGCAGGAAAATAGTTCTACAAAGCTCTAGAAATGTAGTAATTTAAAACTTCAGAAGTTATGAGAATATGTTTTAATAAAGATTAATGTGACACGCTACATTTTGAGCTGATCTGGAAATCGAGGGAGCTATTGAAAATCACTTGTTGGTAAAATAGTAATTTTTTAAAACATAAATCCCAAGACATTGTGTCTCAGGACCAAAAACAGCTCCTGACATCTAGTGAACACTCAACAAATATGGGCTGAAGGAATGAAGGAGGGTGATATCTCCAGCAGAGTTGTCATAAAAATTGATACAAAACTGCCTACAGATTAGTGCTTGATACATAGAAAGTGTTCAGTAGATACTAGCTCACTAATTTCCTGGAAGCCTGTTGGTGCTTAGTATGTGCTTGGCACATTACAGGAGTTTGTTTATTTAAAACCATGTACATAGTGCTCACTATATGGCAGGTACTGTTCTAAGTGCTCAATAAAAACTAACTCAAATTACAATAACAATGGAAGTAGGTTGTCTCATTATTCCATTTAACAGATGAGGCAATTGAGGCAAAAAGCACTGGAACAATTTGCCCAAAATGGCACAACCATAAAATGGTGGGGATATGAATTTAGACAGCCTATCTTCAGGGTCCCTGCTCCGCTGTGCCATATGGCCTCTGGTGTCATAAAAGTTTATTGAGTGAAAGAATGAATGAGATGTTCTAGTTTTAGATATTATATTGTGCTTTTATTCCAGGGCCCTCAGAATATTTTATATTAATGCATACCAAAATTTAATCCCACAGCTTCTCCTTAAGGTAGAGCATATTTTAAAAATTTAAAATGTATTACTGGTTCATTACTTGAGTTTAAAAAGACCACAGGAGGTCCTTGTTCTGTGATGAAGTCACTGTATTTGCTTTCTGACATCATATTAATTTCCACACAAGAGTTCCAAGTTCCGAAGAGAGAAACATCCTGCTCTAGAAATGGAAGAGGCATAGGGCTTACAAAGAAAAATGACCTAACAATGTCAAAATTATTTAAAGGGATAAGGTATGAGTTTTAATCTTCCACATGACTAAAGCAATGGGTCTCCAACTTTTCCAATCAGGAATCCTTCTTCCGTAGCTAAGCTTTGTCGACTGAAAAAATATTCACAACCTAAAAGTTGAGAGTTATGTTTTATTTGGTGGGAATTTTTAGGACTTCAGGCCCAGGAGGCAGCATCTCAAGTAACACTGAGAGAACTGCTCTGAGGAGGTGAGGGGGGAGCTAGGATATATAGGAGTTTTGCGACAAAGGGCAGGTAGTAGGAACAAATGATTACTGTTAATTAAAGAAAACTAGAAATCTCAAGTTAAGGAATTTATTGCTTTTCTATGTGTAGGAAGATGCAAGAGTCTGGGCTTACTGAAATCATTCCTTTGATATGTACTTAAGCTAACTGGGGCCAGTATCCTGTGTTTTCTCATCCTGAGTTTCCTCAGGGCTCACCATAGGGAGTAGCTGCAGCCTGATGGCTGCTAGATGGCAGGTACACTTTTCCTTCCTGAGTTTCCTCAGCGCTCACCAGCTCACCACTGGCTGTGGCTGCAATTGCTGATGACTGTGACTTCTTTTGTTTACTGATATGGCAGGCAATATTCCATTTATCAGCTTTGTAGTCTTGAGAGCCTTTTATTTTTTAGTTTTAATTATAGTTTTAACCTTAGTTACATTAAAACTCCATCTCGTAACATAATACCACTGTTTCTTTTTCTTCATAATTTTCTTCATGATTTTTTCCATTCACTTCATTCATTTTATCAATATTTATTGACCATCTAGTATGTGTCAGGCATTGCACTGGGTGCTAAAGATAACATGGTGAGGGACTTCCCTGGTGGTCCAGTGGTTAGGACTCAGAACTTTCACTGACATGGCCTGGGTTCAATCCCTGGTCAGGGAACTAAGATCCACAGCTGCACAGTGTGGCCAAAAAAAAAAAAAAGATAACATGGTGATCAAAAAGACAAAGTCCCTGTCCTCACGAATTCTCTAATCTAATGGGGGAGACAGACAATAAAAGCAATGCACAAATTAAATTACTAAAATTACAGCCATGGTAAGTGCTGTTTGTCCTTTCATGGAAAAGGAACGTGAGAGCATATTAATAAGGGGAATTCATCTAGTTGAGGCCAGTTCTTTCCCCTCAGAATGTTCCCTCCAGTGTGGATAGCATTCCCCTTCTAATTCCCACCCCAGCAGCACCTCTTAGACCCTACAGCTTGCACATATTAATCTTAAGTTTCTGGAATCTATTTTGGCAGCCAATGTTTTCAAGAGAAAATGGCCCATTAAAATAATACCTTTATTATCTTATTAGTGCTTCTAGCTTTTTTGTTCCAAATGATAAAAACACAAAAACAGAATTGAAAAACTTCTAGTTTCTATTAGTAAGATACAAGTATCTGTATCTTTACCTTTGTGACTCAGTTGAGAAATGTAAAGCAAGTAAAAAATTTATTCTGAATCACATAGATCTTTATTAATTAAATAAAAACAGATATCAAGAGAAGGGAGAATCAGAAACGTGTACTTATATGTTTATTATTCTTATCCTACACAGGACAGGAATCTCTAAAGAGTGAGAGGAAACCTGATGACAGGCACTGCCCAAAGAAGATGGAACTGTCATAGTTGGTGAGTGGATATGGCCAAGAGACTTATGGTGTCTCCTCCATGTCTGACGGAGATAACAGCCAGAGCTGGGCTGCAAAGTCTCCTCTGGAAGACCACTGAACCAAGAGAGTAAATGGTGCGCAGAGACAAGTCAAGTTCAGAATTGGAGCCTCTGGTTTCCCCAGGAAGGAGTGGGTTGTAAACAAGGTGAAAGGCTGTGGGATGAGCACTATAGGACCCATGGGCTACCATCAGGATCCCCCAGAAGGGAAGGTTACAGAGACAAGAAATCATATTGGGCAAGCTCCAGGATTACAGATGGTATGACAGCCAATAGGCTTGGAATGCTTTTAGCGCCGTATTCAGGATGTGCCCCTGTTTAGGGCATGGGATTCCAAGATGAAAGGCATCCTTGTTTAGCTGATGGAGAGGAAGAGCTGCTTTGCTGTCCATCCTTCTCCACCCTGTATTCCCTTCTCCTTTCACTCCTTTCTTCGTCATGCTAAGTGTCCATCATTTCAATGACACCCAGTTTCTTCTATTGAATTGAGTTCTCCATTGTATTTAGCTCACTACCTTTAATCCAGGTGCTTACTAATGAGTGTGGTCCTCAGATCAACAGCATCAGAGTCACCTTCACGCTTGTTAGAAATACAAAATCGCAGGCCCCACCCCTGACCTACTAAGTTGGAATCTGCATTTTAAGAAGATTCCCAGATTTTTCCTAAGCATATTAAAATTGAGAAGCATCATTTTACCCCCATCAGCTTCCAGGACTGTAAAACAGACAAGGTCATTCCTGGCCCACCTTGCTCACAGCTTTGAATTGAAGATGCTGAGATTTAAAAAGGAAAGCATTTCCAAAGATAAAAATGCCATGCAGCTATTAAATATCATGTTTATTTTCACTTGGATAACTTGATTTACTCAGGGTGTTTTCAGAGTAAATGATTAAAAATTAATCAGTGGGGCTTCCCTGGTGGTGCAGTGGTTGCGCGTCCGCGTGCCGATGCAGGGGGGCCGGGTTCGCGCCCCGGTCTGGGAGGATCCCACATGCCGCGGAGCGGCTGGGCCCGTGAGCCATGGCCGCTGGGCCTGCGTGTCCGGAGCCTGTGCTCCGCAACGGGAGAGGCCGCAGCAGGGGGAGGCCCGCGTACCGCAAAAAAAAAAAAAAAAAATTAATCAGTGACCATTTGACTGTCTCTGATTGCTTCCATAATAATTGATTGTACTATCTTAAAATGCTCTAGAGTTCTGTTTTATTTTGTTTAATGTGTAGATCATGATTCTCAATCCTTGCCTCACATTAGAATTTTCCAGTTTTTTTCTGAAAAAAATCCAGAGCCTAAGGCCTAGTCGCAAAGATTCTGAATCAGTGGGTCTGGAGTGCAGCATGGGTATACATCATTTTTAAAAGTTAGTAATAGCAAACATATTGGAAACAATTTTAATGTCCACCAGTTAGTGAGTGATTCCCTAAGCAGGGCACATCCCTATAATGCAGTACTGTGCTAATGTGAAAATGAATGAGGAAGACTCATATGTACTGCTATGAAAATATCTCCAAGATATGTATACTATTCAGGTTTTTTTTTTTTTTTTTTTTTGTATGCGGGCCTCTCACTGTTGTGGCCTCTCCCGTCCCGGAGCACAGGCTCCGGACGCGCAGGCTCAGCAGCCATGGGATCTTCCGGACCAGGGCACGAACCCGTGTCCCCTGCATTGGCAGGCGGACTCTCAACCACTGCGCCACCAGGGAAGCCCTATTCAGGTTTTTTTAAAGTTACATAGCAATATATATGATCTCATTTATGCGAAAAGATGAGTGTGCATATATACATACATGTGTATGTAAATGTTCAGAAAGATGACTGAAGTATACTTACTGAACTGTTGACAGTGGTTACCTCTGGGAAGAGGAATGGGAGGGAAAGGGACTTTTTGCTGTGTAAACTTCTAAATATTTTACAAGAATGTATCCATGCACTACTTGTGTAACTATTCCAAGTGCATTCCAGGGCTATTGTTTGTCGTACCATCTGTAATCCTGGATTACAGACTATTTAAGCTAATTATTATTTTAATATTATCATCTTGAATGCATAATTTTATAATAAATAGCAGAGTGGCTGACAAAAAATAAATCTATAATTCCTGCACCAAACAGAAACTGCTAGGGTACCAAGGTTTTTGTTATTAAACCTGTCGCTTTTCGATTCTGGGATTACTGGAATTGTGTTACTCTGACTTTTCCAGATACATTCCCCCCACACCCCTGATGTTACACTTGGCGTTGTCTCTAACAACCTCTCTGGTTCCTTGGATATCTCATCCGTGCGAGCAGATCCCACTTCTGGAAAGATCTCTACATTAGCACTTTGTAAATTCTCCCTTGTCCCAGGCCTAAAAATCACTAGGGACAAAAGGTCTCCTACAGCTCAGCCATGCTGAGAGCCAGGTCTCCCCCATTTTAAGCAGCTGAGAAAAGCACACTGATTAAGCTACAGTATGAGGGCTGTGCATCCTGTCTAGGGCAAAATTCTCAAAGTCTGCTCTGATAGCTCTTCCTCTTTGAAATGGTGATTAAGAACTGGAAGTGTATAATGAGGGAAATTGCTTATGAATCTGTGCCTCTCGGCCCCAGGCCACTTCTCTTTGTCTGAGAGAAACTCAAGGATTTTTACCCTAATAGCATTGGAACAAAGTCAGGGCTGAGGCAGGCCGGTGGGACCCTGCTGACAGCTCGTTAGAAACTGTCCCTCTCTCTCTCCCTCTTTCATTCCTTCAAGTTACAAAGCCTGACTGAGTTTGATGGGAAAACCAAGGCGGTAACATCCCCCGCGGCAACCAAGTCCCTGCTCATCTATTCTTGACAGATAAGGAGAATAGATGTCACCTTCAAAACACCTCACTCACTGGAGCCAAGTGTACCAAGACAGCCCTGTCAGGAGGAATCCAGACAAGGCCCACCTACCACAATTGAGATTTCTCTCTAAAGAAAATCATTTTAACCAGACAGTTCCTGAAAACCAAATGCCCACTCTAGTTTTCCTCAGAAAAGGGCATAACATCTAATAATTCAAAGAAAGTTATGCTTTGATTTACAAAAGTCTTTTCCGGGTTACACCCTCCCTGGTCTTTGAGGGCTGGTGACCATCTAAGATCTGAGAAGTCAGTCTAGGTTCCGTGTGGACTGCTGGGAAGGGGAGTATGACAAAAAACAAAACAAAAACACCTCTGCACACCAGCTGGCAGAGGCTGCGACGCACTGGGATCAGCCCAAGCTTCTGTCAAGGGTTCTCTGACTTTAACTTGCCTCAGACAAGTCTGTGAAGCTTGTTTAAAATGCATATCCCAATTCAGTAGGTCTGGAGTAGGACCAAGGAATCTGCATTTTAACAAACTCTCTAGGTGATTCTCACTGCTGCTACAGGGTAGCGCCTCCAGCACTACCCTGGAGGTGAAGCCTTTTGTCTTTAGGATTCTCCTGGCCGTAACAATAGTCCCTCGCAGCAGAGGCATCTCCCAGACACCAATCTCTGAGAGCCCTTTCCAGAAGGCAACTCCAACAAAGTCCTGCTGAGCCCGATGCTGCCACCTGGACATAGTGGTTGTTGGTTTTAACCAATTGCTTTTTATTGGCTCACAGGTTCTTAAACCTCATTTTGCATCAGAATCACCAGGGGATCTTGGTAAAAGTCCACGGACCCAGGCCTCGTCCCAGAACCACCTAGAAATAGAGGCAGTTGATCGGTAGTTTAACAAGCTATCAGATGATGCTGATGCACACCCAAGTTTGAGAACTGCCATCGGAAGAAAAGCAACAATCATAGAAACATTAAAGTCCAACCACTGTTCTGCAACAACTGAAATCTAAAACCCTATTAACACTAAACACAGTTGGTTCTCCTTCCTTGCTCTCTTACTGTCCCTAATAACTTTCCACTCAAGCATTCAAATGCTTTCCTAGAGGGGAAAAGCTACTAGACTACCTGACCTACTAAGCCCAAATATGCTGTGGTTTAAGAAAATCTATACACAGAAATCTAAACTTTTAAAACTAATTAGACATTATTTTTATCATTACAAAATATTATAGTGATAATAATAACTAATATTTATTATGTTCTTACTATGTGCCAGGTACTGTTCTAAGCATTTTCTAAACGTTAAACTATCTGATATTTATTGAGCACTTGCTTTGTAATGAAAACAATTATTTCATTTAGTGCTTCATTTCCTCGAAGCATTTTAATAGATGGGGTAACAGATGAGGAAACTGAGGAACAGATAAGTTAATTACTTGCCAGAAGTTGCACAGCTGTTAAGCAGTAGACCTAAAATTTGAACCCAGAGCCCAATTCTTAACGATTATATCACCTCGCTCATGTTATAATGATAGGGCTTTATTTAACAAATGTCTATAATTAGATTGTCAAGTGCCAGTACTGGGGGTTATGTTCTAAGTATACAGTGACAAACAAGACAAATAACCCGGCTTTCTGGGGCTTATGATTTGGTCGGTGATCCAAATGTGTAAACAAGTCATTTAATGCAGTGTGAGGAGTGCAATACTGGGAAACTGCCGGGGTGGGTGCTAGACACGTAGGCTAGAGCAGGAGGACCAAAGAGCTGTAAAAGCCCAGAGTTTAAGGAACACAGGACACGGTTAGTGGAAGAAATGAAAAATGGCTTTTGGTCTGATTGGAGCAGAGAGGGAAGAGGGAAGGTGTGAGCAATGAGATTAGAAAGGTAACCTAGCCCCAGATTTTGAAGGACCATGTAAAGCATGTTAAAGGGTTTTAGCATGCAGGAAATGGGGTCCGTTAGAAGGTATCAGGCAGAGCATGGAGCTAAGGAGAGAGATTTGGCCTGATCCGTTGACTTGTATGTCACAGGCACGAAGTGGCCACTAAAGCCACAGGAAGATAATAGCACCCAAGGAAAGGAGAAGAGGGCCTCAGACAGCAGCTTTAGGAACACCAGCATTTCAGGGCTGGAAAGAGAAGGAGGAGACACCCCAAAAAAGATTCACAGGAAGGAGGAGGAAAACAATGAGAGGTGATGTAATTTGCCCATGATCACAAAGCTAGTAAGTGGCAAACTTAGAATTCAGAATGTCTCTATCATCCCAAAGCCACATTCTTGACCTCAACATGTCTTAAATATTGTTTTCCCTTACTGCCTGGTGATGTAAAAGTTTTATTTATACGTTTTTCCAGGGGTTCATTTATATAACAACAACAACAAATTTGTCAAGGAATTTGTTCAGTGCATCCTTGAGTTGCATTAAGGGAGAAAACTCATGAAACATGCTTGTAGCGGCCTCCTGATGGCTCTCCTTGT
This sequence comes from Physeter macrocephalus, assembly GCF_002837175.3. Classification (NCBI taxonomy): domain Eukaryota; kingdom Metazoa; phylum Chordata; class Mammalia; order Artiodactyla; family Physeteridae; genus Physeter; species Physeter macrocephalus. The sequence goes on from NC_041233.1 coordinate 55,921,739, forward strand.
GTGCCCTGCCAAATCTTTGGCTGGGATATGCTCTCTTTCTACCTAAGAATGCCCCCTAGGACATAGCCATGCACAGTTCATTGGCAGATGCTTAGGATTTCTCTTCAGAAGTCCTTTCATGTGGCACAAGGGGCACGTACAAATCCGGGAACCACTCTGGGTATCCACAATTAAGTGCAGGATATACAACAGTTCAGAAGTTATAAAGTAAAAATAAATTATTAAATTCCCCTGTCTCCCCAACCCCATTGCCTATAACCCATTCCCAGAAATACCATTGTTAACAATTTAGTATATATCCTTAAATGCATTTTCTACACATATATAAGTAAGTTTTTTAATGAAAGGGATCATGTTATCTGTATTGTTCTGAGACTTTCTGTTTAAACTACAAAGTGGCCATCTCTTCACATCAGTGTATGTAGATTTACCTACTTCATTCTTGCCGAATACCAGTCCACATTATGAAGGTGCCATTGTTGCTTTAATCAAATTCTCTATTGATGGCTGTTTGTATTGTTTCTAGGTTTGTTTTGTTTTCAGGACGCTTTTCTTCTGCAGAGTGTGAGGGACCCAAAAAAATGTTGTTTGGGCTCAATTTTGGACCGAACATTTTTCTGAATTTGCCATTGTTTGTCCTTAACTTTCTTCCCTTTTTGAGCTTGTTGGCTGTTTCCCTCCTGCTGTTCCCTCTAATCTCACTAATACTCAGTTCAAGGTATGTTTGTTGCTTTAAAGATCTCCTTACAAAATCTAGGACTCTTTGGAGGAGGTATGTTCAGCAAGTAAACAAACTACCATCCTGACTTTACATTCTTATTCTGGAGGATTTCGGAGACACTGGAAGAAGTTCTCTTGTTATCTGGGAATCAGCTTAAAAGCCTCAAGTTATGTTTAAACTGTGCTTCTCATTTCCTTTTTAACAGTATCATAGATAAAGATTGACTGAATATGTTTAAACTGAAGGCATAGCCTATAACTTCAAAGAGTTTACTGGCTCCTACAGTCTACTGGGAGGCAAAATTAGTGTAAGGGAAACAATTGGAGAGCAGTTGAGTATTAATTATGTGTTACAAGCACTTGGGCACCAAAAGTTCAGGGAGGAGAAAGCTGGAGGAGTTCTCTGCCCCTCCAAGGGGAAGGTGGAACTTGAGCTGAGTTAGGAAGCCGGAGGTAACTTTCGGAGAATTTTAGGCAGAAGTTGGAAGGCTTTTCAAGTACAGGGTAAATTTTCATACCTTTTTATTATCTGAAATTTTCCTAGTTTTTGTTTAGGATCTACTTACCCCCCTGAGAACATAAGCTTGATGAAGTCAAGGACCGTTTCTTATCACTGTTGAATTCCAGTTCCTGGTACAGTGCCTGGCACATAGTGGATGGTCAATGGATTTATGAATGAATGAACAAATTAACAAACGACCGTGGGATGTGTGAAGAGCGGTGAGAAGACTGGACTCTTTGGAAAGAAGTGTCTTTCCTTGAGGAGTAGAGGAATCTCCGGTCCTCCAAGAGACTGGCAGAGGAACAAGTAAATGGGCCTGCATGGGATTCAAAACACAGGCAAGTGGAACCAGCTGAACAAGGTATGATGATTGCCAAGGTGGACCCTGTGTAGATTGCAATAGGGCACTTGAATCTGAAATTAAATTAAAGCACAAACAAAGGAAAATTGATCTGCATAGCCTCCTGGACTCTACTTGGTCAGCCGACAGTTAGACTTAAAAAAAAAAAAAAGATTTGTTCAGTTCTACCCTTCCCTTGCTAAGAATACAGTAAAATGTTAATGTGATCACAATACTTTTATTAACACCTACCATGATTGTATTCACTCTTTAAGCAGATAGGCTCATTTTTATCTCATATTGAACCAGTTGTTGACCAAAAAAATGGTTTGTTTTATTTTGTTTTTACATAAACTGTTGTTTTGTAGGTCTTTCCGTCCTATGCTCGTAAATTGATTATTGGACCTAAATGTAGTGCTTTACATTCCTGGCACATCCTCTCTTATTGATTTTAGACCATCTTTCACCTGATGGAATTCATTTTAAACCTCGATCCTATCATCAATCATAGTAGTTGCTCCTCTTAGCTTGGGGTAATCCATATATATGATCTGCAAATCCCCAAAGATTTGGATGCCTAGAGATCCTTTGGAGAGTTTTAAGGGGCAAGGAGTGTTTACCAGCTGATATACCACCAGCCACATGCAAAAAAGAAATGACATTTGGCTCTAGGATGACATTAGGCTCATGAGTACGTGGGGCAAAACTTGAGGGTAGTTGGAAAGGAGAAACTGTTGGAATTCCAAGTTAAAGCAAGCCAAGGTCAGAATCTCCAGTTTAAGCAACCCAGAAAGTTTTCTTCTAGGAAGCAACATTTTAGGTGCAGAAAGGGGAAGAGTAGCTCGACAAGTTTTGAGGCAGACAGCAAGGGGGAAAGGGCATGTTGCTCAGTTTATTTATATATTTATTTTTATTTATTTATTTTGGACTGTGTTGGGTCTTCACTGCTGCATGCGGGCTTTCTCTAGTTGCGGCGAGCGGGGGCTACTCTTCGTTGCGGTGCGCGGGCTTCTCATTGCGGTGGCTTCTCTTGTTGCGGAGCACGGGCTCTAGGCTCGTGAGCTTCAGTAGTTGTGGCACGCAGACTCTAGAACGCAGGCTCAGTAGTTGTGGTGCACGGGCTTAGTTGCTCCACGGCATGTGGGATCTTCCCTGACCAGGGCTCAAACCCGTGTCCCTTGCATTGGCAGGAGAATTCTTAACCACCGCGCCACCAGGGAAGTCCCACGTTGCTCAGTTTAGAAGCAAAACTAGGGGTGAGAGAAGGATGACCAGCCAAGTTAGATTGTGAGCCTCATTGCCTGGCAGGCAGATACTAAAATTCACTTAGAATCATGGACTACTTGGAATAATCTTCCCTTCCAGCTCTCAGGAATAAGTCCTACTTTGGGGGTTTAAGATGTTTCTCCCCCTCTAGCCACAGTCCAGGTTTTTCACTGGAATTCTGCCTCATTGAGACTCCTCTGTACCTCTCCTCTCACTCTGTCTCTGTTGTAAAATCAGTTACAATTGGCTTACATCTCCAGTTCTGGGTACATTTTCCATCTGCTCGAAACATGCACACCCTCCGACTGTACCATTCCCCACTCCTCCCACCTCCCCCACCCCCTTCCTTCTCCCCATTAACTTTATCTTCTTAAGCAGCTCAGGAACACAGATGTTTTCACCCTGTAGCTCCCGCACAAGGGTATTTTCCCAGTGTCTCTCTGTGTGTATGCTCCAGGCACAGTCTCTCTGGGGAGGGAGAGAGTAAATGTTTTCATTCCAAACCCTCAGGGTCAGGTCTTGTTTGTCTAAACTGTGTTTGTTGCCATAATTATCAGATTAGCTGATCTCTGGCAGCAAGTTGGGGGGCAGGGGAGGGGGGAGGATTAACCCTTTGTAGGGTGGTTGCTGTGCTTTGTCATGGGAATACTTCTGGGAGGAGCTGTCATTTCTCTTCTAACCTTGAGGATTTGGCTAGAATTCTTTTCACCAATGCTAACAGGCCTCAGTAATAGTTTGCTGTGAGTCAGTCCAGCCACCCAATGGGCTCCACTGCTGGGATCCAAAAGGCATTTAGTAGAGATGGAGGTTGAAAGGGCATCTCTCCAGGGATCTGCTGGGGAAAGAAAGAGACGGAGCTTAAAGAGAATCTAGATAAGTAACTCAACAAGGGGTATCAGCGTCTCTCAGGCTGAATAAGGAAACCAGGAGTATGCACTGGACGTCTTCAGCCTGTCCACCCACCCCCTCCCCCTTAGCATAAAGGCTGTGAGACTACCAGGCCCCATTTAGGTTTGTTTGGGGATTTTCTGTTGTTACAAAGAATACCACGACCATTTTCACCACTGCAGTTTTAACAGAACCAATGGTCTGCCTTTGTAAGAATATTGCCAGCCTTTGCCATCAGACTCAAATGGCTGGGCATTTCAGGATTTTCTCATCTTCCCTTGTCTCCCATAGCACGACTGAACTTCTGTCTGGTCTCCAAAGATACCATAAATACAGAGGTTGCTTTCTCCTCTCAACTCCAAGAGTAGCAACTCCTTTGCATTTTAATTATCTCTTTTACAAATGAATAAATCTTGTCTCCTCAAAAGTGTTGTAGGCTCTTTGAGGACAAGAATATTCTTGAGTCCCATACATTAGAGGACCTAAACATATAAATAGGAAGTTCTTAGTAAATATTTACTGTTGATAGCGTTTTTCTAAACTTCTTTTTTCCATTTCTCACCTCTGTTCCTTTCTGTTTTGTGTTTGATTTTTTGTATGTTTGTTTGTTTGATTGTATACCGATCCTTTATTTCTGGACCAGTCATCCAATTCATACTCATCAAATCTTCCTCCTCTTTTCCCCAAACACACACATACACACACACACACAGTGAGAGAAGGAAACTAATATTTACTGAGTGTCTATATACCTAACATTATGCAAACTTATTCCATGTGCTTTTCAAATACCTTGTTTGAAACCCACAATGGCTTCTGAGATAAGTGCTATCAGTCACATAGAAGGAAGTGGAGACTCAGAGTTAAGTCACATACACAAGCTCCCACAATTTTAAGTGGTAGAATGAAGATTGAGCCCCAGATGTGTGTGGCCCTAAAATCCATAGAAATCCCATCTTTCTAGTTATGGAAGTGGAGAAAAGTTCAGACAATTAGGGAAAACGCACTTTTACCAGAACCCTGACTAAAAATCAACCAGTGTCTCTTTGGTATTTTTTCCCCAACGACTATAACTATAATAAAATCTGTATTAAAAATAAAAGAAGCTCAAACCCAGTACATAAATTCTGAACAATATTTTATACAATAAAGTAGTTTTGGAATTGCCTTAGCTTTAGTTATAATTGAATTAGACTCATCTGTTCATGTCCATTCTGTTTGTAAAGCTGTCATTGCTTGAAAGCAAATATGATTTTAAAATATTCTATGCAACCCACACACTGATGCACCCAACACTGAAAAAAATGGCTGCTGACGTAGAATATTCCCGTGTTCTGAGAGGACAAAAGTCTTTCCTCTCTACTGATATTGCCAGACCTGGTTGCAAATGTAGATAGGGCATAGACAGAGGTTCTTGGAAAGAAATGTACACAAACAGATTTGGGCAGGAGTTTTCAGTTCTGTCCCAGAAGCAGGATTCAGGTGAACGTCCATGGAAGCAAACAGCCAGGGATCCAGCTCCCTTCTCTGCTGCCAGAGAGGTGCTCTGTTCAACATGCAGCCAGCTAAGATGCCACACATCTCCATGTTCTACCCAGGGTTCTTCTCTCCTGACACCTGATCACCCTTCACCATAAGCCACATAGGAGAAAGATCCAACAGATCTTGAATAGGTCAACTGAACTGTGTTTGTCAGTTGTTCTGATGGGAGAGTTAATGGCAGACAGGTTGAAATGATTTTGTTCCTGATCCAGAAATCTCACTGACGTGGAAAGAAATTCACTTGGCTATATTAGAAAAGTTTTTAGAAACACTGGGAAATGGAAGGAGAGATGATACAAGTGCCTTAAAGGAAATTCAAAGAAGGACTTACTTTAAAAGATAACAAGGTAGGAAAGGTGATTTTGGCACCTTGCGGCAGAGTATTAGCCATATGTAGAACAAAACAAGGCAGATTCTTATGAAAGAGAATCTCAGGTTCCTACAATACCTTTCTTGATCCTGGCTCTGAACAGTGAGCTTGTTGTTATTAAGATGCTTGAGATCCCACTCTACCACTAATAGCTGTGTGACCTAAGGTAAGGCACACACCCTCTCTGGGACTTGCGGGGAAAGTTGAGGATTGGACTAGATGACATCTAGATTCCTTCTTTTGTGGATATGCCATCAAATTCTGGGCCCCTGTAGGGAAGCAAATAGGAAAAGTTGTTGAGAGAAATTACATTTGCTCAATTTAATATATGCAAAATGCTAAGAAAACGCCTGGCACACAGTAATTCTATAGAAGTATTAGTGATTATTATTATACTAGATGATGAGGCTGATGGGGATGGATCCATGCACTACAAACACATTTTTACCTCCACATCTGTAATTCAAAAAGACACATAATCCAGTATTTTGATAACTTTAAAGCCCTCTGTCTTGCAAAAACGTTGATAGGAGCGCAATGACCTATGGCTATTGAAAGTTACAAATAACTATAATTCATGGAAGGAGAAAGCAAACAAAGCAAACAACCACCATGACAAAATATACGAATGTTTTCTTTGAAAATCTAGCTTTCTTATTTGGTCGTGGAATGGATTAGGCTGACTTGGGAAGTAGTGAGTTTCCCTTCGCTGGATTCAGGGACGTAGATGTCAGGTGGCCAGATGGACTGAACTGACTTTGAAGAAACTTTCTGCCAAAATCTCTGTAATTCCAAAGTGAATCCCAGAATCACAAAGTGTCTCAATGCCTGTGGGCAGTAGAGGGTAGCAGAGGCTGGACTTCATCCAGATTTCTTAGTCCTGTAATAAGAGCATAATATCAGTGCCATAATATCAGCCTGGAACATCTTGCACCTTAAATAGTGAAGCTGTGCCTTCTAAGCCTTTAGTTGAAAGGTGCTTAGTAGAGTGCATTACTGAGCAGTATCCTGGGTCATTCTCCCTTTTCAGTGCCGAGACTAAGAATTAAAAGAAGTAAGGAATAACAGAGCCACACAATAAGAGAAGGGTCAGAACCAGAGCTCTGGTTTTTTTCTAGTTTTTCCTCCCTGTGAAGAGATGGTATTCTCTTGGGCTGAAGATGTAGACCTGAATATGAGTAGAGGCTCATATGCAGCGTTAGAGCAAGCTAAATGGCAAGTAAAACAGAAAACGAAATAAATAATCAGAAAGAACAGAAGGGCAAAGGGCAGGAGATAGAGAGTTGGAGAGGCAGAGAGGGAGAGAAAATAAGGAAACAAAGGGACTTTTCTAAAAAAAACAGTTTATACTTTGAATGAAAGAGAGAAGTAGAGAAACAACATTTAAAAAGAAAAGGGATGGCAAAGAAAGAAAGTGGTAACATATTGTACATGAGTGCTACAAAAGCTAGGTGGAAAAGAGTAATTAGGGTTGAAAAAAAAGTCTATTATAATTTAACCTAGGTATCTGATGAGAATATCTACAGGTGTCTCTTTGCAAAAGAGAGTCTCAGCCAGAGGCCTCAGGATCTGGGAAGAGACCTCCTGTCAACTCCCCAGGAATTTCAGCCTGTCTAACATAGCATAGATCAGTTGTTAACACTGGAATTAGAAGCAAAGCTTCTGTTGAACCCCCTTAGAACCTGTAACCTACCTTTCCTTGGAGGGCTCCCTTCCTTCCTCCTGTCACTTCTCTCTGTCCCCTTCTTGACTTCACTGTTACTTAATTGACTGTGGGGTGCTTGGTCTGGAGAACCTTCAGAAATGCCTTCCAACCCTCCAGGCAGACAGTTGTCTACTTCTGCTTTCATATTCCTTTCTTCTTTCTTTCTACGATGGCTCTTTTATTGGGATCTGAGGTTTGGGGAGTAATCTAAGGATATGCAATGGGGGCAGGGATGACTCACATGACAGCTCAACTGTGATGCTATGGCTCAGCTGTCTCTTTTTCTGGTGGAAAAAAAACCTGGAAGAGTTGGTTCTAGGTCCACAGAGAGGTTGCTTGGTATCAGGTATTAGTCATCATTGGAAGCAGAAGCCATGTTACAAAATGGCTGAATGTTATTTTATAAACAGTCGTGATAGTGAACTAAATAATTTAATGAGTACTAAAGATAAAACCATAGATCCAGCCCTTGAGGGGCTAACAAACCAAAAGTGGTAGTCCTAGACCCCTGCAGTTCAATAATACTCATCACTGCCTGATACTGAGCCACCGAGGTGCTTAGGTGCTGGGTACAATGCTGAGCATGTGACAGTCATCAAGTTATTTAATTCTCATAACATCCCAGGAGGCAGGTACTGTTGTCATCCCCACTTTACAGATGAGGAAATGGAAGCCTAAAGGTTAAATAATTTACCAAGATCACTCAGCCTGAGACAGACTGGGATTCAAACATGCTTGGAGGCACCTTATTAGACTGCCTTCACCCATCCCCTTTCTACATCAGCCAGAATCCATTTAATGACTCAAGACTGACTGCAAGAGGAGTGAAGTCCCCAGATTCATCTCATTCCCATTTCAACACTCATTTTGAGGATTCATGCTTGGGAGCCGCTCCCGTGAGCGCTTCCTCACTGTGTCACCTGTGATCCAACCTGCATTAACCTGCCTGTTCTTCTACCCGCCTGAACCTGCAGATGCCCACACTGAGGAATCCTTGGCCCTGGGTTCTTCCTTCTCTGCCCCCGCTTTCCACCAATTCATCCAGAACCCTAACCACATCAAGCCTTCCCAGCAATGGTGGTGTTACTCCCAACTAACTGCACATACCTGGGACCTTTGGGGTTCCTACATGTGCTGATTGTCTCCTTCCTAAATCAAGTGAATGACTGAGTGAAGAAGCATAAACCTCCTTCAAGACATGAAGTCCTGCTCTCTGGAAGGCTCTCTGCACCTCCTAACCAAGGTGTGGTGTCTTCTTTTCAAGTACTTTCTGCCCATAGCAACAGTCCAATAAAAACCTTCACTTGGACTCGGTGCTAATTTGGAATTTAAAGTGACTAGTTTTTGTATAACTGAATCATTTGTTATATAAAGCAGAAACTAACACACCATTGTAAAGCAATTATACTCCAATAAAGATGTTAAAATAAATAAATAAATAAAAAATAAATAAAGTGACTAGTTTTGAGAAATTATGCAAAGTATGCATGCAACCAGGATTTTGGAATAGAATAGGACAGGAATGTTTTCACATAATGGTTACTAATATAGTTATTAAAAATCATATTATATTATCAGTTTTCACTGTCTCTAATAATACTTTTTAACCCAGTTTGAGGTTTCCAATTATCTGAAAATAATAATGTTAAAATTTATAATTCAGACTTTTTTTAGATCAACTTTCCCATTCCTCCAATCCCACCACCCTGCCTTCCCCACTCCCTCCAGACATCCAAAATGGTACAATCTATATGAATAGGGCCAGGTATCTTATGAATACTCATTAAATATGAACTAAGTGACTGTCTAAATGAATTAATCCGTTAGCCTCTGGTACAAGTGCTTTTTCTGTCTCTCAAATTCAAATCATTTCCTCTCCTTTTACTAACATGGGCATTCATGCATTCAGTTCAAACAGTTGTTTACCTAGGGCTGTTCTGGCCTCCACAAATGCACAGTATGGTAACGGTGCAAGACAGTATGAGAACAAGTGCTCACATGAGGGTCACAGCAGTGGGGAGATGGAAAGAACCTGGGCCTTGACCACAGCAGACCTGGGTTCAAAGGCTGCCTTATCTGTGAAATTGGAGTACCCACACCCAGCTCATAGTGTCATTGATAACAGAACATTTTGGGAGGGGTTGTTGAATGCTGTGTGCATTTACCTCTTCAATCTGCCCTGAAACCCTACATAGGAGGGAGATGGGACTTGGTGGGGTGGAAAGGTTTGCCTAGCCTGAGGTCTCCCAGCTGTTAGTGATGGGCATTGCTGGAATTTGAACACATTCTTAACTCTGAAACCACACAACACAGATGGGATTCGAACCCAGCCAAAATTCAGATTGGGACTTGAACCCGTGAGCTGGGACTCGAACCCACTCACTGTCTTTTAATCGAAATTGAACACCTGGTCTCAGGACTTACTGAAGCTCAGGTTCTTTATGTCTCAGTGCAGAAGGAATTCAGCAAGAGGCAAAGTGATAGGTAGATTTATTGAGAGAGATGCACGGCACGCTCCATAGACAGAATTTGATCCGTCTCAAAAGGCTTGAGAGTGGCACCCAAATTTGGGGTGGTTAGTTTTTATGGACTGGGTAATTTCATAGGCTAATGAGTGAGAAGATTATTCCAACTATTTTGGAGAGGGGTTGGGGATTTCCAGAAATTGGGTCACTGCCACCTTTTGGCCTTTTACGGTCAGCCTCGGAACTGTCACGGAGCCTGTGGGCATGTCATTTATCATATGCTAATGTATTACAATTTATCTCTTACATTCGTAGTAAATGTTCCTTTACTTTTGAAAAGTGCTGTCCTTGTTTCTGCTCAAAAAAGGGAAGCAGGGAGGGGCTTCCCTGGTGGCGTAGTGGTTGCGCGTCCGCCTGCCGGTGCAGGGGAACCGGGTTTGCGCCCCGGTCTGGGAGGATCCCACGTGCCGCGGAGCGGCTGGGCCCGTGAGCCATGGCCGCTGGGCCTGCGTGTCCGGAGCCTGTGCTCCGCAACGGGAGAGGCCACAGCAGAGGGAGGCCCGCATACCACAAAAAAAAAAAAAAAAAAAAAAGGGAAGCAGGGGATTTGCCTTTACCCAGGTTGGCTCAAGGAGAGGATCAATGTGCCCGTTGGGTTAGGTGTGGTGATGGCTGCTGGAGAAGTGGGGGAACCAGGAGGAACTGGGCAGATGGAAAGGGAGACAGTGGGAGGCAAGTCAGAAAGCTGTGATGACTCATCTCTCACTGCAGGGATTCCACCACCAGTTCTTCCCAGCCGGCTTTTTCAGTCCCCATTTCAGGTGTGGAAATATCCTAATGCCTGGAGTAGAGGGAAAAGACTGGGGGGAAGCAGTGTAGTATAGAAAGAACGACATTACAAAGCTTAGCGCCAAGGACACTAACTATGAGCTTTGAACAAGTTACTTAACATCTCTGGGTGTCCTTGTGTATAATCGTGGTGATATACAGACCTCAGGGAAGCTGGGACTTCAAGTGAAATCTTGTTCATAAAGGACCGGGCAAAGGAGGTGACTGTTGAGCACCTGGGGAAAGATGCGACACCCAGACTGCAGCCCCAGTTAGTGACAGAATTTGGCTTTTGCTGAATCCTACCCAAAACACAACTGGGCTATGGTCACCCTCCCAGGAAAATGTGTGATGATGGTAACTCTAACGGCCACTAAAGTTAACTAAAGTTACTCCATTTGGGAGAGGAAAAAGGAGCTGCAAAAGAACTCCATTATCGGGAGGGTAAAAATGAAAAGCAACATTTTAAAGAAAGGGTTTTTTTTAATAGATTTATTTATTTTTATTTATTTATCTTTGGCTGCGTTGGGTCTTCGTTGCTGCTCGCAGGCTTTCTTTAGCTGCTGCGAGTGGAGGCTACTCTTCATTGTGATGCGGGGGCTTCTCATTGCAGTGGCTTCTCTTGTTGTGGAGCACAGGCTGTAGGCGCGCGGGTTTCAGTAGTTGTGGCACGCGGGCTCAGTAGATGTGGCTCGCGGGCTCTAGAGCACAGGCTCAGTAGTTGTGGTGTATGGGCTTGGTTGCTCCGCGGCATGTGGGATCTTCCCAGACCAGGGCTCGAACCGGTGTCCCCTGCATTGGCAGGCGGATTCTTAACCACTGTGCCACCAGGGAAGTCCCAGGAACATTTTAGATGAAAAAAAAAACAAACCTTGTGAATCTAGAAAAAAATCTAGAGTAGCTCAATAGAAGGTCTAAACTTAACTGTAAAAAAAGAAAAGTCCAGGTGCCTGAAGTGGGAAAAAAAAATTTTGCTGACTCTTCAAGTAAGATGTTTATAATAAAAATACAAATTAAAAAAAATTATGCTGAAAGTAAGGTTAAAAAAAGGAAATCCCACAAATGATTCTCAACATTTTTTTTAATTGTAGTAAAATACACATAAACCACTGTAATCATTTTTAAGTATACAGTTCAGTCCTATTAAGTACACTGATATTGTTATGCAACCATCACCACCATCCATCTCCAGAACTCTTCATCTTGCAAAACTGAAACTCTGTACCCATTAAACAGTACTCCCCATTTGCTCCACCTCCAGCCCTGGCAACCACTGTTCTACTTTCTGTCTCTATGAATTTGACTACTTTAGGAACCTCATATAAGTGTAATTACACCATATATTTCCTCTTGTGACTGACTTATTTCACTTAGCATAATGGACTCTCAACTTTTAAACTATATATATTCCAAAGTCATTTGCAAAGTGATTTAAATTTCCATATGGAAGAAGAATGAAGATGGCTCTTCCCAGACCTGGAGGAGGGAGTGGATGCAGGTAGAATGTGGACCCAGTGGAACCCCAAATGCAGTTTTGCGGATTAGAGACTTCTGTTCCTTTCTTTCTTTTTTTTTTTTTTTATAAATTTATTTATTTGGCTGCACTGGGCCTTCGTTGTGGTGTGCGGGCTTCTCACTGCAGTGGCTTCTCTTGTTTTAGAGAACGGGCTCTAGGCATGCAGGCTTCAGTAGTTGTGGCACGCGGGCTCAGTAGTTGTGGCTCGCAGGCTCTAGAGCGCAAGCTCAGTAGTTGCAGCACACAGGCTTAGTTGCTCCGCAGCATGTGGAATCTTCTCGGACCAGGGCTCGAACCCGTGTCCCCTGCATTGGCAGGCAGATTCTTAACCACTGCGCCACCAGGGAAGTCCATCTGTCCCTTTCTTGAATGCTTTTGTGTTGCCGCAACATAAGAGTTCAGAGGGGTGTTGGCCTTAGTATTCACAGCATTTCCCTTTGTGTTTTCCGTAGGGCCCATTCCATTATTACCCTCTCCCACAATGTTCACTATAGCTCATAATAAACAGGCAGATGGTCAGCTAGACAGTTCATTTTACTTACAACTTTCCATGTAGCAGACACAGTCAGTAGTTTAAAGTGGATAGTTTTAAAGAGGAAATTGTAGTGGGCAACATAGTCACATCCCATTATCTCTACTCCTTTCTTTCCCAGATTATGAAGCAGCTGTGGAATTTGGATGGGTTGACCCTTCAGCTTTTGAAATGAACTTTGATTGGTTTGAGTGAATCAGTAAAGCCCATCACACTGGCCATCGTGATTGGTTTGGGAATGGGTCCATGCCATAATTCCAACTAACGAGACATGTTCACTGGAGGTGAACTAGGAAGCACAAAGTCTCAGACATACTATATCAGTCTCAGTATGAAGGCAGTGCTATGGACATCAGAGTCCTTGATGACAGGGTTCAGGCTCTGGATCAACCCATCCACAGAGGTCGTGAGGATGGAGCACCATGTTGGGATTAGTGCCCTTGTAAGAAAAGACGGAAGAAAGCCTCTCTTGCTCTCTCTGCCATGTGAGGACATATGTGATAAGGCAGCTGTTTGTAAGCCAGGAAGAGAGCCTCACCAGAACCTAACCATGGCAGCTCCATGCCTCTGAAATGATTCACAGGCAAGCTACCTTTGGGGGGCTCTGAGGGTGGCATCGTCACCTAAATAAATGAAGATTACAAAGAAGAACAAGGAGGAGAAGGGGAAGGAAAGAAAAGGTGAGAGGTAACATGGTGAAGAGCAGTACTTCTCACTCATTTCCACCAGAACAGCAGAGAACAATGAAAGCACACCATCCAAAGGCCTGGGGGCATGGCCAGAAAAAGTGTGCCAATATCTTTGAAATCTTATATTTTATTGTAAAAAGTCATGCAAATTCTGCATTCTACTTCATAATGTGCCTTTACTCTTTTATATAAAAATGTTTTCCTAAAAGTGCCATTTTATACCAATTTTTTTTTTTTTTTTTTGGCCATGCTCCGAGGCTTGCGGTATCTTAGTTCCCCAACCAGGGATCGAACCCTTGCCCCCTGCAGTGGAAGCACGGAGTAGCCACTGGACCGCCAGGGAGTTCCCTATAGCAAGTCTTTGAAATGATCTCTTGGCCCTGCCCTACCTATCCTGGCATGCTTACACCCCAATGTGAGTAGCACAAGTGCATCAGAAAAAGCGCTGGATTCAGTTTTAAAATCTGAGTTCCTTTTCCGATTCCATCCCTTCACAGCCATATGACCTTGCAAAATCACTCACCTTCTTTAAGCTTCTCTTTCCTCATGAGTAAAAGGGAAGATGACATCTCTTCGGCCTTTCTCACAGGGCTGTCAAGCTCCAAGGAGATAATGTGAGAGAGAGAGACTTGGGAGACCAGGAATCTCTGATCCTATCGCCCTGTAGGGTGGTATCAGTATTATTTCAAGACCATTTTGGAAGTTTCCCCAGCCCAGACTAATCCATTCATGGACAAACCTTTCCAATACCTTTTTGTCTGATCCTTGCTCTTGTGCTAGGAAGAGGAATACAGGAAGGCAAAAAGGATGAGGAGAGGTTATTTATAATCAGGTGTCAAGGGGATGGGGGAGAAGTCGGATCTTATTTTCATGTGACTCTACATCTCTTGGTTCCCCTCATTTCTACATCTTCCATCTTTAATATGGAAGCTCAAGCTTTCCTACTCAGAAGAATACTGAGCCTGTATCCCCTGTCCTTGCCTTATGAACAAATCACCTAAGATTCAGGGTAGAGCAGGAAAGACAAGCTGGTTTCATCTTCAGCACCAGCTCTGACCCATGGGTTGCTTGGAACACTGTATTAAGAAAACCACTCAGTGGGAATCGTTGCAGAGGTCAATTGGAGATGTCTGCCACAGGCACAGAAAATGAGAACAGCAGCACATGTGCCATCACTGGCCACCCCTGGTTTAGAGGCTTAAGATGAGTCAACTCTAAAAAATGCAGCAAATATTAAAAGCTGGAAGGTTTTCAGAAAAATCTCAAATATGAGGATTTTCATCCTCTGGGACATTTACAAAGTCAGTAATATTGGCTTATGTCTTATTTTTAATAATATGAAGGGCCAACTCATCTGTGATAGGATTAAATAGGTTAACTAAATGTCAAGTTTCCTTTTGGATAGAATAGTATCAACTCCATTCTCTAACCTAGGGTGTATTATGCTAGTCACTACATTTGTTGAAATCACAGAAAATTTGGGGATGTTATTGGTCAACCTGACAGTCCAGCATTGAACCTATGAACAATTGTGGACATAAATACAGACTGAAAACCGAGATAAGTGACTGACTTCAGGGAATAATACTAAAAAAAACCCCAAAACAGAAAACAAAAACAGAGTCATGGTGATTAAGGGTGTCGGGAATCACTGTTCTAATGAAATCTGGTGTCAATCTTAATGCAACTGCTTCAAATCCTACCCCATATTTCTGAGGACTCTAGGGGCTTCAGATTTGGATGAACACTCCATGAGTTTATTTCAAAATACTATTTCTATTTTAGCATGTGTTACTTGAGACTTTTAAAAAATAACAAACAGCTTCCATTAAGTAAAGTATCTTTTTTGTTGTAGAATTCTAAGGGGTTTAGCACTGTGTACATGCACAGCATTTAAGCTTTTAGGAATTTATTTTACCACTTTGGTGCGTTCAGGTTGGTTGAAAGCAGGCCCTTTTGGGTAAAAGGCCTTGTTGGGCTTTAAAAGCTGTCAATTTGCCTTTATCTGCTCTTTAGGCAACTAGACTTCCTGGCTGAGTAGAGAATGTTTGGTTAGTTTTGGTCATGTCTTATACTGCAAGAAGCTACACACAATAATAAGAGATGCAGTAATTAAATATTTTTGGAATTTCTTATTTTATTTTTCTGGGTTACCTTGGGGCCCACTGTTTTGAGCTTCCTTTGCAAATGAATTCTTGCATTTTAAGTAATTAGCCTTTGAGGAAGGGACTGTGAGATGGGTCACACTTCAGAGAAAACCAGGCGTGGAGAGTGACATGCTGGCGTTGGGTGTCTGTAGGGGAGATGAGCACAGAGAAGACACAGGCTCTCCTGTGTCTCTCCTCAAAGCAATGGGGAGGTGGTTTTAGTAAGAAGGGGTCTTTCTGGTGGTACCTTCCTGCTCCGCACTTCCTTATCCTCATTCTCTTAAATGTTTCCTCCCTCTCTTTGCCTCCCTTTCTCCTTTCCTTTCCCCTTTATGTTTCTTTACTATCCCTCTTTTTTTCTAATTTCCCTCCATTCTCCTGCTTTTTCTCATCTCCTTCTTTCTCTCTTCCCCATCCCTTCATTTTTGTCCTAACTGCCATCCTCTGGTTTTTCTGTGAAGACCATTTTCCACTGCGGCATCAGACTGCATTTCCTAAAGTGTATTCCACCAAGCTCCAGGTTCATGAGATGCTTTGTGGAAAATAAAAAAAGATGAGGTGGGGAGTGGGAGGTGAAGCTGGATCTGTGGTTACATTGCATACCATGTCTCCCCCTTGGAGCTTCAGCACACCCATTAGCATTTTATACGTTCTGAGAAATCCTGCTGTGAAGAAACTGGTCTAACCTGGCTTGTCCCACTGCTCCCCAAACCTCTTTGACCTCAGTGTCTTTTCCCTTCAAATAAATGAATCTCATTGAGAATACATTAGGGGAACCCCTGTGGGAGAGCCTCTCCTCTTGGCTCACCTTGGAGCTTCAGAGCATTGACTTCCTCCAGTTGTACCTGATGTCAAGGCATCTTCTCGCTTGTCTGAGCCTTTCTGAAGGCCATCACAGCCAGGGGCTCCTCTTCTGTCTCTTCCCTTCACTGCCCAACATGGCAAAAGACATGGTACCAAAAAGATTCAGACATGCAAAATTTCTATATTGCTCACCTCTCGTGTTAAATGTTTAAGGTTGGTTGGTGGTTCTTTTTTCTTTTCTTTTCTTTCTTTCTTTTATTTGCCTAACAAATTGTCAAAGATTGTTTTTGAAGAATAATATGCAGCATGGCAGAGGTTCAAGCAGGGGAACATTTTGATTCCCTGCTGGTGGCAATGTAAATTGGTATAATCATTCTAGAGGGCTATTTGACAATATGTAGCTAAAGTCTTAGAATTCTACTTTTGGGACTTTATCCTAAGAAAATAATTAAGGATGTATGCAAAGATTTAGCTACAAGGATTTTTTTTTTTCCTGGAGTGTTGTTTATAATAGAAAAAACTTGGAAACAACCGTAATATCCAACAATGGGAAGCTGGTTGAGTGTACTGTGGCATGTTCATGTGATGGGGTATTATGTAGTCCTTACGAGTAGAGTTTTAGGAGAGTATTTACTGACATAAAGTAGATGCCCAAGATCAATTCTGTGTAAAAAAAATACATATGTACAATGTACATTTTTGTAAAATCAACATTCATTGACTGTTATACATACATATAAATATGTAAAAGCAAGAACAGTCACCAAAATTTAGCAGTAATTGTCTCTTACTGGGTAGTAGGATTTCAGCAGCTTCTTGTTCATTTCTGCTTTCTGACTTTTATATAAAGAGCAGTGAAAGGAATAGATAAGTTAGAAAAATTAGCAAGAGTGGTTGATGATCCCATACAAGTTTTGTTAGCATTTGAACTCCCAGCTTACTCCAAATAGGGCCCTGTCAACACCAACTGGGACTTTTCTGTCTCCTGGGGGTAAGTACTCCATGAGGAAGGTCAAAGAGAAAGTCAACCTTCCTTCTGCTATCTGAGGAAATCTGGATACGAGAGCCAGTTTCTAATGTTGTGATGCTGCAATTTACTGGGGGGGAAAAAAGATCAACACACCCCACCATCTATTTATTTAATATTAAAAATAATATTTCACTGAGTTTGGCTGGCGTCAACTTGAGCAGTTACTCATACAGGAATTCAAACAAAAGCAGCACTGGCCCTGGGCCAGTGGGCTGGTGCTGGGTGGTCCATGTCCATCCTCAGCTCAGAGTAGCTCCTAGGCTGCTTTCAGACCTGCTTCGGGTTGAGAAGATGATGTATTCATTTATTTATTAGAAATGTTTTAACAGGAAATGCTAATAGTTTGCATTTAGGGAGAACTGCTCTGGAGACAGCTGGAAGAACCCAGCAGACGTGGCTGGGAAGGAGATTGCTACTCTCATCCTTGGAGTCAGATCAGGGCCTGTTGTAAAAGTCTACACTGGGGCCCCACGCACCAAGTTAGCCCAGAAGATGCTGGTTGCTTTGCTTCAGGACAGAAACAGGAGCAGGGCCGTTCTTTCAGCTGCCCTGTTTCCCTTCTCTATTGCCATTTGTTTCTTAGGAACCTGAAGGTGTGTTTTCAATGTGGCCATGAACACAGATGTTGGCTCTGCTAGGAATGAACAGGTCCTGTGGACACGAACGTTCAGGTGGGAGTGTGTGAGCCGAGGTGTAAGCAAGCACATGTGTAACTCGAACCCACTTTTAGTGTGACTGTGGGCTGGTGGAGTTATGTGTGAGTTCAGGGGTTACATGTGCACATCTTTTCAGTGTATCAGGATGAGTGAAAGACAAGTGTTTGCAGGGGATTTCAGGCGTGTCCTCAAGCTCCAGAGTGCATTCCAATGTTGGATCATATTCATGGGTATGGGCTTGTGGAGCCCAGAGAAAAAATGAAAGACAGGGGTAGTACAAATCAAGCCCGAATGTTTATGTATGAGAGGAACATGAGCAGGTTTGTGTATCTTTAAAAATCCTCTTCCAGCTGTTTTGGAAGATGGTAGGACTTCATTCGTTGGGGGAGGGCGTGACTACAGTGCCGTGGGGAACGGGGTCCAATGTCTAACCCAGTCTGGCACGACAACAGCGCTGTTCCTGTGTTTCCAGATAACAATAGAGGCGAAGCCTAACCCTGGAAACCAGTCAAGATTCCCAGAGATAACTCGGGCAGCAAGAGCACTGTCAATGAAAAGAAACTGACCTTTCGCCTTCTGGAGTCACAGAATTCCCACAAATGCTGTGTCCTCATCAGCTCTGGCAGGCCCGCCACCACAGCCCAGACTTTGACGCCAATTCATAAACAGCACGGAGGGGGCTGTGCTAGAAGTCAGAGCTTCTCCACCTCCAGCACCTCAAAATACAGGCTCCCTGCCGCCCCATTTTCTTCTAGAGGTTAACCTTCTCCCCAGGCTCACAAAGTTATGAGACAGCCTTTAAGGGGTTTTCCTCTGACAGTGTGGTTTAGTCTGCGGCTGCTGAAGAGACCTCAGGTGAGACTTTAGCCTTTCAGAAATGTGTTCTAAAATCTGAATGGAGAGCCTTTGGAAGGACTGAAAAGCCTTGGGAGTCTCAGGGCAAGGGTAGTGGAGGACTTGGGCTGGGGTGGGGAGGAGTCGGTGAGAGAGGACGAGGGAGAGGAGTCTGTGTCTAAGACAGTGAGAGGTACAAGGTTAGAAATTCATTAAATTTCTCGTTTAAGGTCACACAATTAATGAATCTCTTTGAGCCCCAGCTTCCTCAGCAAAATGAGAATGTTAGAGTTTCTGGTTTTTAAATCCAATAAACTAGGACTTTATTCCTTAACAACTGCTTTCCCCCACCACCCTAAAAACCATTAAGTATCATCACATAAACCACTAGAACAATGGTTTTCAACCTTGGCTGCACATGGAATTGCTGGAGAAGGTGTCGACAATGTTAATGCATGAATTCCACCTCCAGAGATTCTGATGGAATTCATCTGGGTAAGGCCTGGACACCAGGACCACTCTCTCCTTTCTTGAATCCTCTTGTCAACTCTTATCCTGAAATGTAGGTATTTTCTAAAGTTCTGTCCTTAACTCTCATCTTTCTCTATATTTTCTCTATATTTCTCTTCTCGTTCATTCCCACATCTTCAACTATCATTTCTTCGAGGATCATGTCCAAATCCATGTAATTCCTGATCTATTTATCCAGGTTTCTTTTGCCTACCTACTTCTGGAATGATGCTGTGTCTCCAACACATGCTCTGTTCCAAGCTCAACATCTTGAGTTCTATTCTTTGGTTTCCCTATTTCTGTAATGATACATTGCCCCATTAGCCTATCACCAAGACTTGAAGTGTTAGTGTTATCTTTGTTGATTTAAAAAATGTATTAACATGAGTATTGGTACATAACCTCTCTGCCACAACATAAACTTCTCTACTACCCACCAGGAAGAGAATATTGTCTTTGATAGCTTTGCTAAGCCTGCCCTCTAAGTAGAGTTCTGCCTTTTCCAGGATGGTCCCTAGGCTTTGTGATTCAAAATAGGGGGAATGGATAAACAGAGACAAGACTGAAAAGGCGGAAGGAAAGGAGGAGATGAACAAAAGACAGAACAGAAGAAATGGAAAGTGAGGGGTTAAGACAGTGAGGAGCTCCAGAGCTGCTGAAATGTAAGAATCAGGTGAGGAAAAGTTTAAGAACTGTTCCTAAAATTTATGCTTTTTAGTGTTCTTAGAAAATGGCAAGAAAAATTTGAATTTGTTTTAAAATAGTTCTGGTTGCCAGACTGTTTTTCAGTTCAGCATTGCTTTGAGACTGAGCCTTGTGATGTCCAGCTTATATTTGGGTTATACATGACACCTCCTTCCTCATTTGCCACATCTAAACAGTTGCCAAACCCTGTAATTTTTTTCCCTTCCAGTCTTATCACTACTGCCCAACAACACCATACATGCCAGCTCGACTTCCTCACACCTCCAACTTTTTTCTTTCTTTGAACTTTGGCTCATTCTGTTTCCTACCCCCAGAATCACTGCCTATATCCATCATAAGTTCTTTCTATATTTCAAAACCCAGCTCAGATTCCACCTTCTCAAGGAGACCTTCCCTGTTGGCGCTTTACACATTCTACATTCCTTCCTGCCCTTGCACATGCAATTTTCCAAAACAACAGTAATAATAATGATGGGAGTTCCCTGGTGGCCTAGTGGTTAGGGTTAGGCGCTGTCACTGGCATGGCCCAGGTTCAGTCCCTGGTCAGGGAACTGAGATCCCACAAGCGGCACTGTGGCCAAAATATGAAAAAAAAAAAAAAAAAAAAAAAAATGATGATGGTGGTACCAACGACTAATATTTAGATTGAGCTCATTGTGTCCAGGCACTATTATAAGTGCTTTGCACATATTATTTCGTTTAATTCTTGCAACAGCCCTGTAAGGTAGTACTGTGGGAACTAAGGAAGGGTAAAGCGACTTCCCTAAGGTTACACGGCTATAACTGTCACCAACAGGATTTGAATCCAGGCCTCAGAATCTGTATTATTTCTAGAGTGTACTTACATTTTCATACTTCAATACATGACTGAATATGTTCCTGTCATTCCTCTATGTCTACAGGCAGTTTTCATTTGTTACTGCTTCACATTTTGCACCTCCCCCTAATCAACAGTCTCAAATAAATGCTTGTGCTTCACTATCGTCACTTACATAGTCACTTAACAATTCCCACTGCTATCCAAATAGAAGACATCAGCATGTGCATGATCAGGATTTTGACTTACAGAGGTTCACTTTAGGTTGAAGTCTTCAGCGACACTTAATCTAAGAGCAGGGAGCATATGTTTATAAATGTTACCTTTGAGTTTCATCTTCTTCCTCTTCATCTTCTTCCTCATAATGTCTTTGACATGTCAGCTATAAAGCAAACCACAGAATGTCCATACTTGAGTGAGGTGAAGATTTAATGCTGCTGCTCTAGTTCAAGTGGCTGCACCTAGAACTACAGTTGTGTTTTGCCAGTCATTGTGAACTACACACACAGTGATTTAATACAGCTTGGTTTATATTCAGATGCAGCTCTGTTCTAACATCTTGGAGTGAGCAGTGAGGTTGCTTTTAAAGAAAAGGGCAATTCACTTGGTCAGGAACGGTTTTCAGGTGAAGAAAACTATAGTTTTAGTTGAGAAATACATAAGCCGATTATTTTTAATTCTATAAAATATACAAATACTTTTCAGGATAAAAGCATGCTTTAAATTTTAAATGCAAACTATTGGCCATGATTAAGGACTGATCTACTCCCCCACATGAAACAACCCCCAAAATTGACAGAATATCTGAAACAATGGTTTGAAAGGCACTGAATATAAGACAAAGAAGGATAGTGATCCCTGAGAGATGTGAAACAAATGAAGTAAGCACTTATAATTGCCCCAGATTACTGCCTTGAGAGAGTTTCCAGGCCATAGCACAGAGAGGGTGCCCAGGCAGAGCCAGGCAAACTCAATGAGATGAAAAAACAAAGCTGAGAGTCTGAGGAGACTAAGGCTGCTGGAGTTCTTAAGAGAGAACTGCACAGAAAGAGGAAGTTCTAGAGGTTTGCAGAAGGTTCTCACTTCAGTATTCAGCTGAGGACTGATCAGCACATACATATCAAGAAACTATCTGAGGCCAGAGAATCATCTAAAAAGGTTAGAGGTAATGGACTGGCACTCACATAGGGCTAAGAAGAGTGTCTGTTCTCACCAGCCAGACTTGAAAACGTCAAGATTCGTGGCTCGGGGGATAAGAGTACACAGAAGGATACTGCTCTGTAGTAAAGACTAATTAGTCCTAGGCTGAACACTGCCCCAGTCCTACCTAACAAATCTTAAAAACAAGACCCAAAAGCATTAAGCTCTTCCTAAGTGATTTAACCAAATCCTAGAACAAAGCTCCAGAATATTTAAAGAAATATGGAAAAGACAATGTGGTCTGGACTACTAGGACTACTGAGTTTAGCAAGGTTGCATGATACCAGATCAATACGCAAAAATTAATGGTATTTCCACATACTGGCCTGAGCAATCAGAAATTAAAATTTAAATAAACAATACTATTTACAAGAGTATTAAAAGATATAAAATGCTTAGGTATAAATCTGACAACAGGTATGAAAGAACTATACTCTGCAAACTACAAAGCGATGTTGAGAGATTAAAGACATAGATTGTGTTTTCAACAAATGATGATGACAAAATTGGAGATCTGTATATGAAAAATGGACCATAGCTTTAAATGTAAGACCTAAAACTATAAAATTTATAGAAGAAAACATAGGAGAAAACCTTTGTGACCTGGGTTAGGTAAAGATTTCTTAGATACAACCCCAAAAGCACATTCTATAAAAAACCAAATTGGTAAATTGGACTTTATCAAAATTTAAAACTTCTGCTCTTTGAAAGACGCTACTAAGAGAATGAAAAGACAATGATAATTGAAAGGAAATATTTGCAAATCATGTATGTAATAAAAGTCTTATATCCAGAATAAAGAACTCTCAAAACTTAGTAATAAGAAAAAACCCAATAATAAACAATTAACCCATCCAACAAGAAAATGGCAAAAGATCCGAACAGACACTTCACCACAAGGACATGTAGATGACAAATAAGCACATGAAAAGATGCTCAACTTCATTAGACATTAAGGAAACGCAAATTAAAACCACAATGAAATACTACCATGTATCTATTAGAATAGTTAAAATTGAAACACAGATGATACCAAGGGTTGGTGAAAATGTGGAGGAACTAGAACTTTTGTCCACTGTTGGTGGGAATGTAAAATGGTCCAACCACTTTGGAAAACAGTTTGGTAATTTCTTTAAAATTAAAACATAACTCTCGCATGATCCAGCAATTTTGCTCCTAGATATTTACCCCAAATAAATGAAAGCATATGTCCATACAAAGACTTATACGTGAATGGTCATAGCAGGCTTATTTGTAATAACCAAAGGTGTGGTCCCCAGACCAGCACTATCAACATCACCTGGGATGATGCTGATTGTTAGAAATGCAAATTCTCATACCCCACCCCAGACCTACTGAATGAGGGGGTTTATGAGTTTACCATTTTCCATTTGGACTGGAAATTGTCCCAGCAATATGAGATTAGCAAACCCTTTAGGTCATTCTGATGCAAACTAAAGTGTGATAACCACAAGCCCCCCGACTCCACCCCATCCCTTACCCCAGATGATGCTGGTACCCCAACCACACTTTGGGAGCAACTACTTCAGAACAATGCTTCTTAAACTTCATTGTGCATATAAATCCCCTGGAGATCTTGTGCAAATACCAATTCTGATTCGTAGGTCTGGGAGGGTGGGGTCTAGAGAATCTTCATTTCTAATAAGCTCCCAGGTAATACTGATTCTGCTGGCCCTGGGAATTCTGGTAAAGATTATCCTTGGAAATGCCCTAATTTCTTAAAAGCAGACCTCATTTGGCTACCTCAGTTCTTCTCCTATAGAGAACCCATTGAGTGTTAGGATAGAATCTAGGCTTCTTTATTCTCTTCTGTTCTAGTACCTACCCAGTTTTGGAAGAGAACTAAAACCCTTCCCTTTCCAGCAGAAAGGGGCTCTCTTCTGGAATGTTCTCTTGGCTGCCTTAGATTCTGACATTCCCTTAGAGCCTAGACCAGAGGATCCCAATATTAATTCACCTATGAAGCTTTTTAAAAATACCGATGCCTGGACCCAGGAGATTCTGTTTGGATTGGTCTGGTGTGAAGCCTAGGCAGCAGTATTTTTAATGGTCCCCTGGTGATCTTACTGTGAGCCAGAACTTAGAATCACTAACTAGCTGACTAGCTTACATGTACCCCCAGACTGTCCCCTCTTATATTCATTCAACAAGTATTGATAAACCATCCTCTATTTCCCTCCCAGGCTCTGAGCTACTGTGCTGGGGATACCAAGATGAGTAGGCCATGGTCCCTGCCTTCATGAAGTTAAAGTCTGGTGGGAAAGACAGAGAAGTCTACACAATTTTCATACCTATGATAACTGCTACAACAGAGATATCTCATTCGGTCGATATTTATTAACAATTTACAAGTTTTAGGCACTAGGAATGTTACAGTGAGCTAGACAGACACAATCTCTACCTTAATGGAGCTCATGTCCAATGGGAGCCCCAAGTTACAAGGGACACAGAAGAGGGGGCCCTAATTCAAACTGAGAATCATCAGTAAAGGACTCCCGAAGGTTCTGAAGCTTCCACTGAATCTTTTTTTTTTTGTCTGTGTTGGGTCTTCGTTGCTGTGCACGGGCTTTCTCTAGTTGCGGCAAGCGGGGGGCTACTCTTTGTTGCGGTGCGCCTGCTTCTCATTGCGGTGGCTTCTCATTGTGGAGCACGGGCTCTAGGCGCGCAGGCTTCAGTAGTTGTGGCACGCGGGCTCCATAGTTGTGGCTCGTGGGCTCTAGAGCGCAGGCTCAGTAGTTGTGGTGCACGGGCTCAGTTGTTCCACGGCATGTGGGATCTTCCCGGGCCAGGGCTCGAACCCATGTCCCCTGCGTTGGCAGGCAGATTCTTAACCACTGCACCACCAGGGAAGCCCCTCCACTGCATCTTAAAACCTCATATCATCCAGGCCCAAGAAGAGGGGAGAGTAATCCTGGCAGAAAAGACAGCATGGGCAAAGGCCCGGAGGTATGAAAGAGAGCGTGGCACATTCAGAGAACTGGCAACACCACAGCCAAGGGGGCTTCCCAAGAGCCCAACTCTTGGGATTTGTCTAATGGCTTCTCCCCTTCCTCCATCCTCATGCTTAAGGCCGCCTTTCCCCTTCCACTTAATAACAGTCTTCAGGGTTCAGACATGCACAGTTGTCTTCCAGCTCATTCTACAAACCCAGAACGCCACTATTCTGACACCGTTTATACGGCAGTTTCAGGCGAAAACCTTCTTCCTCTCTTCAGACTGAGACCGCTTCCCAGACGCACCCCGTTTCCTCTTTTCTGCTCCCACCACCAGAAAAGGTCTCCAGGTGGCGCCCTTTCACTCAGTTCTGCTATGGTCAGGCACACCCATTTTCCCACCTAATTTCCTCTCCACTGAATTTCCTCCCCGCAAACCCCAGGGCTGGAACCTTAATCTGAGGAAGAGGATCACAGGAAGCATATTCAATACACAAGCCAGTGAAGTTGTTCAGTTTGCGCCTCTCCCTTAGTTCAAGCAGCAGGGTTCATTGTTAGCTCTCTCCTCCCTTCAGCTTCCGTTGCAGCACATTGTGCCTCCTACCCAAGACTTCCCCAACTCCACCCACCGTAAGCTGGATGGTCCCCACTCCTCGGTGAAGTTTTTCTTTTCACACAGACAATGCGTGCTCAAAGAATTGTTCCTCGGATGATTTGACATCTGGACACGGATGAGGGTACATTTTTAAGGGGGAAAAAAAAAGAATCGAGATCCAACATGCCAATCCCTATCCCCTGCTCTTCGCCTAAGAGAGAACCGGAAGGATGTTTCCCTCCCGTAGACGCTGCTGTCAAGAAGCAAGCTGCTGAGAATTCCCTGGTGGTCCAGTGGTTAGGACTCCGCGCTTTCACTGCTGAGGGCCTGGCTTTGGGGAACTAAGATTATGCAAGCCGTGTAGCGCGGCCGAAGAAAACAGCAAGCTGCTACTGATCTCCTCATGGAGTAACCTGTTTTAACGATCACAACAATCGTGGCAATTGCTTCCCCCGACCGTTTCCCCTCCCCACCATGTTTCTAGCCATGCTTACTAACACTGAGGCAGGAAAATAAGACCCCAACAGAAAGGTAGTGAGGAATTGTTATCAACGTTCCTGAGAGCAAAAGCCAGGCGTAAATAATCTTGGTAACCCACATAGCACCTAGCACAGTGCCTTATCTAGTCCAGGCGGATTACTCTGTATCAGACACAAATAGAGCAAAAAATACGTGATGGATTCCAGCCTACTCGGAGAATGGAAGCTGCAGCAGTACAAGGCCAATTCCAGGGTTTACCCTAAAGTCCATTTCCCTGTTTATTTCCACTTACTATGTATGGGTTGAGAAGGTGTTTCAATTGCTCTATCAGACAACGTTTATTGAGCATACGCTGCCTACTGGTGCTGTGACCCTGTGACTGGATGAGAATTCTCATAGGGCCAATCGGACATAAGGACTTACCCTACTAATGACATAAACAACGCTTCTAATGAGCTCTTCCTTAGCATGCTTGTCCACTCGGGAATAACCAAACTGCAGGGCAGTTATGGATTAAAGATAGCTGTCAATTTTTTGCTGCTTCTCCCATTGTTATGTGGAGTCTGAGTCCTCTTTCCTTGAATCTGGCTGGCCTGAGTGACTTGCTTGACCAATAGAGTGTGATGGAAGTGAAGTAAGTTCTGGGACTTTCAAGACTACATTATAAGAAGCCTTGCAGCTTCCACCCAGACCTCCTGGAACAACTGCTCTGGAGTAAACCAGCCACTATACAAGAAATCTGATTACCCTGACACCACCCTGCTGTTAGGAAGCTGGAGCTGGGAAAGGGCATATGGAAAGATACTTTACCAGCCCAGCTTTACACGAGTGAAGAAACCTTCAGATGGCTCTAGACTCAGCTGTCATCTGATAGTCACTGAATGAAGGACCCCACGTGAGAACCACCCAACTGAGCTTATCAACCCCTAGAAACATCATAGATAATGATAAAGTATTTGTTCTTCTATACTACATCAAAAACAAACAACTCTGGCTAGGTAAGTTATTATCATTGGGGGAAGCTGAGTGAAGTGTACATAGGAAATCTCTGTAGCATTTTGCAACTACTTATGAATCCTAAATTACTTTTTAAGTTAAAATGCTAGTGTCTTGATCTGGAGAAAATCTATTTTGAAAGAACTAAAGACAGCTGGAGATTTTCCCTGAGCCACATTCCAGATGCTGACAATGCCAGCACTGGCTGCAGCCAACAGGTGTGTGTAACTACAGCCCTAAGTACATTTGCTGGCTTTGAAAGCTCTGGGGAAGGCTCTGACCCCCCACCCTCCCAATGCCAGTGACTCAGCCTTAATCCTAATGTTTCAATCATCACATTCGTGTCTCCTACTGGGGAAACACCCAGCTCTTCCTTCTACCTAGTGAGGAAAGAGACTGCGTCAGCTCTTCGTTTTTCAAAGTCTGACATAATGATATGAACAGGCATGAAATGTCACCCAGCGAAAGGAGATTTTCTCTGCTAGCATTTTTTTTTAATACCTCTTTTCTTTGGTTCAAAACAAAAATCTCATAACAAACAAGTGAATTCATGTCTTCATTCTGCAGTGCTTTAGTGATATCCCCCCTTCTCTAGCTCTCAGGGAGACCATGCACCTCACAGAGACTAATTTTTCTCCCCTCTGAACTAGGCACTGTTGGCATATGGAAGTGTGAGAGACAAAAGACTATAGTGGAAAAGCTTTGGACTTTAATGACCTGGGCTGACATCTCAGTTTTGCCATTTGCAATACAGCCTTGGGATAGTTTTTCATTCTCTCTGAGGGGCAAGAAAGGTCTCCTTACAAACCTCAGGGACTTGTGAAAATCTCAAGTGAGTGCAGTGCTTTGTCAACCAGTGGGCCAGTGAAGGCTATTATTATCACATACCATTGTGTAGCTGGAGGTCAGAGAAGGAAGAGGGAACTGGGCAGGAGCTGTCAGGGGGGACTTGATGGAGGACATGGGTCTAAAGTGGACCTTGGAGGAAGGAAAGGATTGGGAAAGGCAGAAAAGGCATTCCTCCCAAGAGGAACTGAGGAAGGGATTATATCCTGTGGGGGAGGGATGAAAGTAAGGAAACTTGACCTAACCTGTGAGAGTGGTTTTGATTGAGAAACCATATGAAAAACAAGTTTAGGGAGATAAAAGTTCCTCAGATTGGAAGTACCTAGAAAAATAAAGGTGTAGGAAAGGGGAAAGGTACTGGATGAAGGATGCTCACCAACTTCTTACCTGCACTGTACCACAGAATATATCCCATTCTTCTGAAATATTTATTGCTCTCGTCTATACTGCAAAACCACCATAGTGAACCATGTTGGAGAATCGAAATTATGACAGTAACGATGTAATCAAACAGTTAGATTGATGGATACAATGTGTAGGGACGAGGTTCTGAAATTTATTCTTTATGATCTCAGAAACAAAATGATGTTTATCCAGTGGGATGTCTTCTAAAAAATGTAACAAAGTGTCTTCCTACTCAGAAGTTTCTAGGAAAGGGAGCCCTGTACCTTTCTTTTCTTTCACACACTGATCTACCCCAGGGCTAAATCAGCACACTAAGAAGAAAGGGCAGCATGTGTCCCTACACAGCCCTTCACCAAGATTCCATCCAGCTAGAATCTCCATAGCTCCAGTCTGTGATATTCTCTGACCATGGACATCTTGCAACTATTTTTGCATGGGTTCTTCCAAGACACTAAATAAATCTCCTTACAGGGTAAAGACCATGAATCATGAAAAGATCTCATTTTTTTGTAAAGTGGTTCCTAATGTTTCTTTGGCGTCTTATTACTTTTGGGGGACCCCTTTTGTTTAACCTAAGCTTCTTTCTCATAAAAAGGAAATAACCTGAAGAATCTGGTTGAATGCTAGAGAAATGCAAGGTATGACAAATGTAAGAGGAAATTCAGACATATTGTGGCTAAAGACCATTTCAAAAGAATCATGTTAAGACCTCAAAAGCTGCTGTCTCTCCTGTCCTTGCAAGAATCATCCAACAATTTTTTTTTACAAAATTATGGCTAGTCTTTGTATTCAAATTACTACTTGCAAAGCTACAGAGCCAAAATAAATAAAATGATTTCAAAGTGAGAAAAACTTCGTTGATGCCCCAAGACTTGAAGTCTGTGATTGTATCTTGTTCTTTTTGTATTCCTGTTACTTAGCACAATAAGTGTTTGTTGAATGAATAAATGAATACAGTGAGTGCGATCTAATGGTAATAGTGAATAATGTGTCATGAAAATAAGAAAAAATGACAAACCTCTGGGTCCCACACAAAAGCAAATGAGAATGATCAGTGAAGAAAACCTGTGTACGCAATGTGAGAGAAATCGTCATTACTGAGGACAAATATATATTAACTTCCCACAATCCAAAAATAACTATACCAGCTTCTTAGTCTAGAGAGCAAAATATAGCCATAATTCCTATCCAGAGGGAGCTTACAAATTAATGGAGGAAAAAATACACAAACGTATTCCACAGAAATATTTGAAAACAATTATCTACAGACTGTCATGAGAAAGATGATGTGTCAGCAATTGTGCTGGCAAGTTGGAGACTAGGTGGGGTTACTCAGGCAATATGAAATTCCTTATCCTCAACGACCATTTGTTGAGACTGATTCTCCCTGATCATGTGGAGGGAAAGATGAAGTTAAGGATGAGGTTGAAATTGAGAATAAAGTTGAAGATGAAGTGAAAATGAAGATTGGTAGTGAGGGTGGAGGCTGAGGAGAAGTAGAGACTGAAGCTGAGGTTCAGGAATGACTAGGGCTTGGTCATCTATATATTCTGGGATATTCTTGTAAACGGGTGGAGAATGGATTTCCTTCCAGTACTTCGAGCAAATTCCTCATCTTTTTAGACTCCTAATTTCCTTTTCTGTAAAATGAGACAATAAAGAGTCATCCCCCCACATAATCACAACCCCACACGTTTTCTATGACCTTGCATGTGGTGATATATATAAAGCACCTCTCACACTGTCTGGCACATAGTAAGTACTCAATAAATTGTAGCTGCCTTCCTCATATATTTGTCTGATGCATCTTCTTATGACAGTGCTACAAGTTTTCTATTCTGTCCCTCATCTCGTTGATTGTCCAAGGCTCTTGGTCCTTGTTCCACCTCTTCTGCTGATTTGCCATATGACGTTCGGCAAATCTCATATCCTCTCTGAGCCTTGGCTTTTCATCAGTGAAATGGGGATAATAATATCCGCCCAATACACCTCCCAGTCTGGTTATGAGGATAAGGCATGTGAAAGTACCATGAGTTGTGTCAAGTGTCAGCAAATCTAAGGTACTGTTAGGATTGAGCCCTATATGTATCAGTCCCCTAAATAGTATGTTTATCACTCAGAGGCTGGTGTGAGGCTGGAGAAGGACTGGGTAACTTCAGTGAACTAAATATTGCACAGACCCCCCTGGGATGCTTTCACTGGCTCTGTGGTGCTTCTGTGGGGAGATTTGCACATCAAGTGTTTTTCACTGAGCCCTTTAAACATTAAACTGCAACTGCAGTTTGAGCAGAGGAAATCAAATGGTCCACAAGTATTTATCAGGTAACCATAGAGACCATTGTACATATTCATGTTATTGTAAAAATGAACATAAATTCTCACTTCCAGGAGCTTGGAAGTGATTCCAAGTTCATAGGAGAGACAAGGCCACCAACCGTAAGCGTACGCTTGCACGTGCACACAGACGTCATATTTGGAGACACGGAAAGGGCCAGGCTTATTTGCAGGTTGACAAACTGGTTCAAGATCCCAGGAAAATCTCCTGTCATATACCCCAAGGGGAGGGGGATTAAACCATGATGAACCTAGAATTCAGTTTCTGTCCTCTACCCCAAGCAAGCTGAGAACAAATAGTGGAGTTGATTTTTTTTCATGGAATAGGTTTGTGGGATTTTTTGTCTGTTTTTTTTTAAGTCCTATTAAGCAATGAATTCATAGAGAATAGGTTCCAGCAGCTCAGGCCCCTCACAAGTGTGCTTCTCTGGGTGGAGCTTTAGTTGAACCCAGGTACCTCTCTCTTTGGCTCCCTTCTTTTTCTGATCATTTTCTTTCACACGTTTCAGGAGGCTGCCTTGCCTCTTAAAGTGCTTAATATGTTCAATATGTACATTAATTCTCTTGGAAAGAATCTTGTCCTTGTTTGTTTACAGCAATGCCAACAGCATGCTGGCTAACACTGTAAACTATTCCAGATTTGCCATGGGGACACTTATGGGGCATTCCTTTTTGAACAGTGCCCATTCCCTTGATATCAACCATACCACCTCTCTTGTAGATCCGCACGCATGTAGCCAAAGGAGTAGCTCCATGTTTTCTAAATGGCCCTGAGAATGTATAATGGGTGCTTCTTCCCTTTCCCTTTGTGTTGGTCATTTGGCAAATTACTAGAAGATGGCACTTCTGGCCAAAAAAAAAAGCAGATATTTAAGTTTTCAACTCAGCTCACATGGTAAAAATCATGTATGTATAATAAAAATTTGGCTTTGGAAAGCCCTCAAATCAGTCATAAAATAGAATAGATATGCCCATACTTAACATGCCTCAAGTCTTTACATCTCCGTAAGTCAGCCTAGCAAGTTAAAGTATCTTGAAACACCAGGATCACACCCACTGCAGCAAAACGCTTACACTATGACAGGCACATGGCAAATGAGACCAAATGAGCAAAGAGCAGAGTCACCCTTCCAGTCTCACTTTTTCCATGGGTAGAATCACTCATACTAGTTAAGTCACTGCATTTTAAGTCCTGCGTCTCTACTCTGGCAGATCCTATCTGCCTCTTTGCAGAGAGACAAGCCTGCTTCAAAAAGTCCCCTTTTCCAAAAATTGATGTATAATCTACAAACAATAAAACAATCTATCTTAAACTTATAGT
Organism: Physeter macrocephalus; assembly: GCF_002837175.3. Classification (NCBI taxonomy): domain Eukaryota; kingdom Metazoa; phylum Chordata; class Mammalia; order Artiodactyla; family Physeteridae; genus Physeter; species Physeter macrocephalus. The sequence goes on from NC_041233.1 coordinate 55,953,736, forward strand.
TTGATAAGTTTGACAAATGTATACACCCGTGTGACCATGACCACATTAAAGAGATAGAACATTTCCATCACCCCCAAAAGTTCTGTTGTGCCTCTTTTCAGTAAATTCCCACAACTGACACTAGGTAGCTATTGATATGCTTCTCTTTTTTGCAGTCTTCTAGAATTTAATATAAATAGAATTTCTTTTTTAGAATTTCATATAAATGAAATCATACAGTATGTACTCTTCTGTGAAAATGACCCATTTAAACAAGAGTTTAACCCATTTATAGAATAGAACGATTGCCTTTGAATGTAACTTATAGGGAAGAAGGAATGTAAAGTGGAAATAAAGGAGGGAAGTTGCTCTATAAATATGAGACAAATTGCTCAATCCTTTAAGATAGGACACTCAATTGATAGTCAAGCTCAAGCGACCTCAGTAAGGTTGACTTCAGGAGAAGGATGGTTTAGGATGGATCATTGTGGAAGATGAAGGCAGATAAAAAACCTTTAAGGAGGACAGGAAATAGGAAGTAGAAAAAGCCTGGGAATGACTGTCAAACCTTGTTTTCAGTCATGGCTTTGTCACTAACAAGCCATCTGACCTTAGGCAATTTCTTTTCCTGCTCTGATCCTGGTTTCATTGTCTATATAATAAAGGCATTGGACTATAGTCATGGTTTCCAAGTAGCTGCATCACTAGACATAAGTTTCTTGAGGGCAGGGACTTTGTCTTTTACTGCTGTGACCCCAGCACCAAGCAAAATGCTAGCACTCAATAAATATTTGTTGAATGAATGAATGATCTAAGCTTCTTCTAGCCTTGACATCCTATCACTTTTTGGCAGAATCATCTAATATAATGTTCGTTCCTCAGCCCCTGCCAGCCCCCGGTGAGTCTTGGCCCAAACTGCCTTCTTTGCCACACAACCTGTGTCCATGTGGAGGCTAAAGGTTAATCTTACCCACCCACTAAAAGCCATTGAGACAAATATTTCCATTTACTCAAAAGGCAAAACAGCCTCCAGCCTTCCAGGAGAGCTAAGGGTGGAGGACAAAATGGGAAATGATCTGACCCTCTAAGTTGTGGCAGTAAAATTTATAACACTGTGGACAAATGCGGCTAAAGGGTCAGGCGTGTGCTCATCTAGAGTTACTTAGATGGTTGTAAGCAAGGTTTTCCTTGGCTTAACGGCTTTCATTCCGGAAGTTTGGCAGCCTCTATCACATGGCAAAAGGCCTTCTCCCAAAGATTGCCTTCAGGGTCTGGATTAGCAATGAATGAAGAGGGTTGAGAATTTGCCAATACAGAATGTGAGAAGTGTGGTGAACTGTACCGGGAATGGTTAAACTTTAAAAAAAAGTTTTAAATCCTAATTCAATTTTTTAAATGGTTTGCTGCCAAAAATACTGCTTCCAAAATTAGGCCCCGGGGTTGTCAGTTTGCAATCGAGGCATTACTTTATGTTTGTATTCATGATGGCTGGAGCCTTTCCAGTGGCTGGTCTTAGAAAAGCCCTGGGCTTCCCTGGTGGCAGTGGTTGAGAGTCCGCCTGCCGATGCAGGGAACATGGGATCGTTCCCCGGTCTGGGAAGATCCCACATGCCGCGGAGCGGCTGGGCCCGTGAGCCATGGCCGCTGAGCCTGCGCGTCCGGAGCCTGTGCTCCGCAGCGGGAGAGGCCACAGCAGTGAGAGGCCCGTGTACCGCAAAAAAAAAAAAAAAAAAAAGAAAAGCCCTGAGCTCACAGTAGGAGCTAAATGAATACTTTTGAATCAGTAGATTGTAGTGATGGACTGGGATTTTATTGGGCTGAAAAATCTGATGGAGTGAATCCCTTTTATCATCTCATCTCTTCTCTCTACCTTGCTTCCCAGTAAAGTGCCTGCTCCAGTGCCTGGCTGTTCACTCATTTCCACACTTTCAGCTTGGTCACCTTGGAGCAACGTTGACTTCATTGGGCTCAAAATGATCCAGTTCATTTGTCATCTCTGTCTCTCTCCCTCCTTCTCTCCTCACCATGACCTCATCCTCTCAGGGCAGAAGCTGGGTCATTTTATTCCCCATTATTGCTCCATCCCCTTCATGATTTTTGACCGTAGAATCCCAGCTTTCTCTTTCTTAACCCTCCAAGTTCATGCTTTTCTTTCTATTATAAAAACTACCTAGTAAACCTATTTACACAAAAGTATTAATGATAATATGTTGCTCCTCTAAGAATGTTTAGTTTCAAAGTGGATATAAACACAATACTGAATGCAGTGGAATATACCCAGGCGATGAAAAAAATTATTTGGCCAATTGACCTTCTAGGTGACCCTCAGACCACAGTACTTTATTCCACTTTATTTCAGTGGAATAAAGATAATACAAAGCTAGGTAAACCTTCTGCTATGAAGAACAAAGCTGAATTGGCAGAAAGTTTAGTAGCTATTTGCTTAGGTTCACATTCCAGTTTTGCTTCTTACTAGAAGATCTGAGGCAAATTGCTTAACCTGTCTATGCCTCAGTTTCTCCATCTCTAGACAGAGATAATAATAGTACCTACCTCATAAGTACTGTAAGAGTGAAAAGAGTTAATACATCTAAAGTCCAAGAAGAGAGCTTGGCACATACTATGAATTCAGTGAGTGTTAGCTATTATCATTTGCAAATAGGCGGCAGTCCCTACTTCACAGGGTGGAAGAATTAGAAAGGTACCTTCATCAAGTCATCTAGCACAGTACTTAGCACACAGTAAATGCCTGATAAGTTCCTGTGATTATTAAAGGGCACGATAGGTTTTTATAACTATAGGATTACAGCCCTCAAAAATATCCAGGTCCTAATCTCTGAAACATATGAATGTTACCATGTATGGGAAAAGAGACTTTACAGGATCTTGAAAAGGGGAGATTACTCTGGATTATCCAAGTGGGTCCTAAATGTAATCACAAGTGTCCTATAAGAGGGAAGCAGAAACTCAACAAAAACAAAAATAAACAACTGAATTCAAAAGGACTTGAATAAATATTTCTCTGAAGAAGATATACAAAAGGCCAATAAACATATGAAAAGATGCTCAAGCACTGATCATTAAGGAAATGCAAATTAAAACTATAAGACACCACCTCACTCATATCTATTAGGATGACTATGATCAAAACAGCAGAAAGTAACAAGTGTTGACAAGGATGTGGAAAAACTGGGAAAAGAAATGTAAAACGGTAGAGCTGCAGTGGAAAACAGTGTGGCAGTCCTCACAAAATTAAAAATAGAATTAATCATATGATCCAGCAACTCCACTTCTGGGTATATATACCCAAAAGAATTGAAAATAGGGTCTCAAAGAAATATTTGTACACATATATTCACAGCATTATTCACAGTAGGTAAAATATGGAACCCAAGTGTCTATTGACAGATGAATGGAGAAGCAAAATGTGGTACATACATACAATTGAATATTATTCAGCCATAAAAAGTAGGGAAATTCTGACATATGCTACAACATGGGTGAACTTTGAGGACATTATGCCAGTGATATAAGTGAAATAAGCATGTCACAAAAAGATAAATATTGTGTGATTCCACTTATATGAGATACATGGAGTGGACAAAATCATAGAGACAGAAAGTATAATGATGGTTTCCAGGGCTGGGGGAAGGAGAGAATGGGGAGCTATTGTTTAATAAGTATAGAATTTCAGTTTTACAAGATGAAAGAGCTATGGAGATGGATGGGGGTGATGGTTGCACAACATTATGAATGTATTTAATGCCACTGAACTGTACACTTAAAAATGGTTAAGATGGTAAACTATGTTAGTGTATTTTACCACAATTTTAAAAATTGAAAAAATAAAAGAAGGAGACAAAGGGAGATTTGACTACAGAAGAAGAGGGAAGCAGATGCAGAGAGAAAAGATGCTATGCTGCTGGCTTTGAAGGTGAAGGAAGGGGCCAAAAGCCAAGAAATGCTGACAATTATCAGAACTGGAAGAGGCAAGGAAGAGATTCTCCTCTGGAGCCTCCAGAAGGAGCCAGCCCTACCAGAATCTTGATGTTAGCCCTGTAAGACTCAGTTCAGACTACTCTCCAGAAATGTAGGTGAATAAATTTCTGTTGCTTAAAGCCATCAGGTTTGTAGTTTGTTACAGCAGCCATGGGAAACTAGTACAGAGATCTCATTTTATCCCGAGTCTCTCTCGTAGCCCAGCAGGATCTTCAGGGAAGTCAGAGGAACAAGAATCCTTAGAGATAAACAGAGATAGTAACACTCTTTGGAGAAAACACATTTTCAGACCTCTCTTGACCATTGGGGGAATCCAGTTAAACTTTATTTTGCTCTGGGTTTGGAAGGAGACTAAGAGTTGATACTCCCAATCTCTTGGCAGCAATGCAAGAATCAACAGCCAAAATTGTCATTTTTTTCAATTTTTTTAAAACAATAGAGTTTGTTATTTCTTTTCTAAATGCATCAGCAGGGCCAGAGGAGAAGGTCTGGAAAGCGACAGCTAAGATTAGCCTCCGAGCTCCCCACGGAGACCTTGAGTGGCTGTCAGCTCTGCAGGGAACAGCAGCAAAGCCTCACGCAAATGGCCTGTAAGAAAGGCCTTGTCAGACGCACCTTGACCTGCCTGGCTTTCTCTGGTACTCGGATTCCCAGTGGCCCTCCCAGGGTTACGCTCCTTCTCATGATGTATTTCCCCTGCCTTTTTTAGAGCTGCATTATGCTTGCTCCAGGAAACAGCCTCTTCCTTCTCATAAACACAGCCTTGGGTTCCTGACCAAGTGCCCTGCCACTCCACAGATCCTTATCCATCCATCACACTTTGCTGTCACCCTGGCTGCGATTGTGGAGAACTGGTCCGATTCCAGAGGTGAACTCAGGGTAGGCAGAAGGAAGGGGAAAGCCCTGGGAGCAGTGGAGGGTCACACACACCCCATTTCCAGCCCGCTGATGAATTCCCTGGAAGCCGGCTGGCCTGCCCAGCGAGCAAGCTTTTCCAATGACCCAGCGAGTATGATGGAAAAGTCTTGATAAGATCACCACCAGAGCTAGGCTTGGGGTCTCCACTCCCTCAGCTGAGTGTACAGTGCCCAGGGATAGGCTAGGAGACACTGGGGAGATGCAGTGAAAAGCTCCTTGTAAGCAAGGTAGAAATGGCTAAGGGTGGGATTTGAAGGGTGGACATGAACTACTTCCAAATAAATGTTCCATTGGCGCTAGCAGTGCACCTGGAATTCTCACCAACAGGAATGTCTCTCTCCCAGTGTCCAGCAAACTCCAAAATCCTTTTAGCTCTTCCTTTACAAAATCTCTCCCAACTGCTTCCTCCCCCAGGCAGACCCTCATGTGCTCACCTCCAACTCTGGGTAGAGCAAGCAGAGACCGGCCTTTGGAAAGGGAGTTCTTTCCCAAAATCTCTTCCTCTAAAGCCCAGAATCACACACCATCTATTCATCACTGTGTGTAAAGCATCATCCTCTCCTGCAGTTCTCTTTTTTTTTTTTTTTTTTTTTTTTGCAGTTCTCTTTTAAGATGCAAAACTCCTGAGAGGAAGAATATTTTGGTTTTGAAGTAAGAAGATGAGTTAGAATCCCATGTCTGTCCATCAGTGTGTGGCCTAAAGCAAGTCCTTAACTTCATGGAATCTTGGTTTTCTGCTCTGTAGAATAAGAGTATTAATGTCTTCCCTAGCTACCTCACAGCTAATGTTGCTTTAAAGACAAATTATTAAAGATTTATGTGCTCTTCAACATGTTTGTTTTTTTTTAAGTTCCCAACAACTTTGTTTGAGTGGTTTTGTTGGGTCCCTAGAAAAAGGACAAGGGTACTGTGTCCCTCAGGACAAGGAGATGCGTGGTTCTACCATTTTGCCTCAAGGAAGGGTTGTAATTCTATCATGTAGTTTTATATACATATGAAATATATATAACATCTCATAACTATACATATAACATCACATAATTATATATGTCTGTGTACATATGCATATATATAAATACATAAAATCACTTGTAATAATATCAGATTAAGGAGAGAACTGAGGAAGAGTGGTTTTACTAAAATCTAGAAAAATGTATGTAGGGTAAAATGTCACGATGGCCAGAAAGTGTGTTAAAATACTCAGCAAAGAAAAAGAAATAGGGCTTCCCTGGTGGCGCAGTGATTGAGAGTCTGCCTGCCGATGCAGGGGACACGGGTTCGTACCCCGGTCTGGGAAGATCCCACATGCTGTGGAGCGGCTAGGTCCGTGAGCCATGGCCACTGAGCCTGCGCGTCCAGAGCCTGTGCTCTGCAACGGGAGAGGCCACAATAGTGATAGGCCCGCATACCGCAACAAAAAAAAAAAAAAAAAAAAGGAAGAAAAAGAAATAAATGAACTGAAATGAGAAAATGTTAATAATTTTTAAATCTAGGTGGTGTATATACAGATGTTCATTATGATATTCTAATATTCTATCTACTTTTACATGTTTCAATTTTTTTTTTTTAATTTATTTTTGGCTGCGTTGGGTCTTCATTGCTGGGCGTGGGCTTTCTCTAGTTGCAGCGAGTGAGGGCTTCTCTTTGTTGTGGAGCATGGGCTCTAGGCACACGGGCTTCAGTAGTTGTGGCACACGGGCTCAGTAGTTGTGGCTCGCAGGCTTAGTTGCTCTACGGCATGTGGGATCTTCCCGGACCAGGGCTTGAACCCGTGTCCCCTGCATTGGCAGGCGGATTCTTAGCCACTGCACCACCAGGGAAGTCCCTGTTTCAAAATTTTTATAGTAAAAATTTTAATGTGTTTAACACATAGAAATAATTAATAATATAGAAAATGTTCACCATATGTTATTAACTTTTTAGAAAGTTAAGAAACAATATACTAGTAGGTTAACATGTTTGTATCGAAAAAGAGAAGAAAAGGAATATAAATTGTAGTACTGCCAGTAAATGCCCCCCAAATTGTAACTTGGTTGTTGCTGGTTGGGATTATGGTTGTTTTTAAAATCGTTTTATTTTGCTTTTCTGTATTTTGTAAATTTTATCTAGCAATCATTTACCTTTTGCACAATTAAATCCTGGAAAATTATTTAAAATTAAACCATTAAGGCCTATTAGATGGATGAATATATCAGAGATTGAGAATAACCTATATTGGTGAAGCTGTGAAAAAAGGACACTTTCTCCTTTTATAAAAACAGCTTTATTGAGGTATTATTGATATATATATATATACACATAAATATACTGCATATATTTAATGGTACAATTTGATGAGTTTGGATATATGCATACACCCGTGAAATTATCATCACAATCGAGGAAATAGACATATCCATCACCTCCAAAATTTTCCTTGTGTCCCTTTCTGTGTGTGTGTGTATGTGAAAAGCAGTTAATATGAGATCTACCCAGTTAAAAGTTTAAGTGCACAATACAGTATTGTTAACTATCGGTGCTATGCTGTACAGCAGATCTCTAGATCTTATTCATCTTGTGTAACTTAAACTTTCTACCAATTGAATGACAACTCCCCATTTTCCCCTTCCCCAGCCTCTGGGAGCCACTGTTCTATTCTCTGCTTCCATGAATATAACTATTTTAGATACCTCATATGACTGGCTTTTGTCACTTAACATATCGTCCGGGTTTATCCGTGTTGTCACAAATGGCAGGATTTTCTTCTTTTTTGACTGTTGAATAACAGTCCGTTGTATGTATATACCACATTGTCTTTATCTATTCAACTGCTCACGAATATCTGGGTTGTTTCCATATTTTGGCTCTTGTGCATAATGCAAAACAGGCACTTTCATATATTTGATGGAAGTGTAAATTGCTATAACCTTTTGAGTGTGTAACTTGGCAATACCTATTAAAATTCTAAATGTTTATATCCTATTTTTTTAATAAAAAAGTAAAAATTTTAAAGAAGAGTGAGGGGAAAGACTAGGAAATAAAGCCTTAAAAAGAAAAAAAGATGGTAAATCAACTACACTTCAATAAAAAAATCAATAAACAAAAAAGAAGGAAAAGAGATGAAATAACATAAGGGTTCATCACTAGTGTATTGGTTGAATACACTGTGGTTCATCCATGCAATGGAACACTATGCAGAGGTATATTAAACAACAGCAACAAAAAGTCCTATTTGGTGGGGAGACAAGTGTAGAAAATTGTGTACAGAATGCTACCATCTGTTGCAAAAAGCAAAAAGGAAGAAAAAAGAATATGTACGTTTTTGCTTATATGTGCACAAAATGCTTCTGAAAGATACATTGAAAAAATTCATAACATTGCTTGCCTCTAGAGAAGGAAACTAGGGTCTGGGGCACACAGGAAAACAGGAAACGTGTATCTTTTGAGATTTGAAAAACACGAATTTAATACTATTCAAACACAGAAATAAAATTACAGTTAAATACAAAATATAATTAGCCAAAAAAGAGAGGATGTGAAGCCAAGTCTGTACTTTACCAGGTGAGGGAATTTATAAGAGAAAGAACAGTCAGAATGACTTGACTTCTAAGATCATTTTAAAAGTCTCTGATTCCTAATTTTTACTATGATTCTACCAAGTGAGGCTGCTGAGAATAACAATACTTTGTATTGACTTACCCCATGGCATGGGATTTGGAAATTGGGATTCTAGCTTTGGATTGCCCCGGGTAGGGCAACGAGAGGTGAGGTGTTCATCATTCTTCCTTATAATCACTCTATGACCTGCTCCTCCAGGACCAAGCGCTTGCCAAGTGTTCAGAATTTTATCAAAAGGGGCAAAACCTGATGAGGCAACTTGTATAGTTTGATTTTGGTGTTTCTGTGAGTACATGATCCACTGAATTGACAGCCTCTGAAAGTTTTCTTTCCCTCAAGATCCAGACTTCTGGGCTCCCTCTGTTCTCTTGGGAATTGTGTGCTCAAGGATCTTGGCTAGCTGTGTATCAGGCCAGGCAAACACAGAGCTCAGAGAATGGCTTCTGGTGCAAATACAGGATGTCTGGCTTGGGGGCTCATCTTCTGCACATGTCAGGCTTGAATTAGTTCCAAAGCACCTTCCAGTTCTGACATTCTCTGTTGTGGGAATCCAGGATTCCCTTCATTACCCCCAGGTGATTAGAAAGTTAGCTGAATGTCTAGAACATGCATAATTCACTCGATTTTTGCATTTTCTCATGCAGGTGTGACTCCTTGCTTAAATAAAACTGGATGTTAGGATCCAAAATTTAAACTCACACCATAGTCCTATCTTTGTTTGTTCTTTAGTTTTTTCACCACCCAATTGTAAGAGTAGAGACTTGTAGCAGAATCAAGAAAACTGTATCGCAAGCTACAGTGGGGAAAGCTGAGAATCAATCTAATTTATACCATAGATTCTCAAAATCTCAGAAAGAGCAGCAGCAGCCAGGAGACTGGAAGAGAATTCCCTGAGAATTTGATCAACCCAAGAGGAAACACCTAGAGATTCTGACATCAGGTGTTCTGCAACAAATAGCTCACCCAGATCACCATACAATGAAGCTCAAAGTCTAAAGCTTCTCTCCTGTTCTCAGAAGCTCTGATTAGCACTTTAAGTTCCTATTCTTTTTTTTTTTTTTTTTTTTTTTTTTGCGGTACGCGGGCCTCTCACTGTTGTGGCCTCTCCCATTGCGGAGCACAGGCTCGGAACGCGCAGGCTCAGCGGCCATGGCTCACGGGCCTAGCCGCTCCGCGGCATGTGGGATCTTCCCGGACCGGGGCACGAACCTGTGTCCCCTGCATCGGCAGGCGGACTCTCAACCACTGCACCACCAGGGAAGCCCTAAGTTCCTATTCTTAATCATGCAGAATTCAAGTATCATCAGACATCTGAGGAAACTCATTATCAAAAAATGCAAGGACAAAAGAAAAGTAACTTGGAAGACATAGCAATTATGCAGAGAGAAGAAAACAAAACAAAACCAAATTATCAATATTACCTTCAAAGAAGTAAGAGAAGATATTGCAATCATGAAACAAGAACAGGATGTGTGTTTCAACAAAGCAACATTCAGAGGACAAAATTAAAAGGAGCTCTTGAGAATTAAAATCATGAAAGCCACAATAAAGCTATTGAGCAGGAGGATACCACCGAGGAATCTCCCAGAAAGCTGAGTAAAATAAGAAAATGGAGAGGATAAAAATCAATTAAATAATCCAAGAAAATTTCCCAAACTGATGGACATGAATTGATAGACTGAAAGGATCCGCCAAGTGCTTAGCACAATGGATGACGATAGACCCACAGTAAGGCACATTGTTGTGGAATTTCACAACATTAGGGGAAAAGAAAAATTTCTACAAGATTCCACACAGAAAACATAGGTGATCTACAGAGGATTAGGACTTCTCAAATTAACATGGGAAGCTAGAAGACAATGGAACAATTTTTCCAAATTCTGAAAAAAAAAAATTATCCAAACAAGAATTTTAGATCCAGATAATCGATCAAATATAAGGGTAGAATAAAGGTCATTTTAAGATATTCAGGATCTCAAATTGTTGACCTCCCATGCACCCTTCCTTCTGCAACAAGCTCTTGGAAGTAGTACTCCTAGAAAATAAAGCAATAACCTCAAAGAGAACGTGGGCTACAGGAAACCAGTGGGCCAGCCTAGGAGGGGGTGAAGGGAACCACTAAGTGAGTGATTGAGAGCAGAAGAGAACAGTTTACCCCATTGATGAGGACAGGCGGTTCAGACAGAAGCAGTAAGATTCAAGGACTAGACATTCTGAGCACTGTCATCCTCAGGATTTCCTCCACCATCGCATCATTTTTTTAACCTGAGGATAGAGTGCCCAGGTAAACCTGGTCCAGATTCCTATCCATACTTCCTGGCTCTGACCATGTGTGGATCAAATTCTAGATCTCCCTTCCATGCTAGCTAAATGGGCCAGCAGAAGACATTCATTTCACCCCAGAGATGTCTTCTTTGACCTACTCATAAGCTTTAGAGGGAATCTATAGGGGCTTAGAAGTAAAACATACAGACCAGCCCACTCCCTCTGATCATATATCTACTGCCCGTCCCGTCTCTGTCCCACATGACAGCCCTGTTAAATTCCCTGGTTCCAGAGCCCCAGACTTCAGGACTTATTTATGGCTGTGCCCGTCAATGTCTCCCAGATGTTCAGGTAAACTCTCAGAAAAGCTTCAGTAGGACTAACACCCAGAGGCTCTGCTCACCTTCCCTCCTTCTGGCAGCCTTCATCTAATCGTGGCAATATTGTCCTTTTCTGGGACTTCCCTGGTGGTGCAGTGGATAAGAATCCACCTGCCAATGCAGGGGACATGGGTTCAAGCTCTGGTCTGGGAAGATCCCACATGCCTCAGAGCAACTAAGCCCGTGCACCACAACTACTGAGCCTGCGCTCTGGAGCCCAAGTGGCTGTCTGTAATACGGTTTCTTCCATTCTAATTCAGCTCATTATGGACTATGAGACAGATCATCCCTCTGTAAAATTTGACAACAGTGCTATGGTCCTTTTTCATCCAGTTGATTTCCTCTGTCATGTAACTTCCTGAAACAGTTTAACACTTGCATAAAAACTGAGCTTTTTTTTTTTTTTTTGCGGTACGCGGGCCTCTCACTGTTCTGGCCTCTCCCGTTGCGGAGCACAGGCTCGGAACGCGCAGGCTCAGCGGCCATGGCTCACGGGCCTAGCCGCTCCGCGGCATGTGGGATCTTCCCGGACCGGGGCACGAACCTGTGTCCCCTGCATCGGCAGGCGGACTCTCAACCACTGCACCACCAGGGAAGCCCTAAGTTCCTATTCTTAATCATGCAGAATTCAAGTATCATCAGACATCTGAGGAAACTCATTATCAAAAAATGCAAGGACAAAAGAAAAGTAACTTGGAAGACATAGCAATTATGCAGAGAGAAGAAAACAAAACAAAACCAAATTATCAATATTACCTTCAAAGAAGTAAGAGAAGATATTGCAATCATGAAACAAGAACAGGATGTGTGTTTCAACAAAGCAACATTCAGAGGACAAAATTAAAAGGAGCTCTTGAGAATTAAAATCATGAAAGCCACAATAAAGCTATTGAGCAGGAGGATACCACCGAGGAATCTCCCAGAAAGCTGAGTAAAATAAGAAAATGGAGAGGATAAAAATCAATTAAATAATCCAAGAAAATTTCCCAAACTGATGGACATGAATTGATAGACTGAAAGGATCCGCCAAGTGCTTAGCACAATGGATGACGATAGACCCACAGTAAGGCACATTGTTGTGGAATTTCACAACATTAGGGGAAAAGAAAAATTTCTACAAGATTCCACACAGAAAACATAGGTGATCTACAGAGGATTAGGACTTCTCAAATTAACATGGGAAGCTAGAAGACAATGGAACAATTTTTCCAAATTCTGAAAAAAAAAAATTATCCAAACAAGAATTTTAGATCCAGATAATCGATCAAATATAAGGGTAGAATAAAGGTCATTTTAAGATATTCAGGATCTCAAATTGTTGACCTCCCATGCACCCTTCCTTCTGCAACAAGCTCTTGGAAGTAGTACTCCTAGAAAATAAAGCAATAACCTCAAAGAGAACGTGGGCTACAGGAAACCAGTGGGCCAGCCTAGGAGGGGGTGAAGGGAACCACTAAGTGAGTGATTGAGAGCAGAAGAGAACAGTTTACCCCATTGATGAGGACAGGCGGTTCAGACAGAAGCAGTAAGATTCAAGGACTAGACATTCTGAGCACTGTCATCCTCAGGATTTCCTCCACCATCGCATCATTTTTTTAACCTGAGGATAGAGTGCCCAGGTAAACCTGGTCCAGATTCCTATCCATACTTCCTGGCTCTGACCATGTGTGGATCAAATTCTAGATCTCCCTTCCATGCTAGCTAAATGGGCCAGCAGAAGACATTCATTTCACCCCAGAGATGTCTTCTTTGACCTACTCATAAGCTTTAGAGGGAATCTATAGGGGCTTAGAAGTAAAACATACAGACCAGCCCACTCCCTCTGATCATATATCTACTGCCCGTCCCGTCTCTGTCCCACATGACAGCCCTGTTAAATTCCCTGGTTCCAGAGCCCCAGACTTCAGGACTTATTTATGGCTGTGCCCGTCAATGTCTCCCAGATGTTCAGGTAAACTCTCAGAAAAGCTTCAGTAGGACTAACACCCAGAGGCTCTGCTCACCTTCCCTCCTTCTGGCAGCCTTCATCTAATCGTGGCAATATTGTCCTTTTCTGGGACTTCCCTGGTGGTGCAGTGGATAAGAATCCACCTGCCAATGCAGGGGACATGGGTTCAAGCTCTGGTCTGGGAAGATCCCACATGCCTCAGAGCAACTAAGCCCGTGCACCACAACTACTGAGCCTGCGCTCTGGAGCCCACGAGCCACAACTACTGAAGCCCGCGTGCCTAGAGCCCGTGCTCCACAATGACAAGCCACCGCAATAAGAAGCCCGCGCACCGCAATGAAGAGTAGCCCCCGCTCACTGCAACTAGAGAAAGCCCACGTGCAGCAACGAAGACCCAACGCAGCCAATATATATATGTATGTATAGTCCTTTTCTCACACAGCTAGATTTCAGTTTGACACTCATTTTTTTTTCCCAAAAAATTAAGCAATATGGTGTTTAGGGATATAAACATAGGTTGAAAAATTCTAAGGAAATAATTAACAATACTATCTGGGGAAAAAGAAGGCATACAAATGGGGAGGGGCACACAGGGGACTTCTAAGTACCAGCCATGTTTTATTTCTTTACCTGGGTGGTGAGTTCATAAGTGTTTATGTTATTGTTGTTGCTATTAAAACTGAACATATGTGTTCTATACATTGCCTTCTGGATATTTAGTACACACACACACTGCTGTATAGAAGGAAAAAAATCCATAATCACAATACCTATGTGCAACATGTTAACATTTTTAAGTTTCCTGTCATCTTTCTTCTGTGCATTTTCCATAATTGAGATGATACTGTGCATACATTTTGATAGACTGTTTAACAAATAAGCATCTTATATTATTACATTCTTTGTATATCTATCATTTTAAGAACCATTGTAATAATGCAGTGAAATTTTTATGTTTCAAAGAGCATAGCTCTTGGTAATAACAAGGACTGAATCTTCGTGCTGGTGGAAGCTTGAATCGGAAAATGCTTTCGGGGTGACCCAGAGTCCTCCCACCTCCCACACATCACCCTGTCAAACCACCCCCTCCTTCAAGGCCTAGCTCAAATCCCACCTCCTCCATGAATCCTTCCCCGACCATTCTCCAGGGAAACCTCTTTCTTTAACCTTCCAGGGTACTTGTTATCTATTCTGCCTCTTGTTATGGCTATTTGGATTCATTTCTTTTCTCCCCAGTACATTATAAATTCTTAGGGACAGAGACCTGTCTCTTGAGGGCCTGGAAAATACTAAGTGCTCCATAAGTAATAAGCAAATAAATTTGAAAGACTGCTTTTCTTATGCTTTGCTTTAGTATCCTGCATTACCAATAGTGTTTGTCTACATAATTAAGTCATTAATGGGCTTTCACCCAAACTGGAGGTCTGCAAATGGAAACACATTCTGGTTGTCCATAATTGCCACATTCAGAAATCAGGAAGATGACCACCCCTGCTGTCCCTGATAATAGATTATTTGATATTTGCTTTTAAGGTTGGATTAAGGAATGTTTGGGCTCTAAAAATAACTTGTATTTACTGAGGACCTATTATGTGCCAGATACCAGCCAAAGGAGTTTGTGTGCACCTGTGATGTAATTCTCTAAAAACACCATGAGATAAAAGCTATTTAGTTTCCTTATTTTACACCTGAAGAAACTGTCTCTTGCTCAGGGGCAACCAGGTTGTACGTGGAGGAATTAGGACTCCAACCCAGATCTATCTGAGTCTCACGTGCCTCACTTCTGGGCAAGGCTGCCTCTCCAGAAATAAAAACATAAAATCTAAATCTTGATCTCCACCCCTCAGTTCTATATTGCAGAACTAGTTCTCCATCAGATGGGTACCCCTTGTGCATGCACATTTTTATTGATAAATACAAAATAATATATAATGTTTAAGAGGGAAATAAAAAAGAAATCCATAATTTTACCACCTAATAAATACTACCATTTTGGAGACTCTCTTCCAGGCTTTTCCCATATGTGTACCTTAAAAAAGAAAAAAAAATCTTCAGGCAGTTGTGTATGTGCTTTTAAGCAGAGGAGTCTGTTTAGTGGTAAAAACAAGAGTGGCATCAAAGACAAGTGTCAGCTCTCTTGCAGCTTTGCCTGGGACTCATCTTGCATCAGATGGAAACCTGGAAATATGACAAAGGTAAAGCATAGTTAACAGGGAGTTGATTTCCTGCACACTCAAAGATAGCCTGCAAGTAGCTGGGGACTCCAGGATGAGGAGAGGGGGCAGAAGTTAATAGTATTTGCTTGTGCTTCGAGTGTCTTATGTTGTGTCCTCAGCTGCTGAATGTGCAGCAAAAAGTAGAATATAACTTATGAGAAAATGTTGAACTTTAGCTTCATTCCTAATTCTTAATTGTTCAGCTACTGGAAGTCCATTTTTCCAGGAAAGACACCAGGCGAGTATTTCTCCCTGCCTCCCAGCCCTTCCCCCCTCCTCTCTCCCCCCTCCATTCCTTGCTTCTCCCTTTCTTTCTCTTCTCTCTCCCCTCTCCTATCTCTCTTTCTGGTAGGCAGAATAATGGTCTCTAAAGATGACCATATCCTAATTCCTGGAACCTGTAAATATGTTACCTTACATGGAAAATTTGCACTGCGATTAAGGGTATAGGCCTTGATATGGGGAGATTTTCCTGGATAATCCAGGTGAACCCAACCTAATCACAAGAATCCTTAATAGCAGAGAACCTTTCCCAAGTGTGGTCAGAGAGAGAAGCAGGGAGATGGCAGCTAAGAAGGACTTAGTCTGTTATTGCTGGCTTTGAAGATGGAGGAAGCGGACTGTTAGCCAAGGAATGTGGGCAGCCTCTAGAAGCTGGAAAAGGCAAGGAAATGGATTCTCCCCTAGAGCCTCCAAAACGGCTAACACTTTGATTTTGACCCAGTGAGACCCGTGTCAGATTTCTAAGCTGTAGAACAGTAAGATAATAAATTTGTGTTGTTTTAAATTGCTCAGTTTGTGGTAATTTGTTACAGCAGCAATAGAAAACTAATTCTATTTTTCCCCTGCCCTCTCACTCTTCTTCTTCTTTCTCCCTCTGGAATTGTGTCTTTATTGACTAGTGTGTGCGACTATGTTATGCTTGATTCTCTTGTCCTTTGTATGTCCTTGAATTCCTCAAACAGAGACCACCTTCCCAGGCTCAGTCCCTGCAACAAGTTCCCTGGACTTCAATCTCCAGATTCTATTTTTTTTTAATTAATTAATTTATTTACTTATTTTGGCTGCATTGGGTCTTCGTTGCTGTGCATGGGCTTTCTCTAGTTGTGGCGAGCTGGGGCTACTCTTCGTTGCAGTGCACGGGCTTCTCATTGCAGTGGCTTCTCTTGTTGCGGAGCACGGGCTCTAGGTGCACGGGCTTCAGTAGTTATGGCTCGCAGGCTCTAGAGCGCAGGCTCAGTAGTTGTGGGACCCGGGCTTAGTTGCTCCACAGCATGTGGGATCTTCCTGGACCAGGATCGAACCCGTGTCCCCTACACTGGCAGGCGGATTCTTAACCACTGCACCACCAGGGAAGCCCCGATCTCCAGATTCTTAAATCCACTCATCTCAAAAAGAAAACAAGAAAAGAAACAGAAATTCCAGATGTCATTATTTGCACTGGCTAAAGGGACTGATGACAGAAATCTTGTCTGTCTTGTTTATTGCTGAATCCCCAACACTTAGAACAGTGCTTAGTACATAGTAGCAGCTCAGCAAATATTTGTTGATTTGTTGCTTTATTGATTAATTTAAAAACGTGTATCTTTCCCAAACCAAGTGCTGGAGCCATTTGCTGCTACTGACTCTATGATTCTCATCACAGCCCTGTCTTCCTCAAGGGAGAGGGGGTGAATGCAGGGGATAAAACTAGGGTTGAAATTGACCCAGTAGTAGCTCTGCTTGGCCAATGAGGACTTTGTTAAGTATAGCTTATGCTGTGCCTGGTGACACATATATGAAGCTTACTTAATCATTCATTCAACCAAAATTGAGTCTGCCATGTGCAGCACTCTCTGCCCTGTTCTAAGGACATAAAGATAAATAGGACACAGTCACTGCCATCCCAACATAGACAATCTAGGAATAGCTTGTTGGCTTCCTTATTACTATGTGGTGGACACTCTTTTACATACAGGGGTCTCATTTAAATCATAGAACAATGATTCAGAGAAAGATTATTAGCCTCATTTTTATGGATAAGAAAACTGAACCCAGAAGATTAAATAACTTATATAAATGACAAGTAAGTGATGCCTGCCAGGCTTGGAATCCAGGTCCACCTAACTCCAAAAGCACATAATTACTACTCACATTGTAGAGTGACTTGTAGTTTACAAAGCACTTTTATCACCCGTTATCTTACTTACTCCTCCCAATAAGTTTATGAAGTAGGCATTGCTATCATCATTTTACCAAAGAGAAAATTCAAACTCTACTTATTTGCCCAAGTTACAAATTTCTTAAGTGACAGAAACAGAACTGGAACCCAAATCTTCTTAATCTAGCCCCTAGTCCCTTTCCACTCTTCCTTGTTTTTATTAGCCTCTGAATTCTGCACACAGACCCACCTGCTGTCTATGACAGTAGGATCTAAGACCCTGATGAAGACATGTGTGAGAATACAAAGTGAGGCAAACAGTACTGCTAGAGCTGAAGTTCATGCCAGGTGAAAATGTGTTAGTTAGAGCTGTGTTTACTCTGTGCTGTCAATTATAATGAGTTGCTTGATCTGGGGCCAGCAATTTCATAACTATTCTCAAATGTCATGTTGGGTGTATCTCACACATTTCTTACATTTGGAACAAGCCCCACTTTGTTCAACACTTTAACATTATTTTTTTAACATCTTTATTGGAGTATAATTGCTATACAATGGTGTGTTAGTTTCTGCTTTACAACAAAGTGAATCAGTTATACATATACATATGTCCCCATATCTCTTCCCTCTTGCCTCTCCCTCCCTCCCACCCGCCCTATCCCACCCCTCTAGGTGGTCACAAAGCACCGAGCTGATCTCCCTGTGCCATGCGGCTGCTTCCCACTAGCTATCCACCCTACGTTTGGTAGTGTATATATGTCCATGCCACTCTCTTACTTCGTCACAGCTTACCCTTCCCCCTCCCCATAAGCTCAAGTCCATGCTCTAGTAGGTCTGACTTTAACATTATTAATTGTGCTCATCAATAGAAAAGACAAGTCCCCAACTAATCAATATGCTACAAGCTCTTCCTCTGTTCCAGTAAGACTTCTGTAGCCTTGGTGAATGCACAAACATCAAATCATGGCTGGGTCAAAAGAGGTTTGATGCTTAAGTTTGCTTAAGATTGCTAGTGATAAGAGAGGGTATCCGAGAAAATACCTTAAGAGTAGTGATCACCTCTTTACTCATTTCTGTATATTTCATAGCATCTAGGACAAGACCTGGTTCTTGGCATTCATTGAATGAATGAATGAGTGAATGAGTGAATGAATGAAAGCTCCAATGATGTCAACTTGGGAAGACTCTGTAAAGGAGCTCAGAATTCAGAGCACCTTAAAGAAAGGAAACCGGTGCAAGAGCTGATGGAGATATATAGGGCCACAGAGACATGGCTTGCTGCTGAACCAGTTAATTTCTGAAGTTCTTCCAGAGCCTCTGCCAGCACATTGGTATCCTTTACCAAAATATCCCATTCCAGCTTTCTTCCCTGGTGTTCTCCCATGCCCCAGCTTGCTGTGCCCACCAAGTCCATGTGTACCACCTCCAAGCAGTCTCCATGGAAGAGCTTCTGCCTAGTATCCCTGCTTTCCCACACCACCCTTCAGCTCTCCAAGGATCTTCCTGTCATCATCCAAGCGACCAACCACAGTACTGATGTTAATCGGTAAAGTCCAGATGCAGCGATTCTCACACTTTGTGTGAAAACAGTCCTCTGAGAATTCAGTTTAAAATGCAGTTTTCTAGGTCCACCCACAGAGTAGGTCTTAGAAGGGGCCCTAGAATTTTCTAACAAACACCCCTAGAAGATTCTGATGCAGGCGATCCAAAGACCACTCTTTGAGATGAAATGGTCTAGATTTTGACCCTAGATCAATGGTTCATAACCTGGCAGTTTATGGATTCCCAAGGGACCTGAGGATAGAATTCAGGGGGTCCATGAACTTACAGGGGAAAATACATCTTTATTTTTATTAGTTATAACTAATTTAGCATTTCCTTCACTTCTGAATGTAGACAACAAACCCAGTAGTATTAGTAGTGCCTGTGATTTGTCACCAATAGAAATCACTGATATTGTCATAGCACATTACTGCTGCTGCAGATACCTTGAAATTTCATTTACATTCGTTACAGCTTTGAAATTATAGTTGTTGTTAGACCTGCCACTAGATTTTGTTATTTAGTCAATTAATAAAGAAGCACCTATATTACTATATGGCTATTTAAAAAAATATTTTGATAACTATTTCAATATTATTGTATGTATTTAATTTTATGTATTTAAAAATATTGTTCTGAGGGAGGGGTCTATAGGCTTCACCGGATTGTCAAAATTATCAAAGGGGTCCTTGGCCAAGAAAAATAAAGTTAAAAGTCCCTACTCTAGATAGAGCCAATTATGTCAAAGGGCCAAACCAATTTCTGGCATCATTTTGCCCCGTTTTTTCTCTACTGCCCCTCCCCCAAAGCCAACCCTTCAACCAGGTGGAAGCTCTCACAAGAATTACTGAATTCTCAGGGCTGAAGAAGGAGCAGCCTCCCTGCAGGGATTGCCTTCTGAAAGTGACCTTGGCAAAGGTTAGGAGGGGTGGGGTTCTCCTGAAGCTTCCCTTGGCCTGGAGAACTTGTGCCTTTGTTTTCTCCATCAAACTGAGACACATTTCCTAGTTCAGAATCTACTGTTTTGTCAATATAAATATTGACTTGAGGGGATAAGAAAACCACACTCTAGATGAGCAGAAACTTCCTGGAACAGATCACTATATAGTCATCAGAAATAGAAACTCAGGTGGGGAGCTAGGACTGTCTACTAGACTGTGTGCCAGTTCCAGCATCCTTACTTGATTTCATATATAGTCTGGCCCAAGAGGAAATAAGGTGGGCATTTCCTTTTGGAAAGAGAAGCCAAAGCAAGGCCATACGAGCTGGTCCTGACTACCTCAGGACACAGGGTGTATGGGCAGTGCCCACCAATTACAAGTCTCCTGTGCTTTATAGACTCCTAAGTAGCTGCTGAAAGCACTATCCAGTTTACAAATGAGGAGGGAGCCTGGAACACAAGTATCCTGGCCCCTAGCACCATCTCCATTGGTTGCTCTCTGCTAAGAGCTCCTGGAGAGCTGCAGAGTTTATGTATGCATCCACAGCCGGAAAGGAATCGGCATTCCTGGGCTTGTAACTTAAAGAAAATTAATGACTAGGCTAGACGCCTCCTGGGGACTCCCTACTCTCAAAGTCCTAACACCCAGGGCGGGATTTCTAGACCAGGGAGGAATGCCCCACCTTCTGGCTTTGGTCAAGACTGGGATTTCATAGAAGGTTGGGGGGCCGATCAGCGGCCATAAATCTTGGAGAACCTTCACCATTTTACAAGGGAGTTCGCGGGGGCTGCTCTTCTCCCTCTTGCGGTCTATTTACAACGCCAAAATCTCCTTGTTAATGGACCTGGGATAATGGTGTTTACTTTACCGCGATAAAGCGCTCAGCTTCCTGGGGGAGCGGCTGTAAAATGTCCTGGAGGTAGGGGTGGAGGGGGGCGCCATAAAAGCGGGCGCTGGAAGGGCCGGGGCACCAGGTTCTCTTCCAGGACGGCCCCAGCCCTCCACCCCCTAAGCCCGGCTGAGCAGCCCAGGCCTCGCGGGTGAGTTCGGTTCCCACATAAATCAACAGGGCCAGAGTCTCGGGAAAAGGCGCATTTTTCATTGCTGGTTGCAGGGCAACTCCCGACAGCGAACGAGAAACAGAAGTTGTCTTTAGATAAACCGTTTACCGGAGCGCGCGTCCTGGCAGCGGGGCCCCCAAAGCACAGGGCAGCAGGGTCCTGGCGCTGCGCCCCTGCCAGCCGAGCACCTCGCAGGGGCCCCGAGGAAAAAACCAGATCCTCCAAAGGTTTAGCCCCAAGTCTTCCCGCAGGAGGAAAGAGAGCTCCAAGAGGGATAGAAAAGGAGCACTTCAGGGTCTGGGGAGACGAGAAGTGGGGTGTACGAAGATTCTAGAGACCAAAGATCTGAGAGCCCAATACCACATTTACCAGCTGTGTGATCCCGAACGAGTGACTTTCCCTCACTCTCTGAGCTTCAGGAATCTTTTTATAAAACGATAGAAAAAGTTACCTTACTAACAGATGTTCGAAATTAACATTAAATCAAATGTAACTTGTATAACCTGTAAAGCCAAATGTATTAATCAGAGGTCCATGGAAGGGCCTAGGGGGTTCCGTGAAACCCCTGGAATTATTGACAAATTGTCGCGTTCTTCTAGGGGAGAGAGTCCATAACTTACATCACGGTTCCAAACGAGTGCATGAACCCCAGAACGTTAAGAACTACCGCGCTAGTTCTGTAGCCCGACTGCATGGTTAGAGTCATGGCTCTGACACTAGCTATGAGACTTTGACCAAATTACTGAAGCCTCCTGTTTCCTCTTCTGTAAAATGGGATAACAGTTCCTAGGATTGTTGTGGAGTGTAAAAATGCTTGGCTTGGTGTCTCGCACATTCTAAATGCGAACTAAATGTCAGATATTTTTACGCATCAACCCTAGCCCTGAAGCAAAGACGCTTGAAAGCCAGGAATTCCAAGCCTAGCCTTTTCGAGCTGAAAACTGCCAAGATCCCAGACACCTGCCCGCTGCCAGATGGAGGGCCTTCCCACTGAGCGGGGGGTGGGTGGGTGCCCAGGCTGCGTTTCGCTCCAGAGTGCTCAGGTGGCATGCGGGTCCTGTGGGGAGCTGCGCCCTCGCTGGGCGGCCACCCTTTGAAGGCGGCTTTAACCCCGCCGGCCGCCAGGCGCCCGGGGCTCAGCCATAATCCGGATTTGGAGGCCGAAGCACTAAACTGACTGCCACCGATAGAGTGAATCAAAGCGGCCGCCATCCTGGTAGCTCCAGGTCTTGTTTACTTGTTGACGTGTGTGCGCACCCAAGCGGGACAACCTCGAATTTGGAGTCGGCCTTGAGAGAAGAGAAGTAGGCGCCCCCTTCTCCCCCCTCCACCCAGCGGGCACCTCCAGCCTCCACCCCACCGGAGGCCTAGGCTTCCTATCGCGAACAGACACGTTTCCTTCCCTCCTAGGGTCAGAGGTCGAGCCCAGGAGAGGCCTGCTCCCTTTTCCCAGGAGGCCCACCCCACGCGGCGCCCGGAGCCCAGTTCCCAACCGCGCCTCCTTCCCCCCCTCCCAGCTCTCCATCCATTAGTGTAATCCTCTGTCCAAACACTGCGGCCCGGACGGCCAGACGCTGGTGTAAACAGACCCGGGGGACAATTCTAACGATATAAATAAAATAACCATTAATAGCGCAAATTGTTCGATGAGCAGGAGGCCGAGCAGCCGGGACTCCAGGCTCTCGCTGGGGTTTGTGTACACAGCGTGGACACCACGCATCCGTCAGGTAAACCGAAAGCAGGTGAGGTCCCCGCAGGAGCGTCAGTGGGACCGGCTCGTGACACGCACAGGCCTCGACACGCACGAGGTTCGGGACAGACAGACGCACGCGCCGAGAACGCCGCGCAAGTTCACGTAAGCGCCCGAGCCCAGCCCCAAACACAGCGCCACCGGGTTACCTCGGCTCTTCTCCAAAAATTCGCGCTCCCAAGTGTCCAGCCACGGCCCCCGGGCGCCTTCCGGCCGCGTCCGCAGCCTCGATGCGCACAGGGACGCAGAGCTCACACCCAGAAACGGAAAAGGCAGCCTCCACTGGTCCCAGAGTTCATCACAATAAACTAACATTTATTGAGCGTTTATTGTGCCAGGCGGCGCACTAAGTGGTTCACGGAGGTAATCTCCTTTAACCCTCAGAGCGACCTACTGAGGTGGGTACTTTGAGTATTCCCAGTTTTACAAATCAGAGAAGCAGGGCTCAGAAGTAAGGAATTCTCCCGGAGACAGAGTGGAGACAGGATTTGAACCCACCACTCTGCTCCAGGAAGCACAGCGTGCACACCCGAGGTACAGGCACTTGCTCACGTTCCGACAGGCTGCGTTTCCAGGGGCTGGGACTGGCTCCAGTGTGTCCCCGGCCCCGCCGGGCTGCGGTGGTTTGCTTTCCAGTGGGAAGTTCCTTCTTCTGTGAAGGGCGTGGGCAGAGTGGCCTGAGAGGTCTGGACAGAGAGGAGAGGGGGGAGCCACCTCGAAAAGTCCTGTAGCTTGTTCCCAGGGAGCGGGGTGTGGGCTCACGGGTGCTCCCGGACTCAGCGGGCCTGCTCTGACGTTAGGGTTGCAGGTACCGCTCCCACAGAGAGGCCTACGGGCTAAGGGGTCAGCTCAGGGACTAGACAAGCTCACTCGGGGAAGGTCTCCCTGGGGGCAGGTGGCCCTGAAGTCCTGGTTCCTGGAGTTGGGCTGGGGCAGGATATTCTCTGCTGCGGACCCAGGCGGTGGAGTGGCAGCGTCTATGGGCCTGGAAGTCTTGCATCCGCCCCTTACCTGCTTTGTGACCTTGGACAAGTCATTTCATTTCTGCAGACCTCGATTTCCATGGCTCTAAATTGAAGGGGGAGGAACAAAAATATGTTTCACAGGGATGTTGTAACGATCATGCATGTGGAACACTTTGTTTACCCGGTGGGAAGCTTATTATCATGATTAGTATTAACTCCATGGCAAGTGCCTCAGAAGGCAAAGAGGTGGGCTAGCAGCCCCTCTTCTTTTTGAAGAGATAGCAAGAAAGGAAGCAGCTCAGAGGGGGTGTGGGTAGGGAGAGGAAGGGAGGAGGCTCCAGGAGGTTCCACCCCATCCCCAGCCATGTTTATCTTCAAGACAGTTTCCAGTCAATCCCACCACCCAGGGAACATTCTTCTTGGGGGCTGTGGACTACCACTTAGGTCCTGCAGGAACATTTGGGTAGGGGAGAAGGAGGAGGACAGGCAAGCACCCAGCACTGAGCAGGAATTCGCAAAAGCAGAGAGAACAGTGCCTGGTCAGGCAGTCCACGCATGGCGCTCAGCCTGGTAACCCTGGGGCTGCCCAGGAAAGGGAGAGGGGCAGAGAGAGGGAGCTGAATGTGGAAGGCAAGGAACTTAAGAACCTTGGGCAAGTTACCTCACCTCTCAGCCTCAGTTTCCTCCTCTGTAACATGGTTGCATTAATAAGGCCATAGACAAGGGCTCTGTTGCAAGAAGCAGAAACAATAACAATGGGTAGACACTTAAAGAGCTTCACAAAATGCCTGGTGCTGTTCCCTGATCTCCATACCCATGAGTCTTCCAGCCCTACCCAGGTGGCTTGCCCATGGCCTGACAGTTTATGTGGGAGTTGGAGAGTGGGGAGGGAGTCTCTTAATTATTGAGCCATACCATGTGCTTGTAGGAAAGCCATCCATGAACAGTAGCTAATGTTATTGATGTGACCATTGCTGGTGGGAGTATTATTGTTGTAATTATTATCAGCAGTATTATTTCTATTATTATGCTGTTCACTCCCAACTCTGAGAAGCAGTCTTCATTAACTCCTCTTTATGGAAAAGGAAATAGGTTCAGAAAGGGTAAGTGACTTGCCTGAAGTCACACAGCAGATCTGGAACCGAGTGAAGAGATTAGAAACCATGTGAATTTGAAGGCCACACTTTCTTGCCCACACCAAAAGGAAAAGGAGAGGAAGAGTGCTGGTGTTGCTTGATTGAGAAAAGGACGCCCACCGCTGGGGTAGGTCCGGGGCAGCAGATTTATTTACATTCCAGCAAGGACACTAATTGGCCAGATCTTTATCTAAACACGATAACAATGACATGAGACTTTGGGGATTTGTTTACTGCAGCTAAAAATGATGCATTTGTGGGAGTGGGAATCTCACGCTGACGGGGTGTGGGATTTGTTTGCTACAGCTCCAGAGGATGGGAGTGGGAGAGGGGGAGGGAGGCTGCTGGTGGTTCTGAGAATATATCCTAAAACTTCAGTGATTAACAGAACTAGTTCCCTTGTCTGGGGACCAAAAAAAAAAAACTCAAAATTTGATTGATAATTAAATAATGCTTTTTTTCCCCAAGTGAGAAAAGGAGTGCCTGAGAATCGGGCTCCCTCATCTCAGCTCAGGGGAGGAGAGATTCAGAGCCTCCCGCTTCGTGCTTAACAACCACCCGGCACGCCCACCCTCCGCCACCAGCACATGAACATTTACTACACAAGAGGGCTCTGTAAACGCTTTCCTTCCATCATTTCTTTAATCCTTACTGCAGGCCTGTAAAGTCCACACCATTATTATCTCCTTTTATAGGTAAGAAAACTGCTGCTTAGCAAGGTTGAAGGACTGCCTCAAGGTCACAAGACTACAAGAGAGGTAGAACTGGGCTCCAAACCCCTCTGCTGGACTCCAGGGTCAATGCTTTGGCCCAAGACAGGGGCATGAGGTGTGATTATGATTTAAAGAAAGCGACAGTCTTCCCCAGACCCCACCCCAAACGCAGTCTCCTCACTCTGTGGGCTCTCCCTGTGGAGGAGGGTGTCATAGGTGCCAACACTTACACATGCATGCTTGTGTGGTTTGAGTACATCCATTCACATACACACTTAACATGCTTACTGGCTGTGGGAGGTGTAAAATGTTCATATGTGCCCACATCCGTGCTCACTCACTTTGTGTGTGGGCACAATTATACACACACACAAACACAGGCCACCCTCTCTACTATACTAGTGTGTGTGTGTGTGTGTGTGTATTTTTTAAAGTATTAATTGCAGAATAATTTCAATGTGGTTTGTTTTTTTGTGTGTGTGTGGTACGTGGGTCTCTCACTGCTGTGGCCTCTCCCGTTGTGGAGCACAGGCTCCGGACGCACAGGCTCAGCGGCCATGGCTCACGGGCCTAGCCGCTCCGCGGCATGTGGGATCTTCCCGGACCGGGGCACGAACCCATGTCCCCTGCATCGGCAGGCGGATTCTCAACCACTGAGCCACCAGGGAAGCCCTCAATGTGGTTTTATTACTTTCAAGAATACACACAGTCATTACAACTCTGGTAATAAAATCTATTCCCTCTTCTCTGACTGCAACTTAGGTCCTTATGGGACTACTTTGTACAAGACTAATTGTAATGATACCATAAATTGCCTGTATGGAAATAGTGCATCTGATTGTCATGGAAGCTAGTTTTCATCTTGGATCATATAAACATTTCTCTCCAAACCTCATGACACTACCAGTAATTCACATTGTGAGGGAAAAAGGAGGGAGGAGGATTCAGAATGAATGTTAGCCCAGTCCTCCTGTTTTGACCACACTCTCTGAAAGAGCAGAGCTCTAACGTGGAAGTTACAGTTATAGGGAGTCCTGAGTGCCTTCTTCTGCCTGCCTGTCTGCCTGTGCACACACTGCTGTATTCACACAGGAAGTCACCTGCCTTGTCATTCAAGGTAAAAGGTAAGTCCATAGAAACATATATGGCAGGTCTGCATCCATCTGTTGGAAACGCATATTTATTAGAGTAATGCAACCTCAGAAATGTGGTTGCAGACGGGAGGTAAAAGAGTAGAGATTGGCTGGCTACCCACCTTACAGCTGGGAAGCCTGACTCATAGGAGAGGAGGCCCCACACCCTCTCCTCTCCAGAAGGCAGTGACTCAGTTGCCCCACTGGCTCCATAGCAGTGAGGTAGGCCAGGAACTTGTACCAAGTGCTCAGTCCTTGCCCCTGCTGGCTGGTGTGAGAGCCAGGGACCCCACTGTCCTCTCCCAGATTTGCCCACTGCATTTTAAGGCAGTCCCTGAAACACTTCCCAGCTGGGGTGATCTCAAGGCTAAATGGCGCCTTAATCTATAGTGGGACTGGCAGGAAAGAAAGAGAAGGGAAGGTCAGTTCAGTCTGCTCTTGCCTGTGTGGAGTGACAGAGGGGGTCAGCCCTGGTCTAGGAGCCCCCATCTGTGTGCTCAAGGGATGCCTGGGGCCCAGGCCTTATGGTCACCTTCAGCTCTGCTGTGATCCTCTCCGGACTGCCACAATAGAAGGAAATGGAGGCTCTGCAGGATCTGCCTGCAGTGGGGATTTCCACGGCCAAGCTCGCCACCTGGAGCCCTACAGACCCTGTCAGGGCTCATAGCTGAGGCTGCTGGGTGTTGGGGGGCTGGGAGATGGGAAAGGTCCTACAGGCTGGAGGGTACAGAGAGTGTCCCTATCACACACCCAAGGGTGCTTGGGCATTTTTATGAGCAGCTGCTGAGACAGAGTAAGCACAGGGGTGGAATGGGGGAAAGGGGTCTGGGGCTCAGGAGTGGGGACCTCTGGTGCACGGGGCGGGGCTGGGGGCGTGTGTGATTCCCTCCATACCAAACACCTGCAGGGTCCAGGGACAAAAAGCAGGAAAATACAAGAGTTGAAAGGAGGGGAAAAGGGAATGAAATAAGATGGGGGGAGGGAGGAGGGAGTGAAGAAATAAGGGAGAGTGAAACAGGTGGGGGAGGAGTGGAGACCGAGTAGGAAAGGAGGCCAGGGAGAGGAGGAGGGGGTAAGGGAGAAAGGAGGTGGGGGAAGGGTGGTCAGGAAAAGAGGGAAGTGAGGAAGGGAGGGAGCGGGGGAGTAAGAGATGAGCCCAGTGGAAGAGAAAGGGGCCGAAAGGGGAAACAGACTGGCTGCGAGGGGGAGGAGGAAGGCCACTGAAGTTCTGGGGTCCCGGTCTCGGTGGCTCTGCCAGGCCCCTGCGTGCCGCGAGCCGCGAGAAGTAAGGCGGTCCTTCTCTGGGGTTGGCGGGAGTGCAGAGAGGTCGAGCAGAGTTCGAGAACCTACTGGCAGGTTCAAGGACAGAGGCCCAGCAGGCGTCTCCCCGGGGCTCTTCGCTAGGGCCCCCCGGGCTCTTGGTCTGCAGTGGGAGAGAGACGTGCCGTGGAGAAGCTCCGGACTCCCGGCCCCAACCAGCGCGGACGAAGTGCACGGGCTTGGAGACGCGGCGCCCTCGGCTGATGGGCAGAGCGAGGCCTGGCAACTTGTCAGTCCCCGCAGCCTCGAGGCCGCCGAATTCTTGACCTCCGACCTGACTCACCTGCGTCTCTGCAGGGCAAGGCTGCCAAGTCCGGAGGCCTCGAGTTGCGGGACGGGACCTGGCGTGTCACGCTTTCTGTCCCTGTGGCTGTGCGCCCTGGTGCGCCGCAGCCGTCTGGGTCCTCGGTCGTTTCCAGGTTGGGTCCCCGGCTGTTCCGAGCAAGGCCAGGAGCCCACGCTTTCCCACCCCCAATATCCCCGCAGGGTCAGGCAAGATGGGACTATCCCAGGGCAGTGGTAATTGTTAGGTGCCCCCGGAGCTTCAGGGAACCAAGGGCAAGTGGGCAGCTAGGCCCGCAGATACGGTTGCCCACTGACGGAGCGAAGGTCCCGCTGCACCCTGGGAATCGCTCTCCAGGTGCCGACCGAAGACCGGGAACTCCAGGCTGGACACAGCAAGGGCGGGGATAAGGCGTTACTTAAGGCGACAAGACTTCAGCAAACGTTTCTTTCCAAGTGAGAAAGGTTTTTTTGTTGTTGTTCTCAAACGGTTTGAAGTTATTCGCTCCAACTTGACCCCCAGGGAGGTTTGGGAAAAGAGTTTTGCGTCCGAGAAGGCCGAGGTGCCCTCGGTTTGCGGTTGAGAGGAGACAGAGTTGAGAAGATCGCGCTAGGAAGAGTCACGAAAAATCTCTGCTTCTTGGACATAATAACCACATCCCTCCCTGAAACCCTTTGTGCTCAGAGCAGGCAGGCGCGCTGGTTTAAGTGAATTAATTCGCCAAAGACTGCAGCCGCCCTTCTGAAGTCAGATTATATTTTAAAAGGTCTAAAGACATTGAAATTTCGATACAGGAAGTTAAACTCACACTTAAAAAAAAAAAGAGTTAAGGAATGCATCCAGAATTCCAATTTAACCCTCAAGTTAAAACTGCTCACTGCACTCCCAAATAACACACGCAAATAGTAAAAATAAATGTCTGTGTATAGACATCTTTTATTTACGTGTTTTTGTTTGAAAAAATATTGACTTTCACTCGACAAAGTTAGCTTTTCCGACTTCTGTGTTTTATTGGCAAAACAACTGTTTTTGGTGACGAAAGCTGTATTTACACGGTTAACTTAAAATTTTTGGAATGGGGCAGATACACAAAGATGTGAAAGGTCCTCTCCCTGAGAAATCGAAACTCACTTCCTCGGCAAGGGCCTGTAATTTACAAATAACTACAGGGATTGCTAAATTTGGACCAATTTTCTCCCAGGGAAGGGAAGTGATGGGTTATTTAGAAAACTCAGTTCCAAACACAATCTGAGAAAATATGGCATTTATACAAACACATGCAAAACAAGCTAAAATGCTCAAAAATGCTATTTTAAAATCTCTCTTACCAAATTACTGAAACAAGGGGAAAAATCCTCTTGAGGAATTAGATCAGTTTAATGATTTCTGGGACTGAGGTACCTAGCTGACATTTCTTGAAAAGTAGAAAGTGTATTCACCCTTCTCACAAAACACTAGCCTCTAGATTGCTCAAAAATTTGGATAGCTTTCTAATATCTCTCAACGAAAAACCAAGCGAAAACACATACACACCACCGCCAGCAACTACAACAAAATAACAAAAGTCTAGTGCTCCTGCAAAAGAGGAAATTTTTTTCTTTCAAATCTTTTTTTTTGTAAGATGTCATTGACAATGAAATTTCTAGGAGAGCAGTAAAAAAAAAAAGAAAAGAAAGAAAAAGAAGGAAAGAAAATTTCAACGAAAAAAAAATCGCCTGAAATGTTATCACATAGTTTTAGCTAGCTGCGTTCATCACATGATGGTTTTTCATGCCTTAATAGAAAATCACTCCTGACTGTGGTACTACATGTAGATTAGAAAGCCACAATAACCTTCAGGTTTTTTGTTTTCTGTTTTTTGTTTTTTTATAGCCATGGCTACATAATTAAATGGCTATTCAAACAGGTGAAGGATATCAGAATAAGCTGTGGCATATATAACTAAAATGATCAATTATCTGCCTATATAAGTATATTAAGCAATTTTTGGGTAGAGAATAATAACTTCTTGGAACATTTTACAGCTTTCAAAGAACCATCACATTTTTCTTGGATAATGTTTGTTGTAGTGATTAATTAGCATGTGGGTTTTCTCCCAAAAAGGTATAATTTTATTTATCGCCTTTTTACGCATCTATATAGCACCTCCCCTCAGAGAATTTGCCGTCATTTTACTATGATCTGTAATCACATACGGGAGGAGGAAGACTTGTATAAATGTATAACGTGACAAAACGGAACGTAGGCAGATACACTCGATTAAAATAAGATCAAACGCTTCCATGGATGCAACGATATTTACTTTATCTGTCAGTAATTAGCTAAACTGTCTGGAACAAAAAACAATTATTAGCTACGGGATTTCAAAGATCCTCTTTTCCCACAAGAGAATGCAAATGTCCCAGAACGAGATTGTAACTGGATAGGCGCTGGAACCAGATTCTACATCCTGATAAGCGACTCCTGAGAACCGACCGCTGCTGTAATATAACTATCGCTCTGCCGGCGTTTTCGTTCCGGACAGTGGCGCGCAGCTGGCGGCGCACACGCTCGCGATCTTCGGGGCTGCGGGCGCAGGAAAGGCAGGCTGCCGAGATGTGATTGGCCCGGCGGGTATCCCTGCAGGGAAGGTCCGGTGCTGGGGAACCAGACCGAGCAAAGGGAGCCTGAACAATCAGGAGACTACCCGAGCCCCTGCTCAGGGCTTAAGGCCAAGATCTAAGTCTCCCGCCCGCTAGATCAGCCCTGCGCAGAGCTGGGGTTGGGAAGAGAGAAGGAGGACAGGGCATACCAACCGCCTGCTAGGCCCCTTCGCCTGTGCTCCCCACACTGCGGCTCTTCACGAGCCTCCAGCCCCTCGGGCCTGAACTGCGTCCTGGGGCGGCCTGCCGAGGAGCAATCTGGTTAAGGACCTCTGGAGAGAACTATGCAGGCCTGGGCCAAGGATATCTGGCGGGGTAGTCGTGGCAGCGGGTTTGGAGGAGAGCGAACTGCGTGGGCCTGCGGCTGGAGAGGAGACAGCCTTCTGCGTGCTAAGGGAGAAGGAGACTCGGTGGACTCTGGGCGGCAGCAGCGGGTGTGTGGGCGTGTCTCCGCGTTCCCGGCACCCCGGGCCACGGGTTCTAAGATAGGGATTCTTGGGAATGAGCTTAGGGAAGGCCTAGGAACGAAGCGCCGTGGAGAAGCAAGAGAATGTAGCAAGGAGAAATGCAGGTTTCGGCTGAAACTGGGGAGAGAGATTTTCCGTAGCTTTTGTCTTTCTCTCTTTTTCTTTTCTTGAATCTTGAAATCACTCAAGAAAATCGCCCACAGAGGCAAAAATAATAATAATAATTTTTTAAAATTAGGAGAACAGCAGGGAGTAGAAATATTCCCAACGACAGTCTAGCCCTCGGGATGGGGATGGAAGAGTGGGATTGGAAGCAGCTTCCTTCTTTTATGCTCGCCTGCTACCGCGACGCACACACTGAAGGACTCCTACCCGGCAGTGCCCCGCACTCACCCCCATCTCTCTCTGGATCTTTGCGCTCAAGCGCTCGCGAGCCGCAGCAAAAGCAGGCGCATTCTTCTCTCTGCAGCTGCATGGCCTGGTCTGAAGATGCCGGCTCTGCCTGGGGCCTCAATAGTCTCAGAATTCAAACCGGAAAGGCACCGGGCGCCCTTGTGGCTGAGGGATGGTCCTCCCGGCGCAAAGGCCGTCTCACAGAGGGTCTCCCCAACAGACTGCGGGCCGCCGCCACCGAAGTACTCCCGGGCGCACGTGGCCCACGCTGAATCCCAGCTCCCCAGGCGACCCCGGGGGCTGACTCCCCGCACCATTTCCGCTCCCTCCGGAACAGCCCCGCCTCTCCCCCCTCCCGACTGGCTGTTCATTCTCTTCTCAGCTTTGGGCACCCACCGCTCCCGCTGTTACGGGGTTCCTCCCACGACAGCTCTCCGCTCTCGCCCCCACTCCCATCCCGTGTCTGCTGCCGCCGGGAGGTGTTGTCCACAGTCCCTGCACCTTCCACCTGCCCCTTCTAGCTGAGGCTAGTGCTCCCCCAGCTCCACTATCTTGACCACCAAAAACTGCTTGCGGTGGCTAGGGCCAGAGGAGGGGCACCATGGTCGGGCCGAGTCGGTGCCTATTATTTCAAGGCCAGCACTGCGCGCAGGGTTTTCTGTGGGTCTCACAGCAGCGCCTGCTGCTCCCCACTGGGCTAGACGTGGTGGCGAGCGAATGCCTATTGTGCGGGAAGATGATCTCCACCAGAGCGATTTCCAGAATCACAGGGGACCCCATAGATTCTCCCACAAAACAACCAGCGCCTTAGGAGGGCGCCAGAAGGCGTGTGGGTTGGAGAAATTAGATGCCTTCGAGGGTCAAGGCCTAGACCAAGGCACCTGATTTCAATAGGCGGAAAAGACGGCCTCCATGGCTGGGTCACCTCCCTTTTGAAGACAGACTCTGCTCTTAAGACCCTATGAAACAACCCAATGTGGGAGGCTCTCCAGCCATGTCATCACCAATGCAGTCAACAAATACTGCTTGACTTCTGATGCAGCATAGCAGTCGATGACGTGTATTGAGCACTAACATGCGCCCGCATGAAAATCCTGGCATGTTTTGTCTCATTTATTCCTGGCAACAACCCTGAAGAAGGTATTACTGTCTTTTTGTAGACAAAGAAACTGAGGCTTAGAAACGCCCAAGGCCATACACTGACTAGGCCGGGATTCAAACCAAGAGCTGTCAGTCCACAAAATTCAGTAATGGCTCCATCGTCCTGTCTCTCACATACCTGCTTAGTGCGGCCGCTGGAAAAGCTACAAGAGCCAATGCTACCGGTGCCTTGCCCTCGGGGGCTCATAGTTTACCCAGGGAGACCAGGCAGACAGTATAGCTATAGTACTAGGCGGGAAGTGATAAGTGACACGAATGTCCTTTACTAACACGCGCTGCAAGTTCAGATGCGAGAGAGATGACTTCCGGCTAGGCGACGAGGGAGCGCTTCCTTGGAGGAGGTGGCATTTGAGCAGAGCCTCAGAGGACAGGCTTGTCATGGAGACAAGGGCGGAGAAGACATTCCGAGTGGAGGGAAGAGCTTGAGCAAAGTCAACAAGGCGAGAACGCACACGTCGCCCATCCATAGATATATAAAAATTCCATCTCCTTGGGGATCCAGTGCCGGGTATTTACAAGCCAGGAAGTTTTCCTGCCCCCGCAGCATCTGGAAAAACCACACTCCTGGGCTATCCTTCCTGGTAGCTGGTTCTCAGACAGGAAACTTCCCAGAACTGGCTTTGCCCGGGAAGATGCGGCCAGTCTGGGTGGGAATCGGTAGTTCGCGTACCCCAGGCAGTACAGCCTCGCCCGCAGCGACTAGGACTTTGCGACTTTATACTAGTCCTTGTCTATTTCTGGTAGCTCCACGGCACCCACACTCACTGGCTGCGGAGGGGCGTGGTCCACAGGATCTGGAACCAATAGAGAGGGAGGTCGAAGCGAGAGCCCCGCCCCAGACGTGACGTAAGACCCCCGGACTCAGGCTTCGCAGCCCCGGCCCCAGTCCCTTCAGTGGCTTTAACAAAACCCAGACCCCCACGTCCCGGCCAATGGAGGCGATTTAGACTGGAGCGGGACCGCGTCTGTCAAAAGCCCGACTCGGCAGCAGCGGCGGAGTCCAGAAGGAGAGCTGGAGCCTCCGCGCTGCCTCCCCGCCCCCGCCGGGATTTATTGAGTATTTGGACTGGACAATTAAGTGGCCCTGATGATGTTACCAAGCCCGGTCACCTCCACCCCTTTCTCAGTCAAAGACATTTTGAATCTGGAGCAGCAGCAGCAACAGCATTTCCACGGCGCGCACTTGCAGGCGGACTTGGAGCGCCACTTCCACTCGCCGCCCTGCATGCTGGCCGCCGCTGAGGGCACGCAATTTTCTGACGGAGGGGAGGAGGACGAGGAAGAAGAGGGAGAGAAACTGTCCTATTTGAACTCACTAGCTACAGCTGATGGCCACGGGGATTCGGGGCTCTGCCCCCAGAGCTATGTCCACACGGTCCTGCGAGACTCGTGCAGCGGGCCTAAGGAACATGAAGAGGAGCCCGAGGTCCTGAGGGACCGGAGCCAAAGTGAGTAGAGGGGGAAAGGAAACGCACCCGCACATCTGGAGCAATGGCGGGGTGCCCGCAAACAGCCCACAAACCTCGCCAGCACGGCTGCCCGCCCCTTTAGCCCCTGGCTGGGGTCATGCCCTGGCCCTGGTCAACGACAGCTCCGCAAAGCGCAGGTGCCTGCAAGGGAGCCAGGGCGGAGGGAGAAAGACAAGGTGACTCCGCCAACTACTCCCCCCAGAGGGGGGAGGCGATGCAGCCCCGGAGGGAAGGGAAAATAGTTACTAATGCCCTGATGGTGATAAGCAACATGGGCTCAGCTGCTGGGGGCTGACAACTCATAGTATTTTTCCTCTTCCCAAGAGCTAGAGGGGCACGAGCCTGAACTTTTCCCACTTTCTCTCTAGCGTGAGACGAGTTTTCTGAGGCCAGGGCAGCCGCTCCCTCTTCTTGGAAAAGACAGTCGAAGCTGGTTGTGTGCCTAGTGTCCGCAGGGCGCAGGAACTTCGGTAGAGTTCAGCTGGGTGGTTTCCTCACTTCTCCGCCTGGAACTCAGCGTCCTCGCACCCACGGCACCCGACAGAGAGGGAGGGGATGGTGGGAGAGTGCGTGGGAACACAGTCCATTCCGCACTCACAGCCCTGAGGCACCAGACTTTTTTGAAAATTCTTAACGTTTTGCTTTGTGTCCCAGGCTGTGGGGCTTCGGGCTGAGTGAAAAACGCGCCGAACTTAGATCCTGGCTGCTCAAGTAGGACGCGAGGTGAATTGGGTAGGGAAATAGGACAACTGAATAAAGCCTCCAAGGAAGTGTTTGTTTCTGAGGAGAGAGAGCCAAAGAATCTCCTTCCCTAAGAGGAGGTTTGATGTGGTGGAAGCCAAGGCCTGTGCTCTGACAGCTCCCCTGGGCCTAAAATCGACATGAAACTGTCTAAATCAATCAAATTTCTTTTTCTCTCTAAGGTAATACAGATGTCGTCATGCATTTAGCTGTGGGCCTGTAGGCTTTTAAAAGTAAAAAACTGTCCCTGGGCAATACATGAGCGTTACACTCAGACATTTACGAGAAGGAAGATATTCGCAGAACGCACGCATACCGGCTCCCAAATACCAACATGTCTCACACCTTCAGCTATTCATGACGGAGTGGAAGGCAAACGAGTTTGCAAATACTATAGTTATTATGGAGTTGCAAACTTCCATCCTGAAAATAATCATCACGCCGAGCCGCACATTTAATACAGGGTAATCTCTCGCAGATGCTCAAGTTCTAAATAAACGCGCACTAACTACCCCTCCCCACGGAACGCGCCTCCACCCACCAAGGGCGTTGTGAGAGGCCTTGGGCTATCGCAGGGTCCCACGGCGTCAGGAGCCACAAACTTTCCCAAAAGTCCAAGCAGTTATTACCGCACGCTCCGCGCTGCCACCCAAAGGGGACACAGTGCTCCGGGACCGGAGCCGCGGTGAGACCGGGAACAATTAAAGGACGCTGTTGTTTTGCTTCTTCCACAGAAAGCTGCCAGCTGAAGAAGCCTCTGGAGGCAGCCGGAGACTGCAAGGCAGCGGAGGAGAGCGAGAGGCCGAAGCCACGCAGCCGCCGGAAGCCGCGGGTCCTTTTCTCGCAAGCCCAGGTCTTCGAACTGGAACGCAGGTTCAAGCAGCAGCGGTACCTGTCGGCCCCCGAGCGCGAGCACCTCGCCAGCAGCCTGAAGCTCACGTCCACGCAGGTGAAGATCTGGTTCCAGAATCGCAGGTACAAGTGTAAGAGACAGCGGCAGGACAAGTCTCTGGAGCTGGGCGCGCACGCGCCCCCGCCGCCGCCGCGCCGCGTGGCAGTGCCGGTGCTAGTGCGGGACGGCAAGCCGTGCGTCACGCCCAGCGCGCCAGCTTACGGCGCGCCCTACAGCGTGGGCGCGGGCGCCTACTCCTACAACAGCTTCCCCGCCTATGGCTATGGGAACTCGGCAGCCGCCGCCGCTGCCGCTGCTGCTGCAGCCGCCGCCGCTGCGGCCTACAGCGGCAGCTACGGCTGTGCGTACCCGGCAAGCGGTGGCGGCGGCGGCGGGGCCTCCGCGGCGGCCTCGGCCATGCAGCCCGCCTGCAGTGCGGCCGGAGGCGGCCCCTTTGTGAACATGAGCAACCTGGGCGGCTTCAGCGGCGGCGGCGGCGGCGGGGCGCAGCCATTACACCAGGGTGCGGCGGCCGGGGCCGCGTGCGCGCAGGGCACCTTGCAGGGCATCCGGGCCTGGTAGGGACCGGGCGGGTCATGCGGCAGCCGCCCCACCGCAGCCTGGCGCCGCGGGACTGAAGCGCGAGAAAGGCTGGATCCAAGGAAGGGCCAGGTCCCCTCGTTAAATAAAATATATATATATATATATATATATATATACACACACACGTCTCGCTCCCCAGGGCCCCGGAGCGCAGCTCACGCGAGGCCTGGGGAAGGGAGCTCAGGGGCGAAGAGGATGCCCAGGAGTGGTCACGAAGACTGTCTCTGAGGCAGAAACGCCGGCTGGGTGCTGGGAGGACGATGGCCCCGAGCTTGGCCCCAAAAGGAGTGCGAGAGGCTGGAACTCGGGCTGCTGCTCAGTTCTCCCAGAGCAAGAAGGGCTTCTCTCCCTCGAGCTTCTCTCCCTCAGCCTTCCCGCGGCCGCCGCGAAGCGCTGGCAGAGAACTCAAGGACAAAAAAAGCATGAAGGAGAGAAAAATGGGCGTCGTGGCTTGAGAAATCCCCAGGCCCTGCCGACCCTCTGCCCCCTTTGCGGGGCCGGCGTCCACAGCACAGTCCATTTTCCTTTTCCCAACCGCCTGCCTTCCGCACCAGATACCTCGGCCTGGATCTCCAGATTGTCACGGGGGTGTAGAACTCTGCGAGAAAAACCAGTGGAGTGAGATCAAAAGTTGGGGGGCTGAACAAATCCGGGAACTGGTGGCCCACCGGAGGTGTTACCGGCTTTCCTTTCTGTTTCGTATTCTGTGTTCAGCACATATATATATATATATATATATATATATATATATATATATAAAACTATATCCACACGCCGCCATGTACACACCCGCTGCCATACACTACAGGAGTCAATAAACAAGGTGCAATATTTTCAAACCGTTGGCCGGCTACAGACTTTGTTTAGCCCACAAGAGTGGGGAGGGATCCTTTAACAGGGCGGGCGGGGAAGGAAAAGATACTCAGGAAAAACAGTTCCCCCTGGATGGTTGTAGGCCTGGTCTCGCCTGCCTCAGTCCCTAGGCTGCAAGTCCGGTCTCCAAGGCTTTGTTCATTAATTTCTCTTTACTGTTGTAGGGAGGACAGGTCGGAGACTCAGGACCTTTTGAGGTCTGGGCTTTGTAATCCCCCCAAGTTTCACCCAGATGCTTGGGCTAGTATCTGGGCCTGCGTTAGATCAAGGCCTAGACTCTGCCCCGCCTCGAGGGTCGCCAGGGTAAAGGGAAACCTCGCCCCCAGGCCCAGGCGTAGGCCGCGCGCAGGCGGCTGCATCTGCGGCCGCCGCCCAGGCTTCCAGCGCGCCCGGGGGCGCTGCGCCCCGCCGCGGCCGAGTTCTCCCCCTCGGTCGCCCTCCCTTCTCCCCCGGCGGCCGCGGCTTTATGCGGCTCCTTGTCACTTGCGGAGAATGCCTGTGCGAGGCCTGTGCTGCCACACGGCCGATTGTGAGCGTGCCAAGGCGGGTGAATGGGGAGGCCTCAGCGCGCCGCGCCATTGTGGGGCCGGGCCTTGCTGAAAGGCGGCTCCGGGCCGGGAAGGTGCGGAAAGAATGGCTTTTTATTGGAGTCCCGAACAAAAGGTGTGGTAGGAAGGCGAAGTCCCCTGCGCGAACAAAAACCCCAGCGCGTCGGGATTGACGTCCCTCCCGAGCTCCCCATTGCTTCCCAGAGCGGGGGCTTTGTGCAGCAGTCTGCTCAACAGAGGGACGGAGAAATGCGCGGGGATTTTGTTCCCCACTTTTTGTGCGCTGGGGGAGGGGGCGGCAAGAGGGGACGGGGCCTGGGCGGGCAGCAGGGAGGGGCGCGCTGATTAGGCCGGGCCGGCCGGGGCGCGGAGACGTTCAGCGGGAGCCGGCGGCCTGAATGCAGGGTCATTATTGCTACAAGTTTAGCAATTTCGCCCTTACAGGAGGGGGCGGGGGCTGCTAGGTTGCTGCGGTAGCCGGGCTGGGGAGCTGCAGAGCCCCGGAGGAGGAGGAAGAAAAAAGAGGAGGGGAGAGAGGGAGGCAGGCAGGCAAGCGAATCCACCGAAACCCACTGACCGCCCAGGATGAGGCTTGGACGCGTCCAAAAAGGGTCTAGCGGGAGGCAGGAAAGGGGGCGCCTGGGGGGCGGAGACCCGCCCTCCCCTTGCCTCTCTAGAGGCAGAAAGACCCCGGAGCCAGGCGTGAGTTAGTGCACCAGCCTGCGGGTCCCTCAGCTCCTCGCCGCCAGTTCCTTCCTCTCGCAAGCCGCACTGGAGTTGGGACACCGCCTCCCACCACCGCTTTCACCACCGTGACGTCCCAAACCCCCTTCCTAGCGAGCCCTCCTTCTGGAGCTATTATCTTTCCTTGAGTTTCTTAGGCTAAGGGCATGGAGGGAATTCTTGCTTCCTAATACGTTTCTGCAGCCTCGGACTCATTCATTCATTCATCCATCTATTCAAAAGTATTCACTGATATTGATACTACTACTATATGTTCACTTCACTGTTCTGGCCGCTGGGGACGGTGAAAAAACCAGTGTCCGTAGGCTTAGGAAGTTTATTTGAAGGAGTGTATGTGGCGGGGAGATAGCTAACAAACGTAAAAATTAGTAGTCGATAAATTCTAAAAAAGAAAGAGAACCAAGTACTGGAGGGAGGGTTCTTTTCCAGTAGGTGGTCAGAGAAAGCCACACTGAGGAGATTAGATTTAAGCCGATGCCTGAATGACAAAAAGGAAGCAGCGCTTTGCTGTTGCAGGCTCCATGTCTCTGCACATGTCCTCTCCTCTGTCTGGGATGCTCTACTATCCCCAATTTTCTGGTGAACTCCTACTCCTCCTTCAAGGCCAGGGTTTTTTTCCCGAACCACCCAAGTGGGGGTAATCACTCCCTAATATGTGCCACCAGAGTCTTAGGTACTTTCCAAAATCACAACGTAGTGTCATGCAAAGATTTATTTGTCTCTCTTTCTCCACGTGAGGGCCTAGTGAGGTCGTAGGGGGCCAGGTTGGCATCTTTTCCCTCTAGGACAGATAACACAGTAGGAGATGATGGGGCCAGCCTCCTTAAGCACCGCGTTCCCCAATGCGGATGGCCCCTGTGGTGGGGAACTTCGCGTTGGGTGTTGGCTGCAAGGGAGATGAACAGCTAGACTCTTGGCCCACCTGGGCGGAGCCAGAACACCTAAAATCGTCTGTGGAAGACGTGCAGCCTATCTCCATCCCAGAGGAAGGTCCGGCCTTGGGTACCCCGTGATACCGCCGGGGAAACGGCTTCCCCAAGGGATTGTTGCCCCTTGCCCTACAGCTCAAAACCTAGGAAAGGAGGCTGAGAACTTGGTGATAACCTTGACAGGAGGACACAAAGTTTAGGGTTAGGGAAGACGCAGGGATAGGGCAGGGTGGGGCGGGGGTGGGGTGGAAAACTGGGAGGTATACGGTTAATCTGGGACCTGCATCTGGGACCCAATTCGACTTCCCCTACATTCACTAAGTGAGGAGTATGGTCGGTGATCAAGATGCTGCCCTGCGCGGAGCGCTCACTTCCAGGCCTGGATTTCAGCGCGTGCGCGCTAGGAAACCAAGGCTCCGGGAGCAGACGCCTTAGCTCCGCTGGGGGTTTCCTAAGTAAGCCACCCCTTTTTCTCCCTCCTGATCTGTATCCTGATGGGCTGTGGCCTCGCAGTGCTCCTCAGCGCCGGATCCCCACCTTCCTTGCCTGGCTTCCTCCTGGCCCGAATCAATCTTCCTTCACTTTGCATCCATCCCCTCCTGTTCTGGAAAAGAGGCGTGTGATTCTCATAGAGGAAACAGAGCTGGTTCTGTGGATCGGTTCCTGCGCAGTTTGCATGTCTTGAGATACTTAAAGCCAGTCTGGACCAGCCCCCTTCCTGCTCCCTACCCTTTTCCAGATCCTGCAATCTCTGGGTATAAATAGCTCGCATCTCTCCACTGAAGGATTTCCCTGCTGCTCAGTTAATGGGGTTCCAGTGCCTTGGCTATCAGAGGGTGAAAACCCTTAACTAACAGCTACCTCTTCCATGAGCTCTCTCTCTCTAGGGGAAAAGACACCCTCCCAGGCCCAAACCACTGCTTCACTGATTGTCCTGTGAGCCAGGAAGAATTGTAAAATCCAGACAAGCCTTCTAATGACCCGTGAGACATTGAGTGGGTGAAGTAAATCGTCCCTCTGGGTTCTGGTTTCTGAGCTCTAATGCAGAGAAAAGGGATAATCCCTCCCCACCCAGTGACTGGTGTCACATTGGGCTCAAGAAGTGGGTAGGCACTACTCATGGGGCAGGTGGAATACGTGTTAGAAGGCCAGCATTTTTTTTTCTTTCTGAAGAGCCTAATCTTGAGGGGTTAAGAGGATGGACTCTGGAATCAGGCTGCCTCTATTCCAATCTCAGCGCCAGCACAAACAGCAGTAAAGACCTTGAGTAAGGAGCACTCTGAACCTCAGTTTTCTTCTCTGTAAAATGGGTATGCTTAATAGCACCTCTCTTGTAGGTTTTTTTTCTTACAGTAGAACACACAAATATTAAATTTACAAGTCAATTAATTCTTATGTGTGTAAATGCTCATGAACCAATCACCTTGGCTTTGAAAATTAAACGAGATGATCCATGTAAAAGCAGCTTAGTGCAGTGTCTGGTACGCATCAGGCATTGCATCCATGTTATAGGGCAGGCCGGTGCTAGGCGCTGTGTATAACTCAGAAGACCAGGACGGCCCTTGGGGCACTCCCAGGTGCGCGGGGAGAGCGGGGCAGGCCCAAGGATTCGGAACGCCAACACTGTAGCCTCACGACACCACAGAGGCGGGTCGGAGCCATGACTGGTAAGCCAAGGGCAGGGGGCACCCGGCGGGGCCTGCAAGGCTGGCAAACTTATCAGAGGCTCGGACCTTGGCAGGGTCTGGGGAATTCGACTGAAGGGGGAGGTAAAAAGAGGTTCCAGGAGGAGCCGCGAGTCCCCTCTAACCCATGCTGCAGGAAGGAAAGGGTCGGGAGGGGAAACCTAGCTCCTCTGGGAAAGGCTCCTCGGCGTCCAGCGTCCGGCGGTTCCCGGGCGTCGCCGGGGTGGGGCCGGGTGGGCGGGTTCTTGGCTGGAGAGCTTCGCGTGCAGGAGGCGGGTTGGTTCAAGGCCTCCTTCGCAGCCTCCTCCTCCGCTTTTTGGTTCAGGGCTGAGGGGGGAAGTCCTGGGCGCCTTCTCCCAACTCGAGGGGCCCGAGCCGGGGAAGAACGGCGGGTTCTCGGTGACTAGAGTTCAGTGCTCTGCCGCCGCCTGCTCCGCGTGAACGGAGGGCGCCTCGGAACCGCGGGGGGCGGCGCAGGTGCTTCGGCGCTGGGCGCCGCGTCTCACCCAGGCCTGGGGCGGTCAGAGCCCGCTGGGCAAGGAGCCACCGGCGAGCCCCGGGAGAGCCTGGCCAGCTCTCGGGATGAGAGCCCAAACTGGAAGAGCCAGCCGTCCTGGCAGTCGCATCCTGGACGCGGAGCCAGGCCAGCGCGAGGCGCGGAGGTAGGACGCTCCGCGGAGGGTTTGGTGAATCCATAAGGCCTCCGTGCCAAGTCCAGGGAGGCCTGGGGCGGGAGAGGGCACTGATCTCAAAAGGACTATGGCTGTTTTGAAAAGACGGTCCCGCAAAAAGCCTAGACTTCAGGTAACGTCATTAGCAGCAAAGTTTTCTAAAGGGGAGTTTAGAAAATTTATTGAAGTATGAAATACATACAGGAAAGACGTAAGTGTGCATACAGTTCGCCGAATCTTCATAAACCGAACGCTCCCTGCGAACAACACCCAGATGAAAAACCAAAACAGTATCCGTCCCCCACCCCAAGTCCCCTCATGTTCCCTTTTGTCACCACCGCCACTGACCACCAAGCGTAACCACTATCCTGGCCAGGATAGATTGGTTTTTGCCTGGTTTGGAACATTATGTAAGTGCAATCACGTAGCGCGTAGGCTATGTGCCTGGCTTTTTTCATTTGTGAGATTTATCTATATTCTGCCTGTCGTTGTAGATTGTTCATTTGCATTATTTTACAGTATTCTCTTGTGTGAATGTGCCACAATTGATTCATCCATTCTGCTGTTAATGGGCGTTTGGGTAGTTTCTAGATTTGGGCTGTTGTGACTAATGTTGTTACAAACATTCTAGAACAGTATCCAGTAGAACTTTCTGCAGTAATGGAAGTGTTCTACATCTGTGGTGTCCAGTGTGGTAGCCACTAGTCACATGTGGCTGCTGAGCCCTTGAACCGTGGCTGGTGTGACTGAGGAATTGGACTTCTAGTTGTCTAAAATTATAATTAATTTACATGTAAAGAGTCATATGTGTTGGACAGCAGAGTCCTAGTATGTCTTTAGGAGACTGTAATGCACATTTGTATTCTGTACATACCTAGGAGTGCAATTGCCATGTCTTAGGGGATGAAAGTCAGCTTTAGTAGATTCTGCCAAGCAGTTTTCTAAAGTTGGTTGTACCAATTTACACTTCTGTCAGGAGCAGCACCACATGCTCCCCAATACTTAGTATTTTAATTCCATTTTAGCCATTCTGGTGAATATGTAGTGAAAAGAGGCTTTTGTTCCCTTTTAAGGCTATGAAAATTGACATTTCACCATAGTAAAGATGATGATGATGGTTGGAGGATTTCTTGGGGACTGAGAGATGCTATAGGGGTTGGAAGCTTACCCTTTATGCCACCCCACTTCTGCAGTTGGGCCTCCCACCCAATCAACCTTCTGCCCTAGGAACTGGACCGGGATTAGCAGGCCACTAGGGAAGAGGCTGTATGTTTGGAAGTGATCCATCTCCCACATCTGTTGTTACTTTTTGTCTTCTTAAAATCAGCGCCCCTCTTCCTTTACTGTTATAATTGGAATATCCCACCAGAGGTCATGGTGAGACTGCCTGGCAGGCTGCAGCCATGGCAGAGAAGCCAGGTTTTGTGCTGGCTGCAGTTTTAGTTTGCAGCTTGGCTCGGCCTTGTATAAAAAGGCAATAACAATCCTGAGTGTGCTACCTCACTGGCTTGCTGAGAAGCAAAGTCAGCCCTGGTGAAGCAGCAGGGCGATTCCTTACTGTGTCAGGCTGTGTGTGTGTGTGTGTGTGTGTGTGTGTGTGTTGCTTTGTAGACATACTCTCTAATCGCTACCTCACTGGCTTGCTGAGAAGCAAAGTCAGCCCTGGTGAAGCAGCAGGGCGATTCCTTACTGTGTCAGGCTGTGTGTGTGTGTGTGTGTGTGTGTGTGTGTGTGTGTTGCTTTGTAGACATACTCTCTAATCCATAGAATAATCTTGTGAGTTTACACATGTGAAAACTGAGGCTCAGAGATGTTAAG
This sequence comes from Physeter macrocephalus, assembly GCF_002837175.3. NCBI lineage: Eukaryota > Metazoa > Chordata > Mammalia > Artiodactyla > Physeteridae > Physeter > Physeter macrocephalus. The sequence continues at coordinate 55,997,658 of NC_041233.1, forward strand.
TCATTCCCCTCAAGGCCACACAGTTAGTAAACAGTGACAGCAGCCCCAGGAGGACTTTCCACCCATTGCCACTGAGAACATTTCTGACGTTTTCTACCTCCCTTCCCTGGGTAAACAGAGCCCTGGCTGGTGCAGATCTTGAAATTCTGGATCAAATTAGATGTCCTCTGCTAAGTGTCCCTTTGGACAGACTGAAACCAATCATTGAAGACGTGTGTTTTTTATGTTGTAATACTAGTGAAACTCACTTCGTGTGACATACGAGTTCTTGGAAAGTTGTGTGCAAAAGAGCTTTTTGCTTGTGGCGAGGGAGAAAAACTGTACATTTTAAGTTCCTCTCTGGAATTCGTTGCTTAAAGATATCCCAGGGCTTCCCTGGTGGCGCAGTGGTTGAGAATCCGCCTGCCGATGCAGGGGACACGGGTTCGTGCCCTGGGCTGGGAAGATCCCACATGCCGCGGAGCGGCTGGGCCCGTGAGCCATGGCCGCTGAGCCTGCGCGTCCGGAGCCTGTGCTCCGCAACGGGAGAGGCCACAACAGTGAGAGGCCTGCGTACCGCAAAAAAAAAAAAAAAAAAAAAAAAAGATATCCCAAAGTGAATTATTTTGTAAAGTGAAGGACTCTTTTGAAATATGAATAATAACCTAGCATTGTTGGGTTTTCAAATAATAAACAAGGGTAAAGAGCAGCTCAAAATTGTATACAGGATTCATCAATATTTCACACGTATTTCTTCTTTCATTGAGAAGGGTTCTAATGAAAGTTTCACCTGGACCATCTTGACAGTGAGCTCTCTGAGAGGTCCACAGATTACTTCTCTATCCAGATGTTAAGTTACTAGAAACCCAGTGCCCCCAGTGGCTACTGGTTGATTCAGGCTTAACTTGGGTGTGTTTTACAGTCCCTGATCACTTGGTGAGCTTCTCACAGATGGGGCTGAAGAGTCAAATGGGTTATTAGATTAAAAGACCTTTAAGGTCCCACCCAGTCTTGAGAGTCTGTAAACTAAATGTTACATGCCTATAGATTCATAGATTTCAGCTGTGGTGGTGGGAAGGGCCTTAGAAATCACCGAAGTACAGCTCTTTTCTGTTGCTGAATCCTGCCTGGAGTATCCTGGGCAAGAAACTGTCCCACAGCTCCTGGACACCACCCATGGGAGAGCCACTCACCTCTCGACTCCCTAAGTGTGAGAAAGCTCTGCCTTGTGTTCATGTGGGCTCTGCCTCCTGCACCTTCCATTTGCCGCCCACAGATGTCTACTCCTTCTGTATGTCAGCTCTTCAAGTATTTGAAGCCAGCCATTGAAACCCATGTAGACCTTCTCTCCTCAGGTGAAATAGCCTCAGTTTCTTTGACTGTCCTGAACCTCCCGGTCATTCTGCAGTGGGTGTTCTCTAGCTCACCCATTTCTTCTGTGCCTGGGCTGTTCTGGTGTATTCCCCGTAGGAGGCCCCCCTTCCTAAGCCTTTAAACATTTCCATCTTCCCATCCTCTTCTGAGAAGGCTGAGGCCCACTGGCAGGCTCTCCCTCATGGGTCCTGCTGTGCTCAATTTATGTTTTTATTCCTTAGTCTTCAGAGGAATAAGTATCCATTCTGTCTACAAGTAACACTTCCCCTTAAAGTCTAGATATACTTTCTTTCCTACTTCTAGAAACAACGCTTCTTATTTTGAGTTCTGAGGTCCCCCCACTCTACAATTTAATATTCTCTACCTTCCTTCCTTTCACCCTCAAACACGTAGCAATCTCTCCATATTGTCTTCTCTTAACACTGGTGTCCCTTCCTCAAATATCTTTCCTTTCCCCTTTGGGGTCAGATTTCTGAATTTTTGTCTTGACAGCTACTTCCCTTTCCCTCAGCCTGAATGCCGCTTACCTCCCAAGTGCTGGATATTGATGCCTGGTTGGAAATTACCTTTGTGGTCAGTTGGTTCAGCTCTTTCCCTGATGCCCGATTCCCTCCTGAGGTGTTAAAGTCCTGCGCCTCCCCCTAATTATCTGAGACTCATTCTTTGAGATCAGACGGCTTCTCCTCCAGCTTGTGCTTTATTACCTACCTCTCTTCAGTGTTTGGCATAATGACTTTTTTTCTGGAAAGTCTGGAAAGCTTTTGACACTCTCTACTATCCTGATCATTTTCTTTCTCAAAGAGTAGTTACTCCTCTTCCTTCTCCAGCCCCGGCTTATTGGAACCCTCCAAATCTCAGTGACTTTTCTACACTCTTGCTGTCCTAAAGCTTGTCATTGCATACACACAGCATCAACTATCACTTTTATATTAAGGGTCCCTGAATCTACAGCTTTTGCTTGGTCTCCCTCTAAAGTCATATTTTCAAATGCCCAGGGGATAATTCTTCATGTACCTGTACCATTGTCACCTCAAGTTCATCGCCACTCCCCCAATCTACTCACACCTCAACTTCTGCCCAGGGCATCACCTCTCCTTGTTCTCTTCCCTTTGGTTGGAACCAATCAGTGAACACATGGTTTCCCCGAGAGTCTCTCTTCTCTTACAGCAGAAGAAATGGGAGAACAAACAATGTCTGAACGCCTAAACATTTCAGTCATTGGGCTCTGCGTATCCTGACCTGTTTAGTACTTGAACCATCCTGAAAAGTAAGTGCCATTATCTACATTTTTTAAAAATTTATTTATTTAATTTATTTTTATTTTTGGCTGTGTTGGGTCTTCGTTACTGTGCGCGGGCTTTCTCTGATTGCGGCGAGCAGGGGCTACTCTTTGTTGTGGTGTGTGGGCTTCTCACGGCAGTGGCTTTTCTTATTGCGGAGCACGGGCTCTAGGCGCGCGGGCTTCAGTAGTTGTGGCACGCGGGCTCAATAGTTGTGGCTCGCGGGCTCTAGAGCACAGGCTCAGTAGTTGTGGCGCAGGGGCTTAGTTGCTCCACGGCATGTGGGATCTTCCTGGACCAGGGCTTGAACCCATGTCCCCTGCATGGGCAGGCAGATTCTTAACCACTGCGCCACCGGGGAAGCCCCATCTACATTTTTAAGGGTTAAGAAATGAGATTTTGGGACTTCCCTGGCAGTCCAGTGGTTAAGACTTTGCTCTTCCATTGCAGGGGGCACAGGTTTGATCTCTGGTCAGGGAACTAAGATCCCGCATGCCTCACGGCACGGCCAAAAAAAAAAAGAAAGATTTTGAGGATATAGGCACCTTGCTCAAGGACCCTCAGCTCTTAAGTGAAGGAATCCAGAGCTCCAATCAAGGTCTGGCTGATTCTAAAACCTAAGGACTTTACTATAATGGCCTTCTTGTTGTTGTTGTTTTTTAGTTTAATTTAATTTATTTATTTTTGGCTGCATTGGGTCTTCTTTGCTGTGCGCGGTCTCTCTCTAGTTGTGGCGAGCGGGTGCACGGGCTTCTCTTTGCGTTGGCTTCTCTTGTGGAACACTGGCTCTAGGCGCGTGTGTTTAATATTGTACATAGTGCTCTTATGAATGTGTACAAAAAATTCCTCTGAGGTTGTGAGCATACACACTTTTAAAATGTGTGACTGTTTAGGAGGAACACAACCTTCACCAGGAAGTTACAATTCAGAATCTCTTCAGGGCCTCTCTCCAGAAGAATTTCAGAATTTCTCTGAGTCCAGAAACATAGTAGGATTCTAGATAAGCCACAGTCCAATTGCTTAAAGTGCTGATGATGTCCTAGATATTCTAGAAGGCGCATGGCAACTCTGCAACTCCAAGGCTAGTAGCTCCATTTTACAGATGAGTAAACTGAGGTGCAGAGAGGTAAAACAACTTGCTCAAGGTGGCACATCATCAGAGCAGGAGATTGATCTGATCTATTTGCCTTCTCTAGAAAAGTCTTTGAGACACACTGACCAACTATCAGCTGCTTCACTTGGATGTCCACTTCCTCCTCAATGGCTGCTCTTGGTGAGGTCTCTCATGTAGGAACTGCTGCCACACTTTGGCTCCATCCTTGTTCCCATCTGTTTAGCATCTCTGGAGAGCTCAGAGGCAGTGCCCTGCCTGCACCCCCTAGTGGTCACAGGGGGATGTACAAGTCCTTCTGGCACTGTCTCAGTACCTCTGTCAGCACCCTCTGGTGTTGGCCAGGGACGCAAAGTCATATAGACTCAGGCTTTCAGAGGTGCACTTATCTCCCAGGGTGGATGGTAGGCTGTTCCTTGAGGAAGGACCCGGATTCTCCAAGTCCCCCACTCCTGATAGTCCTTTAAGGGAGACACCCCCCCATGCCTGACAGTGACCAAAACCAATTAAGAGAGGGACTTGACAACAGCCTCGGATTCCTCTTTAGCGAGTTAGCAAGAGCATCTGACTCAGAGTCCACATAACTTGTTCTTGGCTTCCACAGTCCTTTGTTCATTGACATACCTATGCTTAGTATTGTGCCAAGTTCCCAAATTTGCTTATCTGACATGCCGCTGATAGGTCTCAGTCTCTCTAACCTACAGTGTCCTCATCTGAAAACAGGGAACACCTGCCTCACTTACCTATGGGGATGTGATGAGATCAAGCCAGAGAGCAAATGTAACAAGGTTGTGAAGTTTGAGATAGCCCACCTTCCTCTTCCACTGCCATCTTGGGGGCACTGGAGCCTATGTGCAGATCAAGCCTCCAGAGCTGCCCACAGTCTTGCAGCCTCCTTCAGATAAATAAGCAGTCTTGCTCTGATTGAACTCTGGGTCACATAGGCCCACTGGTGCCTTTGGGTGAACTAGGAAGGCACTGCTTTCTCCAAGTGGACGTGGCTTTGCCAGCTGCTTGGCTTAGTGGATGGATATGGGTGTCTCTTGGACAAGGCACGTGTTGAGTGAACAACCCACACAGCCAAACACGGAGGCTTTGGTGCCATATGCATCTGTTAATCCCTCTCCTTACTCCCCGAATAACATGACACTGAATGAATATGTGGGCCACATTTACAGAACACCAAAACAATCACTGGGGAAAATTCAGCAATACATAGCTGACTCAGCCTGTCACCTGGGGGAGGAAAAGCCCAGCTTTCTGTCTGGGTTTGCTTGATTTCCTAGGCCCTGGGATAAACATAGCTCTTGTCACTGGCCCTACAGCCTAAAGAATTCCTCCCTTAAATGACCCAAGTTCCTACAGTGGATTTAATCCTTAAGTCTCTGAAAGTGCAGATGAAGACTTGGGTTGTGGACAGTGATGAATTACAGACTTACACTTTAGGGCAAGTGAGAGCAAATAACCCTGCAATGAAAGACTACACCCTGGGGAGGAGCAGGGCCCATGAAGGGCATTTAGATTCCGTTTTCATCTTTTTCCCTGGATGCTCTTCACTCTCTCCATCCACTTCTCCTTCCGCTCCTCTCCTGTCCACTCGATCTTTCCTCCTTCTATCCTCTTCTGCCTCTCTCCCTCTCTGCCTCTTCCTTTTTAAACCTCTACTTAGCATTCTATCTTCCTCTCTGTCTCCTTCTCCCATCCTTCTTTCTCCCTCACTTTTCATTTTCTCTACTGACTTATGGAATTAAAGAATATTTGATAGCTTGATGTATTCTATTATTTGTATTGAAAAATAAGGCAATTCTCTCATGAAAATAGCAATTATATTAAATTGCTTTTTTATTTGTATATAAACCATAGTACTTTTTCCTGTGCCTCAGTGATCTTTGATAGAGAAAAGCCCCCATCCCCCAACACATGCACAGTTCATGCAGTGCAAGGCAGGGGAGGGAAGCCAGCAAGGAGGCACTCGTCTGATTAGCATTAAGGGGAAATCCTCAGGACACCGGCAGCAAGGAAGGGTTAGGATTGCAGAATGTTGAAGGTGGACCCTCTACTCCAAGCTCCTTGCTTTGTTTCCAGGCTCCTCATCCATCCACCCCACATTCCTGGAGTTTTCTGGAGAAGGCAAATAGATCATATCAATGCCCCCAGACAGGAAATGGAAGTCCAGAGAAATTACATGATTTCTCCAAAGTCACGCAGACGGTTCATGGGAAAACCTTGAGGAGAACCTATTTGTCAAGCACAACAAATATATAACACCAGGTATATCACGTGAGGACATCATAGGAGCTACAAGAATTGGAACAGCTTGATAAGACCCAGTTACCACTTAAGTGGAATTATGACCTCCAGGGAGAAGCTAGATCATTTAACCAACACTCATTTACCAGGTGGACAAAATGGGATTCGGCCCTAGAGTCTATGGATTACATGTCAAATTCACATTCACACACAATGGGTCACTCTAATGGAGGGGTCAGGGATACGGGCCATGCACACAGAAGATGATCTGGTTTCCTTTCAGCACTCAGTACACACCCAGCGCCTCCCTCACTGACATGTTAGACAACAGCTCCAAGCAGCTGCTCCCGTTACTGTCTGCCCCTCTGTGTCCTCTAAGTACCTTCTGCAACCTGCCGTGTGACTCCTCTTCCCAGGGAGGCTGTGGTCTGCAGTTAGCGGGCAGCCTTGATGACTGGCTTTGAGTTTATTAAGTCCTGAATTCCCAAGTACACTTTGTTCTTTTTCTTCCTCCCTTCCTCCCTTCCTTCCTTCCTTCCTTCTTTCTTTTTTTTTTTCTTTCTTTCTTTCATGGCACCAGTCACTTTATGTTCAGCCAAAAGAAAATATTTATGGAGTACTTTTTTAGCCAGGCACTGTGCTGGGCACTAGGAATACAGATACAATAAGCCGGGCTCCCTTCCCTTCCACTGGTTACAGAGTCATGGGAGGTGGGGTGGCACATTCATGAAAAACATCTTCCTCCCTCTGAGATGGGAAGGGATAGCCTGTGGGTTGCACAGGGTGCTATTGGCCATGGGGGCAGGGTGGGTGGCTGATCAGGACAGACTTCTGGGAGGGGGGTGACATCTGAGCCAAGTTTTGAGGCATGAATAGAAGTTGGCCAGGCCAAGTGAAGAAAACGAGTTCTGTCAAAAGAAAGGTGGAAAGTTGCTGGGAGAGGGGGTTGAGAGAGAGCTCGGGGCAGGTTGTGCTCACTTGTGTCGCTACAGTTTTTCCACACTGAAACCATCTCTCTGGGGGAGAAACACGTAGAAAGGCATACTTTTTTTGTTTGTTTGTTTGTTTGTTTTTTGCGGTACGCGGGCCTCTCACTGTTGTGGCCCCTCCCGTTGCGGAGCACAGGCTCCGGACGCGCAGGCTCAGCGGCCATGGCTCACGGGCCCAGCCGCTCTGCGGCATGTGGGATCTTCCCGGACCGGGGCACGAACCCATGTCCCCTGCATCGGCAGGCGGATTCTCAACCACTGCGCCACCAGGGAAGCCCAAGGCATAAGTTTTATTTTGACTGTAGGAACAAGTTCCTTTGGCTTTACAACTTATGTTGGAATAATGGGTGAAACTGTGCAGAGGAGAGGGGTATATGGGAACTCTCTTCTCTCTGCTCAATTTTTCTGTAAACCTAAAAACGTTCTAAAAATAAATTATTAATTAAAAATTTTATGTTGGATTATTTAATTTAATTAATTTTTGGAGGGGGGATCAGCTAATGTTATCTTTGTCATCATTGAGAACATGGAACTCCTTGGAGGTCATGATAAGGAGTCTGGCTTCTCCGCCCATTCCTCTTTCCCCCTAGTGCCTCCCCATCTCAGTAAAGGGTACCACCATCACCTGTTCAGGCCAGCCTGATCTGATCATCCTTCATCCCTCCATCTCTAGTTCTATAGATTGCACTCTAAGCTGTCGCTAGAATTCATCCAGTCTGTTCCATCTCCTTTTTTTTCCCTCGGGAGCAGTCCACCATCATCTTCTCCCAGGCTGTCCTCTTCAGGGACCTCTTAAGTGGACATCCCACTTATATTAGACTGCTTAAGCGGTCACAACAAAGTGTCACAGAAATTTATTTTCTTACATTTCTGGAGACTGGAAGTCCAAAATCGTGGTGTCAGCGGGTTGCTTTCTTCTGAAGCCTCTCTCCTTGGCCTTTGGGTAGCTGTCTTCTCCATGTGTCTTCACATGGTCTTCCCAATGTGTGTGTGTATTTGTGTCCTAATCTCTTCTTTAAGGACACCAGTCATATTGGATTAGGGCCTGTCCTAATGACCTCGCTTGAACTTAATTACCTCTTTAAAGACTTTATCTCGAAATACATTCACAGTCTGAGGTACTGGGACTAGGACTTCCACATATGAATTCAGTATATAACACCACTTCCCCTCTGTGGCCCTCTGAGCCATTTTTCATGCACCCACCAAGGTGATCTTCTGAAAATGGAAGTCAGACCAAGTTACTTACCTGCTTCAAAGCCTTCAGTGGCCTCCCAGTGTGTTTAGAAGAAATCCAAACTCCTCCCCGTGGCTTACAAAGAATGGTCTGACCCCTATAAACTGCCTCCCCCAAACTCTCCCTCCCTCTTCCCTGGCTCAGCACCATGCAGCTACACAGCCTTCCTTACGTTTTTAAAATACATGAAACTCTTCTATGCTCTGCCCACTCTTCACCTGGCCATCTCCTACTCATCCTTCAGTTCTCAGAGATGCCTTCCCTGAAGGCCTGGTCTCAAGTAGGTGCCCCCTGTGATTCTCAGTCCTAGCCTCCAGTTCCTTTACTTTGTATCTTTTATCACATTTGATGGCACTTTTTAAAAAAAAATAATTATTAATTTATTAATTTATTTTTGGCTGTGTTGGGTCTTCGTTTCCGTGCGAGGGCTTTCTCTAGTTGCGGTGAGCGGGGGCCACTCTTCATCGCGGTGCGCGGGCCTCTCACTGTCGCGGCCTCTCTTGCTGCGGAGCACAGGCTCCAGACGCGCAGGCTCAGCAGTTGTGGCTCACGGGCCCAGTTGCTCCGCGGCATGTGGGATCTTCCCGGACCAGGGCTCGAACCCGTGTCCCCTGCATCGGCAGGCAGATTCTCAACCACTGCACCACCAAGGAAGCCCTGATGGCACATTTTTTTTGTTTACTTGGTTTGTTTGTCTTTCTGAGGACAGAGACCATTTCTGTTTTGTTCCTGCTGGTGTCCTTGCTCTTAGCATAATGCCTGGTACAGGGAGGGTGCTCAGCAAATATTTACTGAATGACTGACAGAATGAACTGGGAGCTTGCACTTTATTCTCCAGGCATGGGAAGCTGCTGAAGGATTTCTAGCAAGGGAGTAACGTGGTCAGATGCACGTTTGAGAGAGATCACTCTGGCTACAGTGGGGAGGGGGTGAGTTAAGGGTCCGATCCTGGAATCAGGGAAACTAGTGGGAAGACTACTGTAATAGCCCAAATGAGAAATGATGAAATATTGAACTGGGGTCATGGAAATGAGATAGCATTTATAGGATGTGACCGTTTATCGGATGTAAGGAGAGGGGTGACTCCAAGATTCTTGGACCAGGTGAGAAGGTGAATGGGAGTATCTTGCATGGAGACTGGAAGAGAAGAGGAGGAACAGGTTGGTTGAGAGTCTTGGGGGATAAATTAGAATACTTATCTCCCCACTAGAAGGCTCCCCTTAAAGACAGGGACTGTGTTGAAGTTCCCATTTAAAAAATACATTGCAGGGGGCTTCCCTGGTGGCACAGTGGTTGAGAGTCTGCCTGCCGATGCAGGGGACACGGGTTCGGGCCCTGGTCCGGGAAGATCCCACATGCCGCAGAGCAATTGGGCCTGTGAGCCACAGCTACTGAGCCTGCGCGTCTGGAGCCTGTGCTCCGCAACAGGAGGGGTCGCGATAGTGAGAGGCCCGCGCACCGCGATGAAGAGTGGCCCCCGCTTGCCGCAACTGGAGAAAGCCCTCGCACAGAAACGAAGACCCAACACATAATAAATAAATAAATAAATAAGTTTATAAAAAAGAATTAAAAAAAAAAATACATTGCACATAGTAAGCCCTCAGTAATCCCAGTTGGGGACAGTGCATGTGGGCCCTTAGTCACATGCACACTGTCAGTTACAGAAACCTTCACATCTGTCCACAGCCTGAGCACCCTGGGGCTGTTGGTTCTCTGAATTCCCATGTCACTCACCCTCCAGCCCTGCTCAGCCTGTTCCATTCCTGATGACCCCCCACTCTTTGCTTGTTTTCGGCCCTGGCAGAAACAAAGCAAGCCCAAAATACACCATCCAACTGGCAAGTGATGAGTGATTTGCTGCCTGGCTCTAAAAGGCTGGAATGAGGCAGCCTTTCAGTACTAAGTGCAGTAACCCTAGCTCTCGGCTTGTTGTAATTCTAGATGGAGGTGGTCTGGGACTGGGCGTGGGCAGGGCAGCATGAACAGACCCTTGAGGTCCAGCGGGAAGTGGGAAGAGAGCGCATCTCTCTGCAGTCAATTGAAAGTATGAAATTAACGCTCAAATGGAGGGAAATGAGATGCACTGGATTATGTGAGAGGATGAGTGATTCTTCTCGCTAAGGGAAGGCGCTCTGCCGGGGATGGGATGGCAGGTTTGGTGGCCACACTTAATCTCTTGCTCCTCACCTAAGATAAGATACTACATTTATACAAGGAGATTCTCATTGCTTTTTTCCTTCACCTTATTTCTGCCAAATATCCTACAGCTCTGTGGCTTTGGGCAAGTAACTTAACCTCTCTGAATTTTAGTTTCCTCATCAGTAAAGTGGGAATTGTAGCCCACACCACAAACAGCTGTTGTGAGAACCTAAATGAGCTAAAGGATTTAAGGAATTATAGAGGCATTCCATAATTGAGGTGGTTAGTTCCTACCAAAAGCAAGTCTCTACTTCAGAAGCACCAGGGCACTGGAGAATGCAGTCAGTGCTCCGATGCCTGTGGTTTACAGTGTGATAGTAAGTATGTGTTCATTTAATCTGTGCTCTAGGAAAGGCCCAGTGCCTTAATCAAGAATATACAGCACAGGAGTGATCAGTTGGCATTTAATTAAATGTTCACAGCTACTATGAAGGTTTCAGTCTTTATCTCCCATTAGCATCAGAGTATTATAATTAGAATAATAAGGGTATTAGATAGCATAATAAGGGTATTAGATTCACTGGGGGTGGGGGAATGTGGCTTGTTAATAAACCCCATTAGAAATGAGTCCTCATCATTAAAATCAGTGGTCTGGAAGATATGTATATTGGCTAAGACAGTTTACAGTCCCTCCCAGCCCTTGCATGATCAGAAAAAAGAGTGTGCTGAGCCCCATACCATTCACCTTTCTGGAGGGTACCTGCTGCTAGATTCTAACATGGTCCTGGGTCCAGCCATAACATCAAAGGATTCGATTTGCCTGAAGCCTTAAGGTTAACCCACTCCTGCTTCTCGATTTTGGAGACCCACCTGGAGCAAACCTTTTGCGCAAGGCCTGGTTAGAGCACCTCGAAGGACAGAGCCATGATCAGCTTTCAGAACAGGTCCTTTTGTGTCTACTTGCTGATAAAAGTGTGTCTAATAAATGTCCAAAATGTGGCAGAATTTGATCTGAAACTTGTGTGAAGTGAAGTGGTTGGGGGAGCAGCTAGCCCTCAACAACCCTTAACGTTTGGGAGCTGCCTACAGCTGCCGAAAACAACCTAATAGTTTGTGCATAATTAAATTCATTTAGGTCAGTTTGCAGCAGCTGCTGTTAATGTATGTTAGGGCCAAGCACTTTATTTACCTTATTTCATTTAATCCTCAGAACAAATCTGTGAGGTAGGCCCTATTATTATTCCAATGTTTTTAACCAGGGAAAAGGAGGCCCAGAGATCTTAATGCAGTGCCCAAGGTCACACAGCTACTAATTAGTGGATCACGTTTTGAATCCAGAGCCCTTGTGCTTAATCAGTGCACTCTACTTCCTGATAGCATTTGAGGGTTTGAGATTGAAAACTGTTTCCCTCAAACAGGGTCAGGCTATAGTCTGGCTTTGCTCACAGCTATGCCTTCCTCATCTGAGCCCACCTGCTGAGAAACGGCCACCTTCGATTAAGCGGGAGCTGCCCTACTCAGACTGTGTCATGGATTCTGATGCCTCTGTCATAGATTCTGGCAATGGCCCAATGGCCACCTCTTGACCCTCCCTTCTCACAGTCTTTTTTCCTCTTTTCCTCCCTCATTCTTCATATAGACTCTTAGGACCTCAGAGTTGGAACATCCAGTCCTGGCCAGAATATATAAATATACAAGATCCCAGAGGTGGTTCTCCAGCCTTGCTGGAATGCAGCTCAGACTGGGCACTGATGCCATATTCGAATGGCTCTAATCCCTCGGGAGCTTGTCTTCTTATTGACCAGACTGTGCCTTCTTGTCACTTCATCCACTGGTCCTAATTCTGCCCACTGGAGTCACTCAGAAGCCCAATCCCTGTGTCACATGACAGCCCTTCAAGTATGTTAGGATTCATGTGTCACTAAGTGCGCTACCTTATAGGACCAATGGATGTCACATGCCTTGAGATATAATGTGGGATTTCTTCAGTTTCTGCAGGTCTCCCTGCTGGAAGCTTTGGAACCTGAACGACTCTGGCTTCATAGGAATCTCTCCTGTCCTCTGGGCAGAGGTGCTTCCTGACCAGCTTTCCAGAATCAAAGAGGAAGCTGCTAAAGCCCTCTCTCCTTTTACTATTATTTTTATTAAGCTATAACTTATACAATTATTTACACAGATCTTTCTTTTAAAATTTATTGACATACAATTTATCTACCACAAAATTCACTATTTTGAAGTGTACAATTCACTGATTTTTAGTGTATTCCCAAAGTTATGCAACCATTACTACTACCTAATTCCAGAACATTTTCATCACCTCCGAAAGAAACCCCATGCCCATTAGCAGTCCCTCCCATTCCCCTGCCCCCATCCTCGGTAACCACCACTCTGCTTTGCGACTTTTAGGATTTGCCTACTGTGGACATTTCATCTAAATGGAATCATACAATATGTGCTCTTTTGTGACTTCTTTCACTTCGCATAGTGTTTTCAAGGTTCATCCGTGTTGTACCATGTATCAGAATTTCCTTCCTTTTTATGGCCAAATGATATTGCATTGTATGCATATACCACATTTTGTTTACCCATTCATCAGTTGAGGAACATTTGGGTTGTTTCCACTTTTGGGCTGCTATGAATAATGATGCTGTGAACATTTGTGAACAAGCTTTTGTGTGAACGTGTTTTCAATTTTCTAGGAGTGGGGCTGCCATTGCGCAGCTCTTAAGTGTATGTCCGTTTTAACGCATCTCATGTGGAGCTCTTTATACACACATAAAGATTTCAGCCCGAGCTTGGGACTTGAGTGAGCAGACAGGAACCTATCTCACCAACAACATGTGGTGGGATCCAAGTCAGCTGGAAAGCCCAGCCAGAGTCCTACTAGCAGTTCTTTTTCCTCTCTCCCATGCCCTGAGAGGCTCAATGGTTTTTTCAATTCAAAGATGCTGTCTATTTGATAACAATTCAGAGGGCTGGGATAGGGGAAGTGGTGGCAGGAAAGTTTCTTTTGACATTGATTGTAAGATACCTCTTGATTTTAAAAAGTTAAATTGCGAGTGTCAGTTTTAATCCTTTCGACAACCCCATCTCCATCTTCTCTATGAAGAAAATAAGGCTCGAAATTGGAACCAAGATGGTGGAGTAGAAGGACGTGCTCTCACTCCCTCTTGCAAGAGCACCAGAATCACAACTAGCTGCTGGACAATCATCGACAGGAAGACACTGGAACTCACCAAAAAAGATACCCCACGTCCAAGGACAAAGGAGAAGCCACAGTGAGATGGTAGGAGGGGCGCAATCACAGTAAAATCAGTTCCATAACTGCTGGGTGGGTGACTCACAGACTGGAGAACACTTATACCACAGAGGTTCACCCACTGGAGTGAAGGTTCTGAGCCCCACGACAGGCTTCCCAACCTGGGGGTCCGGCAACGGGAGAAGGAATTCCTAGAGAATCAGACTTTGAAGGCTAGTGGGATTTGATTGCAGGACTTCAACAGGACTGGGGGAAACAGAGACTCCACTTTAGGAGGGCACACACAAAGTGGTGTGTGCATCGGGACACAGCGGAAGGACCAGTGACCCCAGGGGAGACTGAACCAGACCTACCTACTAGTGTTGGAGGGTCTCCTGCAGAGGCGGGGGGTGGCTGTGGCCCACCGTGGGGACAAGGACACTGGCAGCAGGAGTTCTGGGAGGTACTCCTCAGCATGAGCCCTCCCAGAGTCTGCCATTAGCTCCACCAAAGAACCCAGGTAGCCTCCAGTGTCGGGTTGCCTCAAGCCAAACAACCAACAGGGAGGGAACCCAGCCCCACCCAGCAGCAGTCAAGTGGATTAAAGTTTTACTGAGCTCCGCCCACCAGAGCAACAGTCAGCTCTACCCACCACCAGTCCCTCCCATCAGGAAACTTGCATAAGCCTCTTAGATAGCCTCATCCACCAGAGGGCAGACAGCAGAAGCAAGAAGAACTACAATCCTGCAGCCTGTGGAACAAAAACCACATTCACAGAAAGATAGACAAGATGAAAAGGCAGAGGTCTATGTACCAGATGAAGGAACAAGATAAAACCCCAGAAAAACAACTAAATGAAGTGGAGATAGGCAACCTTCCAGAAAAAGAATTAGAATAATGATAGTGAAGATGATCCAGGACCTCCAAAAAAGAATGGAGGCAAAGATTGAGAAGATGCAAGAAATGTTTAACAAAGACCTAGAAGAATTAA
>NC_041233.1:56014617-56015999 GCF_002837175.3 Physeter macrocephalus
AACAATCTAACCTTACACCTAAAGGAACTAGAGAAAGAAGGACAAACAAAACCCAACGTTAGCAGAAGGAAAGAGATCATAAAGATCAGAGCAGAAATAAATGAAATAGAAACAAAGAAAACAATAGCAAAGATCAATAAAACTAAAAGCTGGTTCTTTGAGAAGATAAACAAAATTGATAAACCATTAGCCAGACTCATCAAGAAAAAGAGGGAGAGGACTCAGATCAATAAAATTAGAAATGAAAAAGGAGAAGTTACAACAGACACCACAGAAATAGAAAGCATCCTAAGAGATTACTACAAGCAACTGTATGCCAATAAAATGGACAACCTGGAAGAAATGGACAAATTCTTAGAAAGGTATAACCTCTCAAGACTGAACCAGGAAGAAATAGATAATATGAACAGACCAATCACAAGTAATGAAACTGAAACTGATTAAAAATCTTCCAACAAACAAAAGTCCAGGACCAGATGGCTTCACAGGTGAATTCTATCAAACATTTAGAGAAAAGCTAACACCCATCCTAGTCAAACTCTTCGAAAAAATTGCAGAGGAGGAACACTCCCATACTCATTCTACGAGGCCACCATCACCCTGATACCAAAACCAGACAAAGATACTCCACATGCCGGGGAATGGCTGGGCCCGCGAGCCATGGCCGCTGAGCCTGCGTGTCCGGAGCCTGTGCTCCGCAACGGGAGAGGCCACAACAGTGAGAGGCCCGCGTACCGCAAAAAACAAAAATAAACAAACAAAAAAAACAAAAACAAACAAAAAAACAAAAACAAAAAAAATTACAGAATCTAACAACACATTAAAAGCATCATATACCATGACCAAGTGGGATTTATCCCAGGGATGTAAGGATTCTTCAATATACACAAATCAATCAATGTGATACACCATATTAACAAATTGAAGAGTAAAAACCATATGATCATCTCAATAGATGCAGAAGAAGCTTTTGACAAAATTCAACACCCATTTATGATAAAAACTCTCCAGAAAGTGGGCCTAGAGGGAACCTACCTCAACATAATAAAGGCCATATATGACAAACCCACAGCAAACATCATTCTCAATGGTGAAACACTGAAAGCATTTCCTCTAAGATCAGGAACAAGTCATTCTCAATGGTGAAAAACTGAAAGCATTTCCTCTAAGATCAGGAACAAGACAAGGATGTCCACTCTCGCCACTATTATTCAACATAATTTTGGAAGTCCTAGCTATGGCAATCAGAGAAGAACAAGAAATAAAAGGAATACAGATTGGAAAAGAAGTAAAACTGTCACTGTTTGCAGATGACATGATACTATACATAGAGAAACCTAAAGATGCCACCAGAAAACTACTAGAGCTAATCAATGAATTTG
>NC_041233.1:56016310-56021118 GCF_002837175.3 Physeter macrocephalus
CAGAGATAAACCTATGCACCTATGGTCAACTAATCTATGACAAAGGAGGCAAGGATATACAATGGAGAAAGGACAGTCTCTTTAGTAAGTGGTGCTGGGGAAACTGGACAGCTACATGTAAAAGAATGAAATTAGAACACTCCCTAACACCATACACAAAAATAATTAGAACACTCCCTAACACCATACACAAAAATAAACTCAAAATGGATTAGAGACCTAAATGTATGACCAGACACTATAAAACTCTTAGAGGAAAACATAGGAAGAACACTCTGACATAAATCACAGCAAGATTTTTTTTGATCCACCTCCTAGAGTAATGGAAATAAAAACAAAAATAAACAAATGGGACCTAATGAAACTTAAAAGCTTTTGCACAGCAAAGGAAACAGTAAACAAGACGAAAAGACAACCCTCAGAATGGGAGAAAACATTTGCAAATGAATCAACGGACAAAGGATTAATCTCCAAAATATATAAACAGCTCATGCACCTCAATATTCAAAAAACAAACAACCCAATCCAAAAATGAGCAGAAGACCTAAATAGATACTTCTCCAAAGAAGACATACAGATGGCCAATAAGCACATGTCGACAGATGAATGGATAAAGAAGATGTGGTACATATATACAATGGAATATTACTCAGCCATAAAAAGGAACAAAATTAGGTCGTTTGTTGAGACGTGAATGGATCTAGAGACTATCATACAGAGTGAAGTAAGTCAGAAAGAGAAAAACAAATATCATATATTAACGCATATATGTGGAACCTAGAAAAATTGTACAGATGAACCGGTTTGCAGGGCAGAAATAGAGACACGGATGTAGAGAACAAACGTATGGACACTGAGGGAGCAAGGCAGCGGGGGGTGGGGGGTGGTGTGATGAATTGGGAGATTGGGATTGACATGTATACACTGATGTGTGTAAAATTGATGACTAATAAGAACCTGCTGTATATTTTAAAAAAAATCAGCAATGAAAAAAAAAAGTTAAATTGCTTGGGGAGGGGAAAGAGATTACTGCATTTTTAGACTTCGGGAGATTACAGTTTTACATTTAACGGTTACCCTCAGAGGCCAACCCAGTATTTTTATAGAGGAGCAAAAGGAGGGATGGCTCCATAGGTTAGACAACAGTATAGGCTGACCCTTACTGCTGAGGCTGCAGCGAGAAGTGTTGTTGACACAGAAGTAGCAGGCAAGGCTGGGGCGGTGGTGCATCTACTGAGCATCTCTGATGTGGCTTCTAGGGGCAGCCCGTGCAGAGAAAGGTTACTCTTTGCTACATCAGACACTAAGCAATAGGGATCTGCTCCTTAATTCTCCACACCATGATGTCACAGGAAAGGCTGAGGAGCTCCAAGTGGCAGAGCCCAGAGAACTCTGGACTCCAAGCCCAACCCTGTTCCTTCCATAATGCCATGTATTACTTCACCTCCCTGGGCCTTGGTTTCCCGATCTCTGCAGTCAGGAGAGTGATCCCTTCCCTGTCTGAGTCACTCTGTCATTATCAGGACCAAACAAAATAAGTTAATAAGGAGGTGAGCACTCTTTAAAATGAAGGACACATGTGGGTGATGATTTATTATGGGCCTGGATTCATTTAAGCTCACTGATCTATTCAGGCCACAGATATTAATAAGTACCTGGTTATAGTTTAACCTCAACTACCTCTTAAAGTAACTACCACTACATTTTTATCACCTACTGTATACATTGTCTAAGTCACTCTGTCTAATTTCAAAAGAAGTTCCTTAGGCTTCGCTCCTAGTACTCATGTCTCCTACTCCCTGCCCAATACACACGTCTTCCTGAAACTTAGGTCTTTACAGTGGTCTCCTTCTCAGAACTGTTTTGACTCATTTATGTTTTGGCTGAGATCTCAAGGTCAGTACCACATGCAACATGCACCACAGTCTGCTACGGATCAACAGAGTAAACAAATTTGGTTTACCTCTAAAGCTTTTTCCAACAGTGCCCAGCAGACACTTTCTAAGACAGGGTGAATTCTTTCAGCCTTCAGTAAAGATTTAAGAACTTGAGGTAACTTCTTCAAAGCATTCACTTAATGTTGTCTTTCCACCACCATATACCAAGCTCACAAGTGAGACACATATCACCCCTTTGATATTCTAACGACTTTGTAATTATACAACTGGCAAGAAAGGAAACTTGAAAAGTTAAAGGCACAACCCAATGTCCCTTGGTGGATGAACAGATAAATAAAATGTGGGATATACATACAGTGGAGTACTATTCAGCCTTAAAAAGGAAGGAAATTCTGACACATGTTGTAACATGCATGAACCTTAGTGACATTGTGCTAAGTGAAATAAGCCAATCACAAAAAAACAAATTCTGTATGATCTCACTTATATGCGGTACCCAGTGTAGTCAAATTCATAGAGAAAGAAAATAGAACAGAGATTACCAAGGGCTGGGGGGAGGGGAGAATAGGGAGTTATTGTAAAATGGGTACAGAGTTATAGTTTGGGATTATGAAAACGTCCTAGAGATGGATAGTGGTGATGATTGCACAACAGTGTGAATGTACTTAATGCCACTGAATTATACACTGAAAATGGTTACAAAAGTAAATAGTATGATGGATATATGGCTGATTGGCTTCCTTCTAGTGTTTGACTATTATGAATAAAGCCACTAAAAAAAGTTAAAGGCAGCCTTTAGAATGCTGTGATATAGTAAGGGGAAATGTAGGTCATAAAAGACTATCATGCTCTTTCCACCATCTTTCTGTGCCACCATAATGGTGCACATGAACATCCTAGCAAAGGTTCTCAAGATCATCAACATTGCTGAGAAGAGAGGCAAACACCAGGTTCTTACCAGGCAGTGCTCCAAAGCCATCGTCTGGTTTCTAACTGATGACACAGCATCCATTAATGACCACAGAGTTGGGTAGATTGTCGTGAACCTCACAAGCAGCTTAAACAGTTGTAAAGTGATCAGCCCCAGATTTGGTGTGCAATTTGGTGATCTAGAATAATAACAGACTACCCGATCCCATCTCATCCGTTGTACTAGTGATCTTGGCTGGTATCATGGACCAGTGGAAGCAAGATGAAAACACACAGGAGGGAAAATCCTGGGATTCTTTTTCTCAGGATGTAACACATACATACAAGTATAATGCCTCAGTGAATAACAACAACAAATACTATAATTTCTTTCTTAATAAAATAATGATATATACTATTATATATGCACATAGTAAGAAGTCTTAGATAATATTCACCAAAATGCAAATAGTGTATAACTCTGCATGGTGGGATTATGAATAATTTTTTAAAATAAATTTATTTATTTTTGGCTGCATTGGGTCTTTGTTGCTGTGTGGGCTTTCTCTAGTTGCGGCGATCGGGGGCTACCCTTTGTTGCGGTGCGCGGGCTTCTCATTGCAGTGGCTTCTCTTGTTGCGGAGCACGGGCTCTAGGCGCGGGCTTCAGCAGTGTGACATGCGGGCTCAGTAGTTGTGGCTCACGGGCTCTAGAGTGTGGGCTCAGCAGTTGTGGCACACAGGCTTAGCTGCTCCGCAGCATTTGGGATCTTCCCAGACCAGGGCTCGAACCTGTGTCCCCTGCATTGGCAGGCGGATTCTTAACCACTGTGCCACCAGGGAAGCCCAACAAATAATTCTATTATTTTTATGTTTTAACTGTTACAAAACAAAAATTCAACTGAATAAATTTGAAGAGCTAATTGGATTTATTCAATGATTCGTAAATCGAGCAGCATCTCATCTAGTAAATAGAAGCGCGCTCCAAGGAGTTGTACAAAATGGAAGGTTTTTATAGGCAGAAGGAGGGTGGGGCAAGGAAGTTATTAGCAAAAGAAAAGAAAGAATTGTTTCAGGCCAGGTCGTCTTCTTTTTGGGGGGGAAGCAAATGGCAGGGGTCTTATACAGATTATCTCACTAGTGCTGATCAGATTGTCTATTTGAAGGTTGCTTTCTGGGGAGAGGTTGAAACTGCAGCAAAATCTTGGTTTGCTGACATGGGGACAAATGACTCCATTTGGGGCTTTTATTTCTTTATAACAGTACAAAAAATACATAAAGTTATTTTCTAGTGTATATGTCTGCTTCCCCTAGTCATGGCAGAGAACTTAAGTAAGGAGGCATGGCTTTTCATTCCAGTGATCTGTTTCTTTTCCATTATGTTCTTAGGTGCTTACATGTTGTGAGGAGCTGTGGTTCAAAGGTGGAGCCTGTGGCCTTGGAAAAGTCACTGAATCCTCTGAGCCTCTGTTCCTTCACCCATTAGATGAGAATAGTAGTAATAACAACAGCAATAAAACCTACCTTTCGGTGTTGTGCAGAGGTGTGTGGTATGATAAGAAAGCACTCAAATGAAATTGATGTCACTCTTTATTACAGAAAGTACTGCTAGCATCCAGATTACCACAGGAAGTAGGGTTGAGGAGAATATTTTCAAAATTCTCTCCATTCCAGCCAACTGTAATCAATTAAGTTGAGGCTGCCACTGATCTCCACCACCAGTCCATTTCTCACTCTGCCTACAAATCTTTGATCTTTAATGACTTGAATGTGCTAAAGAACAACCACTAGGGGGCACAGTTTCTTCACTTGAGAGCCTGAGTTCCATTGCCCTAATTTCTTACCAGTGCATTTTACCATCCAAAAATTCTGTGAATACGAACCTAAGTTGTTTGTGTTGTTTTTTTTTTTTTTTTCGGTCCGCGGGCCTCTCACTGTTGTGGCCTCTCCCGTTGCGGAGCACAGGCTCCGGACGCGCAGGCTCAGCGGCCATGGCTCACGG
>NC_041233.1:56021128-56070600 GCF_002837175.3 Physeter macrocephalus
CACTGCGCCACCAGGGAAGCCCGAACCTAAGTATTTTTTTTTTTTTTTTTTTTTTTTTTTGCGGTACGCGGCCCTCTCACTGCTGTGGCCTCTCCCGTTGCGGAGCACAGGCTCCAGACGCCCAGGCTCAGCAGCCATGGCTCATAGGCCCAGCCGCTCCACGGCACGTGGGATCCTCCCAGACCGGGGCACGAACCCGTGTCCCCTGCATTGGCAGGCGGACTCCCAACCACTGCGCCACCAGGGAAGCCCGAACCTAAGTATTAAGGAAGCTTTCCAGTGGAGGGAAACCCAAGGTCACAGGCTCACGGCTCCACCCTTTTATGGGTCTTCTCCCTCCACCTCCTTTCCTCCTCTCTGTTGTAACTGGCACCAGTTCCTCTCCCCTTTGGCGGGTAGGGCCTTGTTTTGCTTACTCAGCCAGAGGTTGCCAGAAAGGAACTATTTTCCCCTTGTGGGCTGTGAGGCTAAACATTATTTGTCCTGCTCAAGGCTGCTATGGGACAATATTTGGTTTGAAGGACTTTTTTCTTTGCTTTGATTCAGCTCAAGGTGGCTACCAAGGTCAGCAGCTGTCTCCCTGTTTCTCTTCAACCTACCAACTTCTCAGCAGGTGGTTTAAGACCATTCCTTTAAAATTTTTTTTCATTTGAGGGGTGGTCAAACTAGCCCCATTAATCTACTATGGACAATGACACTTGTAGCCAAATCCCTGCTTTGCTTCTCAGACTTAGAAGGCTCACTGCCCCTTCTCTTTCTGCTGCTAAGATTTCTTTTTTTTTTTAATTTATTTATTTTATTTATTTATTTTTGGCTGTGTTGGGGCTTTGTTGCTGCTCACGGGCTTCTAATTGCGGCGAGCGGGGGCTACTCTTCGTTGTGGTGCGAGGGCTTCTCATTGTGGTGGCTTCTCTTGTTGCGGAGCACGGGCTCTAGGCGCGCGGGCTTCAGTAGTTGCATTACGCAGGCTCAGTAGTTGTGGCTCGCCAGCTCTAGAGCACAGGCTCAGTAGTTGTGGCACACGGGCTTAGTTGCTCCACGGCATGTGGGATCTTCCCAGACCAGGGCTCAAACCCGTGTCCTGTGCATTAGCAGGCGGATTCTCAACCACTGAACCACCAGGGAATCCCCTGCTAAGATTTCTAAAGACAGCAATTCTCAAACTTTGGTGTGAATAACAATCATGTGGATGGACTTCCCTGGTGGCGCAGTGGTTGAGAGTCCGCCTGCCGATGCAGGGGACACGGGTTCTTGCCCCGGTCCGGGAAGATCCCACATGCCGCGGAGCGGCTAGGCCCGTGAGCCATGGCCTCTGAGCCTACGCGTCCTGAGCCTGTGCTCCGCAACGGGAGAGACCACAACAGTGAGAGGCCCGGATACCACAAAAAAAAAAAAAAAAAAAAAAAGAAAGAATCATGTGGAGGAGCAGGTTGAAAGTGCAGATTTCACCACTTCACACCCATTAGGACAATTATTTAAAAAAAAAAAAAGAAAAGAAGTGTTGGAGAGAATGCAGAGAAATTGGAACCCTGTACATTGCTGGTAGGAATGTAAAATGGTGTAGCTGCTGTGGAAAACTGTATGATGGTTCCTCAAAAAATTAAACATAAAATTACCATATGATCCAGCAAGTTCACTTCTGGGTATATACCCAAAAGCATTGAAAGAAGGAACTTCAACAGGTATTTGTACGTGTGTGTTCATAGCAGCATTATTCACAATAGCCATAAGAAGAAATGCCATTCCCTAACATTGGGGAGGGGGTTGTGATGCATCTCACAGAGTTCTAGCAGTTTTATTTCGTTATTCGGATATGTTTAAAAAAATCCTACTGGAAGAATTTATACTATGCTCTGTTAAAAGGACTAGGATTTGTGGCAGAAGGTGAAGGAGAACTTTCACTTTTCATTCTGTTTACTTCTGGGTTGTTTGTTTATTTTACATTGGGAGGCCCTGTATTACTTTTGCACTTAGAAGAAAAGAGTTCTTTAGTTAGTGGTGGAGGTATTAAATGTGGCTGCCCCTCCCATTTAAAGCAACACTGGCAGTACAAACACAGATACCCACTCAAAATAATATCCTTACATAATAATGTGGATGATGATACCTTAGTAATTAGCAAAGCATATCCACGTCCATTGTCTCATTTAATCCATGGCGAGGAAGCATATCCATGTCCATTATCTCATTTAATCCATGGCGAGGCTTTGTGAAATAGGTAGTATTTTACCCATTTTACAGCCGAGAAACTAAATGCACAGTAAGTAGACATAATTGTTGTCTAAACTGCATCTTTCTCCCTCCTTATCCTCTGACTGTTGTCTTTGGTTCACTTTGTTGGAGTGTTTCTGGCACTTATTCTAGTCCTATAATAAAATATATTTATAATCCATTCATTTGAGGATAAGCATCCTTGGCTGAAACTGCCCAGATTGAAAGGACTGTTCAGACAGGCAATGCCACCCTGGCCAGGTAGGAGCTAGTTCTACTGTGTTTGTTTGCCTCCTGAGGTTATCATAACAAAATTCCTAAAAGCAAAATATCTCATGCATATATGTTTGAAAAGAAGCATCATTTTGTTTAGTCTGTGTGACAGGCAGAAACTGCATGAGATTTTTATTGTGCAGACCTTCCTTTCACAGAAAGCTGAAATGTCAGGTAGTCTTTGAAGAGCTGTAAATGGCTTTTCCAGTTTGGGCAAAGTGAACCTCATCATTTGAGGGTAGATATTCCTGCTGGCAAATGTGTGGCTTTTAGTGATCAGGCAAATACAGATGATTTGGGTTGTTTGCCCTGCAGTTGCAAAGATTTATTTGGCTATTTATTGTTTAATGGTTGTCATTAGTGGCCACAAGCAAATGGAAATGTCTTTGACTTCCACAAGTATCTCCTTTTAAATCAGGACTTAACCTCAGATAACATTGGTAAACCAAGAGTTTCTCCAGGATGGGCTAGACAATTTACACAGCCCTAGTGCAAGATGAAAGTGAAAGGACCCTTGTTCAAAAATTATTAAGAATTTCAAGGTGGTGACATCGGAGCATTAAACCGAGTGCAGGGCCCTTTGCAAGTGTACAGGTTGTATGTCCATTAAGCCAGCCCTGGATCTCTTTTACATTTAAAAAATTTATCTATCTATATTTATTTATAGGTACAACATTAACATATCACAGATTTTAAAAGATATAAAAGTAAGTTTATCGGGCGGGGAAGTCTCCCTTCCCTATTTGGACCACTGTTACCAGTTTCTTGTGTATCTTCCCAGAGATTTTCATTCATTTACAAACATACATATACATAATATATTATCTACCCTCCTTTAGGACCCGCATATGCAAATAGTAACATACTTTACACACTGTTTTGCACTTTGCCTTCTTAACAATATATCTTAGAGATCATTCCTTATCACTGCAGGCAGTCTCCTCATTCTTTTCCATGGCTGCATAATATTCCACTGTATAGATGTAGCAGTTGTTTAACCAGTTCCCTTTGATGAATATATAGGTTGCTTCCAATGACCAAAAGTGTTGCAACAAAAACCTTGCACATCATTTTCCTACATGTGTGAGTGTTGCTGTGGAATTGTCAAATCAAAGGTAATAGACCTTGCCAGTTGCCCGCTAAAGAGATTGTACCAATTTACATTCTCACCAGTACAGAGTTACCAGGTTTTTGGATCTTTGCCAATGCAATAGGTGAGGGCTTCCTTATAGTCTTAATTTTCATTCTCTTATCAGTGAAGCTCAATATCTTTTCAAATGGTTAGGGGTCAGTCTCTTCTGTGACCTGTCTATCCTCATTATTTCTTTATTGTATTGTGTTATATTATTATATTGCTCATCAATTTTTTTCTAATGATTTGTACAAATGCTTTATCCATTAAGGAAGATTGTTCTTGGTTTGTGATACTTTGAAAATGTTTCCTCCAGTTGGTTTTACCTCTTTAACTTTGTTTTGCCATGCAAAGTATTTTTAAGATGTAGTGGAATTTATCAATTTTCTCTTATGGCTTCTTTTTAAAAATATTTTTTCGGAGTATAGTTGATTTACAATGTTGTGTTAGTTTCAGGTGTACAGTAAAGTGAGTCAGTTATACATATACATATATCCACTCTTTTTTAGATTCTTTTCCCATATAGGTCATTGCAGAGTATTAAGTAGAGTTCCCTGTGCTATACAGTAGGTCCTTATTAGTTATCTCTTATGGCTTCCAAATTTTGTATCATACTCAGAAAGATCTTCTCTATTCCCATGCTTCCTTCTAATATTTCTTTGATTTCATTCCCTCACTAAAACCTTCTTTCCATTTGGAATTTATTTTAGTATAAAATATGAAATAGGGACCCAACTGTATTTTTTTTCCGGATGGCTACCTAATTGTCCCAGGAACATTTATTGAATAAGTCACCTTTCCCCCCACTGATTTGAAGTCCTATCTTTATCAAATAGTATAAAGTTCCTATATATATTTGTGCCTGTTCCTGAACATTCTATTTCATTTACAAGAATGGTTAAGCATGATGTGTCAAAAAGAAGGAGGAGGAGGAGGAGGAGGAGGGGGATAATAAGAATTATTTTTTTAAAAACCTCTTTCTAGTTTGAATAATGGTCATGGAGAGATGATGATGGTTAAGAAACATAATGGATTGGATGAATTTGAGAGTCAGACAGGCCTGGGTTTCAATCCCAGCTCCACACTTACCTAGCTGTGTGACATTGGGTGAGTTACTTGCCTTATCTGATCCTTAATTTCTTTATTTGTAAAACAGAAATAAATACAGTACCTCTCTCATTGAGTCAGTTGAGAAGTAAATGAATGTAAAGTGCTTAGAATAGTGCCTGACACATAGTAAATTATTATTATTATTATTATTTACCCCTGGAGTGACCTGGTTTTATCACTGAAAGTCCCAAGTCCTGGGAAATTGCTTGGTCCTGAGAAAACTGGGACATTTGGTCACCCTTAACCCTATTGTCATGTGCAATGTGTGGTTTTTCCTTCTATCAAAACCATACTACTCAGTACCTACAATGCTTAGCTCAATTTTTACAGAAATATCACAAAACGCAATTTTTTTCATAAACGTAAAATCCATGCTCTTATCTCATTCCAAATGAGTGCCCCTCCCTGGGGCTGATAGACATTCTTTGGCCATCAGAGCCTAATCTAGGATTTCCGCTGGTTTCCACCTGAACCAAGATCAAAGAGACCCCCGACTCCTGCCACCAAGAAGGGGTAGGTGTTGGGAGAGCAGTAGGGGTGGAGGTCAAAATAGGGGTAGACGGAAACACAAGGCAGAATGACTCTAGGACATCGAAGACTGGGAATAATACTTCACGTCTAGAATAAAGAAACACAGAGTAGTCTCTCAGGGACTGATTTTCTAGAATGTAAAAGAGCAGTTGTCTTCCTCACTCACTATCATTCTAACTTTAGCCCTGTAACAGACTAGTGGGATATATATCACTGGGGCGGTAGTGCAGCATGTATTTCTTTTTTTTTTTTTTTCTTTTTTTTTTTTTGCGGTACGCGGGACTCTCACCGCTGCGGCCTCTCCCGTGGCGGAGCACAGGCTCCGGCCGCGCAGGCTCAGCGGCCACGGCTCACGGGCCCAGCCGCTCCGCGGCATGTGGGATCTTCCCGGACCGGGGCACAGAACCCGTGTCCCCTGCATCGGCAGGCGGACTCTCAACCACTGCGCCACCAGGGAAGCCCCACCATGTATTTCTTAAATCCTACCACCAAAGCTGCACCTACTCTGAGGAGGTGTGTCGGAGGCGCTGAATCCACAAGGACAAAAGTGCCGGGTCCTGGCTGGTTGAAGGAGACAGGAGAGAGGATTATTTGTGTTGGAAAAATCAAATCTTGAGCTTAATCAGACTTAATTTAATGGTGCAAGGAAGAGAGGCCTGAAAGTCAGAAAACAAAGTGCTCATTCCATCTCTTTCATAAACTAACTCTAACCCCAAGCCATCCATTTCTCCCAGGGCCACCCTGCACAACTTCAGGGGGCATGTGTCATTCATAGAAACATGTGAATATGCCCCCTTTGGGGCTGGTGATACTGAAAGTGAGCAGGACCCTGAAGCGCCTTCCCAGGTGCAAAAGCCCCTGTGTGTCCCCTGTTTCTTGTTTGTACGAAAAAAAGGCTTTAGTCTACTAGGCCTTCCCTGAGTTCCAAAGAGCAGACTCAAGCAGTTACAAATTTGGGAAGTGAGAGAATGCAGAAACAAAGGAAAAGCAGTCAAGCAAGGAAAGTAGTGATAGCTAAAACAATAGTTCAGCGATAAAACAGAGTCTTCGTTTCTCCTTATGGGATGTATGTAACAATCTGATGCATATCTTTGAGTTGTTCTGAAGAAACTAAGACCTTGCTAACCACAAGCAAGGTCTGTTTGGACTGGTTGGAGCCAGAAGGCTGATGATTAAGATTCCTGACACATCACCCTGTTATATCACCACCAACCAATCAGAAGAAAGTCCACAAACTGCAACCCTCACCTGCCAAAATGTTGCCTTTAAAAACCCTTCTCTGAAAACCATCAGGGAGTTCCGGTCTTTTGAGCATGAGCTGCCCATTCTCCTGGCTTGGCCCTGCAGTAAATGCTGCACTTTTCTTCACCACAAACTGGTGTCAGTAGATGGGTTTTTCTGCTCAGTGGGCAAGTGGACCCAAGTTTGGTTCAGCTGAAAAAACACTCTATTATAATACTAGTATGTCCTGGGTTTCTTGGACTCCTTCCCTAGAGAGTAAAGTGGTAATGAGAAACTAACCCTGATGGAGTAAATAGCTACTGTTTCAGCTTCACCTGAATTCATTCCTCCTTCTTTGGTAACTGTCCCTAATTTTGCTTTGGGGAGTTACCTCTCCAAAATGGATGAAATCTGGCCAATCAAGGCACCCCACTCTCCCCTGGCCAAAGAATTTTGCCAATCAGATGCTTCCTTCTTTGAATTTGAATCTTGAGCCAAAGATTCAAGAAAGATTCGAGAAGACTGAAAACAGAGTAGATCCATGCCAAACGATATACCCTAAAGCAAAGGTTGGCAAACTGTGGCCACCAACCAAATCAGGGTCTCTGGCTATTTTTGTAAATGAAGTTTTACTGGGACACAGACATAGTCATTTGTCTATGTATTGTCTATGGCTGCTTTCATGCTACAATGATAAAATTGAGTAGTTATGATAGAGACTGCCCCACAAAGCCTAAAATATTTACTATCTGGACCCTTAAAGAAAAAGTTTGCTAATCTCTTCACAAAAGGGATTGCCCAGTAATTCTTGCTACTTAGATCCCAGGAGCTATTCTAGTTCCTCTCCATTCCAAAGCCAGGTTCTTCAGGTTTTCCTTGGATTCTGTTGGTTTTTTTTTTTTTTTGAGAAATTCCTTCTTTGCTTAAGTTAGAGTGAATTGCTTTCTGTTGCTTACAACCAATGAAACCTAACTTTTGGTATTTACATATACTTTGAACTTTTAAAATCACTTAGAGAAATAAATTGATGGGAGAGGATCCACATCTCTGTGGAGCAGCAAAGGTATGGCAATGAAAATGATGCCTGTTGTGGTCTATCTTTGACCTTATGAAGGATTAAAAAAATTGTGGCCAGTAATCAATGTCAAAGCTTACAGTGACACCTGGTCTGACCAGCTGTCCTAATTTACCCAGGATGGAGGGTTTGTCCAAGACTGAGGGGTTTGCAAACTGTAGCATTTTTAGTTTTAAAACAGGAAGTGCCAGACAAACTGGGACAATTTGATCACACGTCTAGGATATTGTGTGATTGAAGTTGAATTCTATTGTTTTTAAAAATCAAAATAAGAGTAGTATTTTAAAAAATAGAGTATTTCAAAAATTCCCATTTCTTTAATTTGTTTTTAGCCACAATATTTTAAACATTTAAAGTTTTCAAATAAAAGAGATCATGAGATTTTCATGCTAGTTAAAGGGGACACAACTTCACTATGTTTTAGGAATTCTCTGTTATAACGGAAATAATAATAATTGAATCTTGGCATCCTGGAACGAACATTGCGTTAGGAATCCAGAGTTCCATGTCTGCATCCTGCCTCTGGGATAACAGCATTTCGTATGTGAACATTACTTCTGAGAAGCGTAAGGTGCCACACAAAGCAATATGTTATAATTATTGGTGGAAGAAAAGGAGAGTACAATCATTGCAGATAATTTCTGAAACTTGGGCCAAGAATCAGAGCCTGGTTGGTGCCGGTGATTTCAGAAATGAATCCAGTGCCGATGCTTGTGTGAAGGAAGGAGACTGATCCTCTGGATTTGCAGAGTCCTGGAAAATACCTTCAGTGATGAAAAACATCTATTTGGATTAGGCAGCCTCCAATAAGTAGGCGGATTATCCAGCTTCCTTCGTTCAGAACTGACTGGACTTGTTTGGCGACTTCATAACTATTAGGAAGGAAGAAGGAGGGATGTGCATGTTAAGTCTAGTGCAAATATGAAGCACGCTGAGTTGGAAGATGGTGAGACGAGCTTCTTTCTGTGTATGTGCAGAGGATGACCAGGGAGTGGAAGTGGTTGGGGGCTGGGCAGTTGGTTAGAGATGGGTTTCTCCCATCTCTAGAAAATTAATTCTGAATGATCTCAGCGTCATGGGAGCTGGAGAGCCTGGTGGTTTGGATAAAATATATAGAAAAAAATGAATAGGGAAGAGATATGGAAATAATTTTCTCCCTTCATCTTTCCTAGGCTAGTAAGTATAGAAATTCTGCAGAGCAGGCATCAGTTGACCTAGAACCCATTTCTCTTATAGAATTCAGGGGGTCTATGAATTTGAGTTGGGGAAAAATGACATCTTTATTTTTGCTAACATAAAATGAAATGTAGCATTTCCTTCATTTACAAATGTACTCAACAACCACAGCCATATTAGTAAACCTGAGACTTGTCACCAATAGAAATCACAGGTGTTTTCATATCACATTATTGTGTTGTAGATATCGTGAAATATTTGTGTTCATCACGACTTTGGAATTAATTATAGAAATTAGGCTCACTGCTAGACTTTGTTCCTTAATGCACAAAGAGGTACATATATTACTACAATTTTACATATTTTTATTTTGATTATTGTACTTCAATGTAATTGTTTTCTTTTGTAATCTTATGTATCTTATTTTATACATTTGGTTTTTTAAAATATATTTATTTATTTGGCTGTGCTGGGTCTTAGTTGAGGCACGCCAGACCTTCGTTGCTGCGTGCGGGGCTCTTAGTCGCAGCGTGTGGGCTCTTAGTTGCTGCATGCGGGATCTAGTTCCCTGACCAGGGATCGAAGCCAGGCCCCCTGCGTTGGGAGCGTGGAGTCTTAACCATTGGACCATCAGGGAAGTCCATTATTTTATACACTTGAAAGTATTATTCTGGGAAGGGGTCCAGGGGTCTTACCAGACTGCTAAGCGCTCTGTCCCTGGAGCTCTGCTCTGGACACTACCCTGTGGAATAGCCCACCACCTTCCACCGCCCCCATGCTCTCCACACCTTTATACAAGCCTTTAAGGGGGCTCCGTAGAAACGTGGGCAAATGTTTCAGATAATGTGATAAAGGAGTATTTCAGCATGGTCATAACTAGGTAAAAATATTTATTCTAGTTCTTGTATGTGGACAAGAACTGGAAAATAATTAACAAAAATGAAACTTTATTTTTAAAGTGTTGCTACATTATCTTTTCAATATTAGTTTTAAAAAAGCACTTCTAATCTCTTTCTCACTTAAGCAATATACCTTCATTGTTGAAAAGTTTAAAAATATTGAGGAGTTAAGAAGGATAAATGTTCACTCTTCCTTAACCAGTTAAAAAAAAGCATGCTGCATTTTATGTAGATTTTTAAATATAATGTAGAGCTTTATATTCTGACATGGAAAGATTTCTATCATATGTTAAGTGAAAAAGCAAGAACTGTACATAAAAGAGAATTTCTTTTTTTTTTTCTTTTTTAAAAGATGTGTAGATACATATGACGATGCCTAGGAGGCCATACATCAAACAAACGTTGGTGTTAACAGTTTGATTATGTGTTAATATTAGTCAATACCGATTTTGTTAAAGGAAAGGAAATCCTTCAAGGAAAAACATAGTGTTGATGCTAGGATTAGCAGCTTCAGGGTGTCCTGGGCATATCCTGTGGCAGCCTATAGAGGTGGCTCCAAGCATCAGATGTCTGGTGCCTGGGAGGGGCCCGCTAGGCACCCCCATGTAGCCCTCGGGGCCTGGGCTTCAGCTTTGCAGGCCCGAAGGTGCTATTTGGGTTTCTACACCCAGAAAATATTTGTCTCTGGGGAAATGATTAAATTCACAAGAGGTAAATGGATAAACCAGAATTCAAAGGTTCTGAATTAGGATGATAACACCTGCCTTTCAGGGTGCATGAAAATGAAACGAGAGGATGTACTCAAAGCTCTTAGCAGAGGGCACGTGGGAAACCCTCAGTAAAAGGGAGCCATTGTTATTATGAAGCTTCCCAAGAAGATTTACCTATAGGGGAGGTTAAGCTGGTCGGTAACCAAGAGGGCTTCCCCTGTGCCAAGAACGCTGCTAAGGGCTTTGAGTACATCCTCTCATTTCATCTTCATACACCCTGCAAGACAGGTATTATTATTCCCATTTTACAGATGAGGGATTGGGGCATAAAGTAGTTAAGAAACTAAACTGTGGGGCTTCCCTGGTGGCGCAGTGGTTGAGAGTCCGCCTGCCGATGCATGGGACACGGGTTCGTGCCCCGGTCTGGGAAGATCCCACATGCCGCGGAGCGGCTGGGCCCGTGAGCCATGGCCGCTGAGCCTGCGCGGCCGGAGCCTGTGCTCTGCAACGGGAGAGGCTGCAACAGTGAGAGCCCCGCGTACCGCAAAAAAAAAAAAAAAAAAAAGAAACTAAACTATGATAAAGCCAAGATTTGAATCCCCCTCTGCTGTCTTAGCCAGCATTACCTTTGAGGATAGCTTGGTAAGCATGAGCTTGGAGCATGTGTGTTACCTAGATGGTCTTAATGGCAGTATCATGCAGCTGTGAGTGCCAGATATCTCCATGCCTACTAGCCAGATGTGGCTTTGGGTGGGTCACTTAACAGCTCTGTGCCTCAGTTTCCTCATCTGTAGAATGGGGATACTATTAGTGCCTACCTCCTAAGGTTGTTGTAGGATTAAATGCTTTTAAATGGTGACTGGCACTTAGTAAGTATCCACTTAACGTTAGCCATTGATTTGACTGTGGTTGTGGTTGTTACCTGCCTCCAGAACTGATCTCCAAGTTGTGGATCTGGACACCTTGTCCCCCGTATCGTACTGAAGATATAATATGACTCTCTGAGCAAACCTTCCTGGGTGCCTTATATAGATTATGCCAGTTCTGAGCACATTCTTTCTTTAGCCCGCGCCCCATAAGATATAAACAGTTTAAGCGTCTTCAGTTATACCCACAATTAAGTTGGTTCTCTCTGAAGTCACTCCCCCACCCTCAGGTTATTTTGATTTTGGGTGTTCACAAATTCTCTTGGAACTTTTTTTAAATTTATTTTTTAAGAGCAGTTTTAGGTTCAGAGCAAAACTAAGAGGAAAGTACAGAGAATCCCTATATATTCCCTGCCCCCACACTTGCCCAGCCTACCCCATTATCAATAACCCCCACTGGAGGGGTACTTTTTTTTTTTTTTTTTTTTGAAAAGGTGAACATAAAATTTTTTTTTAACATCTTTATTGGAGTATAATTGCTTTACAATGGTGTGTTAGTTTCTGCTTTACAACAAAGTGAATCAGCTATACATATACATATGTTCCCATATCTCTTCCCGGAGGGGTACTTTTGTTACTAGTGATATATACATTGATATATCATAATCACCCAGAGTCCATAGTTTACATTATGGTTCACACTTGGTGGTTTACATTCTATGGACTTGGACAAATGTATGGTGGCATGTATCCATCATTATAGTATCATACAGAGTATTTTCACTGCCCTAAAAATCCTCTGTACTCTGCCTCTTCATACCTCCCCCCTTCTTGGAACATCTTAAAGATGGCAACTCTTATTCCTAAAAACTGGATCCAATCCTTTTTCATTCTCAGAGTGTGACTGTCAGCCCATTAAATTGAGCACACATCCTTTTGCCATCTCAGGGTCCTGGTCCATCCATTCCCCAGGGGTCTCTGAGTCCCCATGAAAAATAAAGGTGTGGATTGAGCATACATGGGGTTGGACCCATCAATATGGGTGTGTAATTTTTGGCAGTAACCACTCAGAGCTTAGTCCTTCCGGGCTCCAGGCAGGGGCTGGGACTGGTGAAACAGAGGAAACGCTGTGCCTGGATAGCTAGAACCAGGCTCTTTGACCTCTACGAGGGCCTGTCCTTGGATACCGGACTCAGATGAGCACAGCTCTCCTGGCGTGTCTGCAGCAGGACTGAGATGTTCAGCTGAGTGTGGTCTCCTACAGGCTTGTTGGAGCTTGAATGGGCCGGGGAATTGTCCTTTCCCTCAGCTGGACCTCACTGCAGGCCCTGGAGGGCTTGATGCTGTGCTGTTTTCATTCCTGACCATTATTTCAAGACAATGGATTTCTTGTCAGCAACAGAAATTCTTTATTATTGAAAGACATGCTGCTGACAAGAACGTTTCTGTGAAAGCCTTCCCTTCCACCTCTGACCTCCCAAACAAAGGACACAGGCCACCCCCTCTCACTACATCCTCAGGGTATACCCAGGCCCCCGTCACCATTTTGGCCATATCCAAGTCCCACTCGTACTGTCATTTCCTTAACATTTTGCTTTAAATGTGCTCCCTTTTTTCTTAAGTAAATTAATTTTTCCAGGAACTTTATATCAGAAATATCTGTGAGACTTAGAGAACGAACTTATGGTTCCCAGAGGGGAAGGGTGGGGGAGGGATAGTTAAGGAGTTTGGGATTGACATGTACGCACTGCTATATTTAAAACGGATAACCAACAAGGACCTACTGTATAGCCCAGGGAACTCTGCTCAATATTCTGTAACAACCTAATCGGGAAAAGAATAGATACATGTGTATGTATAACTGAATCACTTTGTTGTACACCTGAAACTAACACAACATTGTTAATCAACTGTACTCCAATATAAAATGAAAAGTAAAGAAAAATTTTAAAAAGAAATATCTGTGAAATTGCAGATTTAATGAGCTGCGTTTTTCTTAATATACATTAAAATGAGTACATAAGTATTAAATATTTAAAAATTTTCCTGTGGATCACCTAAAACCAACCCTCCCAACTCTGCCCCAGCAAACCCTGGCAAGGTCTTTGAACTCTTCAGGAGACCCTCCCAGGTCACCTGTGTTGTCACTGTCGACTTCCCTCCCTAAGACCCCTCAATCTGTGCCCTCATGGGCAGGTGCGGCAGGAAGGAATGGGTCTGTTCCACTTGGAGGCCCCACCCTGGGAGTGGTGAGTTCCATGGCGAGGTGCCCTCGTCCACTCAAACTTAGATTTCCTTCCTGTCTGGTAGGGAGAGACCCATTCTTTTTGTGATCAGTGATGAAAACAGCATGAGGGTTCTAATAGGCTCTCCTCTCTGGGGGATGATGAAGCCAGACAAGGCGCTGGGAAAGGGGGCATCAAAGGCAGGTGGAAGTTGGTGGCAGCTATGGAAAGAGGATGGCAGCTAGGGAGGACTGCCTGACTGAAGACATTTGCCTCTTTTCACAAAGAATTTGAGGGAGAGGGTGGATGTGGAAACACAAGGTCTCTGTGGGTCCTGGCTCCATCAACTGCCAGCTCTATAACCTTGGGCAAATCCCTGTATCTTCTTGCACCTCAGTTATTCCCAGTAGAATGGGGTTGATGATATTTAGTTACACTTGTCTTTTCTGCTGTCTAGGCTGTGGCAGGAATTAAATGGAAAGTAAAGTATTGCTGCTCTGAAAACTCTTAAGGCGAGGTCCTCAACTCTGGTTGCACTTTGGAATAACCTGGGGGAGCTTTAAAACACAAGAGTAAAAACCAATTCTCTAAGACCCAAACCAAGAGATTCTGGCATCTGTATTTTCCAGTGTGCTTCTGGTAATTCTAATGTGCAGCCAAGATTGAGAACCACTTCCCTTGGGTTGTGCTGTCCAAATAGCTGTACCATTTAAACTTAAATTAATTAGAATTAAGTAAAATTTTTAATTAAGTGAAATTCCTCAGTGACACTAGCCACATTTCAAATATTCAATAACCACATGTGGCTAGTAGCTGCCGTATTGGACAGTGCAGATATAGAACATTTCCATCATCACAGAGGATTCTATTGCCTCTTAAAGCATGGTCTGTGGACCAGCAGCTTCAGCATTACTGGGAGCTTGTTAGAAATACACAATCTCAGGCCCACGCCCAACCTATAGAATCAGAATCTGGATTTTCACAAAACTGAACAAAATCTCTAGGGTTTTCATGAAAGTTTGTGAAGCACTGCTCTGAAGCATACATTCTACTCATTCATTTATTCAACCAATATTTATTAAATGCCTGGCATGTGCCAGGTACATTCAGGTGTTGGAGAGTGATTAGGGAAAAACATAACAATGTCTATCATTCTAGCCAGAGGAAACAGACATTAAGCAAGGAAACGAATAAGCAAACTCATTTCAGAGAGAGGTAACAGGGGAATATGCTAGAAAGGCACTGTGGGGGGAGGGCAGCTACTTTATATTGAAGGGGAGGGTCAGAGAGTGTCACTCTAAGGAGGGGACACTTGAGTGGAACTTGAATGACATGGAGCTGGCCAAGGGAGGATGTGGCGGTAGTATGTTCTGGACAGAGATAAAAACCAAAAATGCCTTGATAGTAGGTTGCCAGATTTAGCATATAAAAATACACAATGCCCACTTAAATTTAAATTTCAGTTAAACCGTGAATAATTTTTAGTATGAGTATATCCCAAATAGTCCCTGGGACATGCTTATACTAAAAAAACAAATACACAATGCCCACTTAAATTTCAGTTAAACCATGAATAATTTTTAGTATGAGTATATTCCAAATAGTCCCTGGGACATGCTTATACTAAAAAAACAAACGTGTGGTTTTGCTGAAATTGGAATTTAACTTGCATCCTGTATTTTATGGAGACTCTACCCGAAAGAAAACCAAGAGGGCAGCAGAGTCGGCTGGACACGAGGAGGTGCAGTGTCACTGGGGTAGTCAGGGAGCAGGGTGCCATGAGGAGGGGTAGGACAGAGAGCAGGGCCCAAATCTTGGGCTACACAAAGACAAGTTTTAAAAAACAAAATGGTCGGTAAAGGACTGTACTGACCACTGTCGTTTCTTCCTCTGAATGACGTCATTGGTTTTACCTTCCTGCAACCCTTTGGTTTCTGGGAAGGGCTTCTTGGAAGATGAACAATTGTCTGGGCTGTTACACTTGGGTGGTGCTTGGGGAGACCTCGGACCACGGTTGACCTGCCTGAGCATAGCGTGCAGTATATATTGTTTGGTCTGAGCTTTTAAGTGCTCTTTCCCTGTTTGTTTGTTTAATTCCTGTGCTTTTGTATGTGATCTCCTATAAATCTCCCTCTCCTTAAGGACTATGTTTGACAACTTCATTTCCCCCCAACTGGAGACATTTCCCCTGCTAAGGGTCAAAAAGACTAATTACCCTAAACTTGAGTATTGGAGACACCCTCAGGCTCACACATAACCCAGCAGCGCATGACCTCGGCCATATTAATAGAAGAATGTGATGAGAACAGAGCTGTGCACAGAAGCAGTGACGTCCTCCAAGCCCGACTGTATTCCTGTCTGAAAATAAACTCCTGACCCCTTTAGCCACAAATGGGTGGAACCTCATTGTAGAAGAGGCCATGCGAGATATTCTATTCAGAGAGAAGCCTAGGCCCTGGGAAGATCATGATTTGCCAAAGGACCCCAAATTGATGATGGAACTTGGACCAGAACTCACAGCTCCTAACTCCCTGTTTGGTGCTCCTTCTACCCAAGTTGGGCTTGATGTCAGAGGATGGAGGGTTGGAGTGGGAGAATTGTGGGGGGAGATGAGAAGGGCAGCAAAACATCAGCTGAGTCTCATAAAGTTCCTTAACACTTACAAAGCACTTCCCTACATTATTTCATTTGAGGTAGGTATAATTTCCATTTTTCAAGTGAGGAACCTGGAGCTCAGAGATTAAGTGAGTTGTTCAAGGTCACACAGCTGTTATATGGCAGAACCAGGATTCAGACCCAGATCTTCAGGCTCCTTGGTCTGTTTCCACCATAACCTGGAAAAAATAGACAAGGAGAGAGCAACACGCTGGCCACCAGTGTTATCAGAGGTGAAGGGCAGGCAGTTGGGAGGGCAAAGTGTCCTGAGAAGTCAGGAAGGAGACTGCTTTCCTGGAGCCAGGTTGGGCACTTTCCATGCGTAAGCTCCTTCCATCATCACGTCAAATTCATGAAAAGGTATCATCACCTGCACTTTACAGATGAGAAACTGAGGTTCAGAGAGGTTAGTTAAGTGGCCATCCAGCTGGTTAGTGACAGAGTTGGGACTTGAATCCAGACCTATCTGACTTGAGAGCCTTAGCAGGTCCCCCCTGGGGTTTTCTGGGTCAGTGGAAGTCTGCAGGATGAAACTGGACATGAAGGAGGCACGGAGAACATGCAAGGAAAAAGGACGAAGGAGGCTTACGGGTACAATGAAGGACCCTGAGGGTGAGGGTGCGCTCCCCACGGCTCTCCCCTCTGCTCTGTAGGCAGATATTGTCCCAGAAGCATTAGCCAAATCCCCTCATCTTTTTATGATCTGTAGGTTTCCTTGGGGGCTAAACTGGGGCTCTACCTCTATTGCTCTGCCCTT
Source organism: Physeter macrocephalus (assembly GCF_002837175.3). NCBI lineage: Eukaryota > Metazoa > Chordata > Mammalia > Artiodactyla > Physeteridae > Physeter > Physeter macrocephalus. The sequence continues at coordinate 56,037,970 of NC_041233.1, forward strand.
AAAACTGCGGTATTCTGGCCCCCTCACTTCTCTGGCCACCTCTCACAGGGCCTGCTCCCCTCTAAGCTGCCCCCCTCCCCCAGGACCACCAGCATTAGGCAGGAAACAGAGCTGGATTGCCTTGTTTTCATGTGGGAACTTGTCCCATCTTCTCTTGCCTCCCTCCCCCACCCCCAGCCTCCTAATCTTGTTTCCAAAATAATTTGAGGTTTTTCCTTAACTGAGGGTCCCTGATTGAATACTAGTGGGGAAATTCCTACCAAGTCTCCCCTATCTTTTCTAGTCAACCATCTCATTTTTTCTGAGGTGGCATCAATTACAAGGTTATCATTTTCCCCAGAACTTAATTCAGTGCCTGACTCATAGTAGGCTCACAGTAAGTCTTCTGCCCTGAACTGAGAGCACAAGGGAGAAAGACGTGGGATTATTCTGAGGGGCCATCATTGCTAATGTTTCCCTTGTTTAGACATCTTTTGTTGCTAATGAATCTCTCAAGCCTGGCGTCTGGGACATTCCTCCGAAGCCTCCCCATTAGACGAGTCGCTGGATGACCCTCTTGTCCTCTGGGGGAATGTTGGGAGTCGGCACATCTGTTCCAGGGCGTCTGGGTTCCCATGTGGTCAGTGCAGTCCGCTGCCCACCAGCCAGCTGCCACGTTGCTTCTTCTCCTTGCCTTCAGCCGGGGTCTGCAATCGCTGAAAAACGGATGAAAATTTAAGTCCAACGGGACATAAAAGTACAGTCAGGAAATGTAAGCTATATTTACTCCTGGCGATAAAAGACCAACATCTGGGGCGTGTGGATGGAGGGTATATGGGGATTATTTGTACTGTTTTTGCAAAATTTCTGTTCATCTGAAAACATCTCAAAATAAAATGTTAGTTAGATAGGTAAACAAAATGTTTTGCAACCAGGTTAAGTGAGATAGAACATGGAGCCAATAGAGGCAGGGAGTGGAGTAGTTAAGATGAGGGCTTTGGGGTCAGGGAGAGGTGGTTTGGTATCTTGCTTTCCCACTTAAGAACTCTCATTCCTTGAACAGGTTACTTAACCTCTTCAAGTTCCAGTTTCTTCATCTGGAAAATGGGGATTGTTAATGTCGACCTCCCTGGAATATCAGGAGATTAAATGAGATAACGCATGTACAGCATTTAGGATGATACCTGAGACTTGGTAGGAAGAGGGCAAAAAGAGACAGAAAGGACAAAGTCCTCCCCTTATCCAGTCTCAGAGATTTCTCAGTCACTGCCATTTAAAGGTCCTAGATCCCACACCAGAGACCCACTGTGCGGTTGAAACCAGCCCCTGGCTTCAAACCGAAGTTGCCCATGTGCTGAAATAGGCCAGGGCTGCCTCCCACAGAATGTTTCCTGACATTCCCAGCTGGTTACCTTAAAGGGCCTGCAGGAAGGTGCTTATGGATCCTTCTTAGCTTGTGACCTCAGGGCCACAGTCTTTCATTCATTCATTTAACAAAACTTCATTGGGTAAGGGTGGAGGGAACCGTGGACTAGATAGTGTACTTGGTGTAGTGATATAGCATGGAACAAAACTGACCTGGTCCTTGCCTTCCAGCTGCTTACATTCTAGGAGCTAGCCTTTCCCTATGATTTTCTCTGGCTCCCCTCCCTTGGCAACACCCAGCCTTGGTCATTCCTTTGGAATGCAACCCCTCCTTTACTGTGGCCTGCAGGCGACTCAGGCTTACGGGTCAGAAGGCAGGGACGTTGACAAAAGCTGGCAGTTACTGGGCCTGACCGTTCTTTAACTGCAGTTCTAGAGTATAATTCGGCCTTGGGAGCTTGGGAGGAACCAAGGGTAGCCGGTGGTGTAAAGCTAAAACTGCCTATCTGCGAGTATTTAAACTCCAGTTGGCCTCCCCAACCCCATTCCATGTTCACAGTATTTTTTAAACTAGTCTCTGCCCTATACTCTCTCTTCCTTCTCTGTCTGCAGTCCCTATCAGTCTGAAAAACTTTTTCCAAACAGCTTTCCTTCTATAATCAAATATACCCTCTGCCCTGTACCATCCTACCTCACCCTCACCCTGCCTCTTGGTCTGGGGCTGTGATACCTATCCAACTCCACCAAGAGTGCATGCTTCCTAGCATCTTAGATACCGAGCAGTCACAAAATTAGCATTAGCAAACCTGGCCACCCTCCCTATGTGGCCATTTTCCCACTCATTTGTTTTATAGGAAAACTGGAGTGATAATTCAAAACACAATACAAATTGAAGGAGGAAGAATTTCACCTTTCTTACCCTCTTCCACATTCACAACTATCTCAGTAGACCTCTCACTTGTGAAAACTGTTTACCTTGAATGTTCTCAAAAATTAATTTCTATTTTTTCCCTTTAGAACATTATTTCAATATTATTTATTGAGAACCGTGTGTGTTTTACAACCTATAGAGAAAGTCTTATATATTCTTCACAAATAAGACCTACAGTAATACAAAAAAATGTAACTAAACACATACTGAAGGAGGGGCTCCAGTCAGTTCTGTATGGTGAGATGCAGCTTCAGAGACTGTAAGACTCAATCTCTGAAAGGTGAAGTGTGTGTGTATGTGAGTGTGTGTGTGTGTGTGTGTGTTTCGTCAAGAAAAAAATTTTTATCAATTATTCTGTGATTTTTATATCATGAAACATGTTTCCACAAAGCCTAAAAAATTTTTTTTAAAAAGAGTCCAGGCTGTGAACTCAGAGACAGTCCAGGTCTTACTCTCCTTTCCATTATGTAATTGCTCATAGAATTGGTATAAAAATTAAGAGATAATTGATATAAATTGATTACCACAGTGCCTCAATAGCTGGTAACACAGCTGCTAGCTGTGTGCCCCCACATCTGTTCTTCTCTTTGTTTTAGTAATATAACCCTGATTTTTATCTGGGCATATAGACTCCCTTACAGCTAGGTACAGCCATGTGACTAGGCCGATGGGTTCTGAGCAGAAGCATTGCCTGTGATTTCTAGGAACTCTCCCTAAACAGAGACACTCTTTGTCATCCTTATGCCTGTTATTGGTCTGGACTCTAGATGTGATGGCTTGTGCCCCAACTGCCATATTGGAGCATGAGGAGGAGGGCCACACACTGGGGATGGCATTGCAGAGAGCTAAAGAGTCCTTGATGAGCAGGGAGCTGCCATTCCAGCACTGGACTTCCTAAGGATTTCTTTTCATAAAATATAAATTAATTTTTCTCATATTTAAAGCGTTATTTTTCAAAGTGAAGCTAATCCTAAATATACTATAATTATTATTGTCATCATTATTTTATTAGCCCTAGCCCGCAATCAGTCTCTCTCACAGATCCATTAAAAACAGCCTAAATGTTATCAGTAGTACAAAGAATTTTGCCTTGGTTCTGTTCTCTGTTGCCAACCCGATCATGTCTTTAATGAAGGGGTGTCTGGGTCCTCCCGGCCCCTGATGGCATGCATGGCATCACCACTGTTTTCCCTCCTTTGATTCCCTCTCTTTCTGCATTCCTGATTCTAGGTTTTCCCCACTTTCCATGGCTCTTCTTGCAGAATTCTCAACTGACTCACTGAGACTGAATCACCTTGAAAGAGGAGAAGGATTTGGACTAGGTAGAAAGGACGGGGAAGCATTGCAGGTGGGAGAAAACATAAGCAAAAGGGGAAAGCAGATGGAGCATAATTTAGGGATTAGAAGGGGAATGGCTGAAGGTTTCTGCTGAGGGTGGGTGGTAGGAGATCAGATTGAATCGGGAAGGCCGGTGGGACCTCTGGAGTGTCTTCAAGGCCCAGTAGAGGAGTTTGGACTTGATCCTGGAGGAAACAGAGAGTCACTACAAGTTACTGAGCAGGACAGTGACACAAGGCAAGTGATGTTTCCAAAGGAATTAATCTGGCTGCAGTGTGCAAAACAGATTGAAGGCAAGAAGAGCCTGGAGACAGGGGGACCAGTATAAATCTTCCACCCAATAATCAGTTGGTCAAACATTGTCAACAGACTTTGAAAGGGGCCATATGAAACAGCAAAATTAAAGTGTAATTATTTCAGTTAAGCAGAATAGGAAGTCTTAAACGAAGTCTTTCCCCAGAACTTCCCACACAGGGAAAGTAGCCAGCTTCCAAATAGCAAAAACGGGTTCAATCCTTCTGGAAAACAATTAGGCGCTATGGATCAAGAGCCTTAAGAATGTTCACATGCTTTGACCCAGTAATTCTACTTCTGGGAATGCTAGGGAAATAATCCAAACTAGAGAAAGGGGAAAAAAATGCCTGGAGATCTTAAACACAGAACACTTGATAATAGCAAATCATTAGAAACAATCTAAATGTTCAGCAATAGGGGGATGGTTAAGCAGACTATGGCTCTCAATTAAATGTTACCCAGGCATGAACTCCAAAGGATAAGAGGACCAGGCAGATGACACAGAAAATACCCATGATGTTAATTTGAGGAAAGCAGGATACAAAATATGAGTGTATATCACACAACGGTTACCCCCAGTATAGAAAAAAAATCAGACTGAAAAGTAATTCTAATCACTCCCATTTGTTTGTTTGTAATTCTAATCACTCCCATTTGTTTCATTAAAGTGGAGGGACTGTAGATTTTGTTTCTTTTCTCTTCAAAACAATGTTTCCCCCAGTATGCTTTTGTTACAGCTATACCTTTAATTATAGGGAATGTCAGGAGAAGTCTTGCTTTTCTATTCATTCTGAATTGTTTGGCGTTTATAAGAATGTGTTAAATATGTATGACTTGTATTTTTTTAATAAGTGGTTTTTCAAAAAATATATATTAGTAAATGTGGGGAAACCATAAGAAGTGCTCATGTCATCACAGGCAGATACTTATATTCATCTTCTCTATGATGTGGTTTTTAAAAACATTATAGGCTTTAGAGTGTGTTGGGGGGGCCTGAGTTTAAATCCCCCTTTAGCTGGATGACCATGGCTAGGTTATGTGTGACGTAGGGAATAACGCCTTCCTTGCAAAACTATTGGAGAAATCAGTGAGAAAATGTACAGAAATCTCTGAGCACAATGCTCTGCATTTAGGAGACACAGAGCAACGGTGGCTGTAAATCTCGGAAGCTGTTATTTTCTCCCTTCTGTGGTTTTCTGCCTCTCGCAGGCAGGCAGCTGAGAGTTTAAGGGGTGACCTCTGAGGAGGGAGACAGGAACCCTGAGCAGTTCCCCCCGCCACCTCCTGCCCTTGTGCTGCAGCCACCCTGGCTCTTCCCCACGCTGAGCCCACTGGGCAATCTCTTCCCCTTTCTCTGCCTTTGCAATGCTTTTCCCTCTGCCGGGACCGCACTTTGATGATGGTGTGTAATGAACCGCTTATAGAAGACAAAGTTTATTTTCAAAAGGAAGTTTTTTCTCCATATACTCAGCCAGCATGTATTTAAGAATGGTTTTATGTTTTTCAACATTTAGGTTGGAACATAAAGTGGACTTTGTTTGCTTAAATCATTCTGTTATAGCTCCCTTGACCCCTGGTTTTATGCAAGTCCCAGTTTACAACCCTGTTCAAAGCTGCACAAGTCCCTTTGAACGGTCGCTGGGATTAGGAGAGAGACTGAGGGGGAGGAAGACAAGGATGGCTTGGAGACCACCTAGGGCAAAGCAAATTGATGCCAAAAATGATTTTGGGGGATGCTAAATGACACCACTAATTTTCCCAACATCCTGCTTAATAAAACTTTCACACCGAGCCATATTTTCCAAGTTTCTCAAGGACTACTTAAGTGGGAACCCATTCAAAACCTTATTAAAGTCCAAGGAGATGATGTTTATTGGCTCTGCATGGACTGCTAAGCCTCCTGGTCTGTCAGGGGAGGCCTTGCTCCGACTTTGGTGTCCCCAGCACACTGGGCACTGAGGCTGTGGGAGGAGAAAGAGCCTCCTTCCTTCCCCGCCCTGGATTCTGTTCTTGAACCCAGGATGTGGCCTGTCTGGGACTAGAAACACTGGATGTGACTCTTTTTTTTGGGGGGGGGGCAATTAATAACCACCATTTATTGAGTTAGGTTAGGAATCCAAGATTCAAAGCCAGGGTTTGCTGGATTCCAAAGCAGCCCTTTTAGCATCACACTTCACTAGATGAAACTCAAGGCCACTAACATTGGGTTTTTACCTATTCACAGCATCTACTAAAATTATAAATAGGTTCTTGTCCTCAAGTCTAATAGCAAGGAGAGAATACTAAGTAGGTAGTCAAGGTTTTCATTTTAAATAAGCTTGCTACAGGTATTATCATAGAATACTGAAGGCAGGGGAATGGGATATGATCAGTTCCCTCCTGGATGTTTACCACATCCCAATTAAAAATATCCAGGAAGTAACAAAACCTAAAATGTGCTCCAACTAGACAAAGTAGCTTTAAAATATTCCTATTAATATGAAGCAATAAAGCACTGATGACTAAGATCTGATTATGGGTTGCCTGGGTTTGAATCTTTGCCCAACACCAAGCACCTGTACCCTCGGGCAAGTTACTTGTGCCTCAGCTTCCTTTCATGTAAAATAGGCAAAATAAAACTTCTTCCAAGTTTTGTATGAGTACATTATGTAAAGTGCTTAGAATGTCACATAATATATTGGATGCTATAGAAATACTTATCATTGGTTTAAATAAAAAAGGTATTCTAGTTTTTAACACTTTTCTGAGGCCTGCTGCATAAAAGGTCTAAACAACTCAGAACTAGCATGTAACTAGTTTAACAATGTATTTTTAAGTAGTAGGCTTCAAAGTTAAGTTCCTGATCCTCAAAACACAGCTACTTAATTTATGATGCAATTCTGAGTAATCAACTTTTCCTGAGCTTAACTATAATGCAGCAGATAACCTTTCATTTATTTATTTTTAAATCCTTTTTTCATAGGAATTTAGAGACTATTTTCAAACTAGTACAAATATTTTATAAATAATACCTGGCAGTTTATTAACCAATGGAGTATATTGCACAACAAACTACCTCACGTCCTTCAGGAAGAAAACCCACTAAATTTGAAAAGTAAAGACGTCATCCTCTGAATTCGGACACAAAATGTGCTTTAAATATTTGTTTGGGGGAGGGGACACACACTTCTACTCAATTAAGAGAAACATTTATACAGTCTAGTTCTTTTATTTTCTTTACACCCATCATGCCATGAATTCATAGGGAATGGGCTCCAGCAGTTCAGGCTCCTTTCCATTGGTTCTCACGAAGTGTGCTTCTCTGGGTGGAGCAGGCTGGCGCTTCAGTTGAACCCAAGTACCTTTCTCTTTGGCTTCCTTCTTTTTCTGATCATTTTCCTTCATCTGTTTCAGGAAGCTATCTCGGCTCTTAGGGTGCTTAATATGCTCGATACGCACATTAATTCTCTTGGCAAGAATCTTGCCCTTAACTTGTTTGTTTACAATGATGCCAACAGCATGCTGGGTAACATTGTAGACTCTTCCAGTTTTGCCATGGTAACGTTTGTGGGGCATTCCTTTTTGAACAGTGCCCATTTCCTTGATATCTACAATATCACCTTTCTTGTAGATTTGCATGTTTGTGACCAAAGGAGCAACTCCATGTTTTCTAAAAGGCCTAGAGAACATGTAGCGGGTGCCCCTCCTCTTTCCCTTTGTGTTGGTCATTTTGGTGAATTACTGGAAGATGGTGGTTCCAGCTGAAAGTGTATGTGACTCTTGCACCACAGATTCTGCTCCTCCAAGAAGAGGGAAGCTAAGGGGGCTGGTCACAGGAGAGAACAAAGCTGGGCTGGGACCGTGTTCTTTTTCTCCTGGGGCTACCGCTGGCCCCTTTTGCCCCAACGCTTGCTCATAAGTCATCCGGTTTCATTTTCTAGTCTGAGGGACACTGTGACGTGAACTGACTTAGAACAAAGGCAGGGGCCCTGTCTTAGGTGCTGTTGTAGTCCCAGAACCAGTTACTTATTGGATGGTCAGTGACTGATGAATAAAGGAAGGCATGCGTGTGTGAACAAATGGATAAGACTACTTTTCATTCACTCCCACTCTGCCTAAATCTCAGCCTCCTTGGCAGATGAAAAATTATGGCTACTCATTGCTATGTGTCAAACCATCTTTCGTTATTACTGATTTTTAAAAGAATTAGGACTTTAAAAGAAAAAAACCCTAGAACATTATTCAAGCACTCAAGAAATCTGAATTCTATAACCATGTGGAGCAGAGCTGCCCAGTGAACTGGAACCTCTCTGCTGACCTGTATATGGTGAGAGAGAAAAAGTCTATGTTCTTGAAATAAAGAGAGAAGAGAAGGAAGGGAGGGAGTGAGGGAGGGAAAAAAGAAGGAGAAAGAAGCAGAGAGAGATTGAGAAAGAAATTTGCGTTCTGGTCCTATGGCCCTGACTGAGCCACTCGTGGCTTTGTAACCATAATCCTCAGTTTTCCCATCTGTAAAATGAGATGTTGGACTGGATGAGTTCTCAGACTTTGTGAGGACATCAGAATCACTTGGGGCATGGGGAGAGGGGCAGTGGACGCTGTTAAACATGCAGATTCCTGAGCCCCACCCCCAGAGACTGACTGGGGCCCTGGGAACGTGCATGTTTAACAAGCCCAGCTGCAGTTGTTTCAAGAGCTCACTTGGAGAAAACAAGACCTGATGGCCTCAGAGAGGATGTGGCTCTGACCCTGCAAGGTGGACAGTGGAACTGGGAGGTGTACCAGTATTCGTCGTCCCTTGAAGAAACAGTCAACCACTTTGGGGCATGGTTTAGCTCTGGTTTAGATGGGAATGAATCACGAGTAAGTGGTGGAGGCAAAGGGAATGGTACATTAGCATCTTAGAAACCAGCAGACTCTCTCAAGGTGGCCTCTGCCTTGGTTGTTAAGACTTGTTAAATGGGACCGGAATTAATGCCGGTGTACTGTCTCCCTGACTTTGCCTACTGTGTGGAGATGGATCAGTACCTCCCATCTGGGGGTGCTTTGTGCTTTTTCTAAACACTTTTCCATACATGATCTCATCTGACCTTCTAGGCATGGACTCTCACTTTCATTTCACAGATGGGAAAAGTGAGTCACAGGGGCTTCTTGCTAGAGTATACACTGCTCTTTATTGGCAGACACAGGGAAAGAGCTCAGATCTCCTGATTCCCAGTGTAATGTTTCTCCCAATGTACCATGTTGTAGGTAACTGCATATTTAGTAAACTAAAGGACTGAGGGATTATTAACAGTAAGTTTCTAAAACTTCTTACTTAGCCAGAGCAATGATAAAGTTCCATTATAGACTGAGATTCCTACTCTAATGAAGTTAATGATAAAAATTCTAAGAGCCCTGGCATTAAATCCATGTAATCCAGTCTTGTGGTGAGTGGGCATATGCATATATAAAATATATTTGCATATGTGTGCTTTGGATACAAGATTGAAAGAGATATACAAAATGGTAACAGTGATTGTAAGTAGTAGAATTATAGGTGATTTTTATTTTCTTCTTTATACTTTATGTATATTGATTATATTCATTATATTTTCCATAATGAGTCATTTTCCTTTTTTAATCAGAAAAATGCATGCAACACATCTCTGTGTTTATAGATACTTTACCGTTTCTAAGATGCTTTCACATATTTGTTACTGAATTTTATTCTTACTCTTTAGGAAGTACTCTGAGCAGGTATTATTTTATTATCCCTATTTGACAAAAGGAAGTAATTTCCCTGTGTCACACCTCACAGCTTGTAAGAGATGGACTGTGACACAAACCCAGATCTCCCAGCTGCTTGTGACATTTCTTTCCACTCTGAGACCCTGTGTGTGTTCTTTTTTATGTGTGAGTGACTTAGCTCTGGGGCATTGCTGCCCCCTCACACACACACTTGCAGTCCTGCCCTCACGTCCCCTCCCTCTGGGTTGTCTCTGCCAGGAACCCAAAGATGGGTCTTCACCCGGGTTTCCGCCCTCGCAGTGCTGGGAGCAGCCTGCTGCCCACAGCAGGGTAGACGTCCGCAGGCTGGTGAGATGGACTCTTTCACTCAACATGGGGCCTGTTGTGAGTGGTGCCTGGCTGCAGGGCTCCCAGTGAAAGGCCAGGAGGGAGAGAGGCAGGTGTTCCTTGCATCACCAGTGAGGTTGAGCGGCTCTTGCTGTCTGGAGGATGATCTGAGTTTGGCCCACTGCACGGCAGCTGGATGCTCGGTGGCAACTGGAAGGGAGACGGTGACACCGATGCTGTGCTGTGCTTCTCGGAGGATGCCACTCTGCCCTGCCCAGGGACTGTAAATGGCTCTCCCGGGTGTTGCTGGGTTTCTTTCCTTTCCACAATCAGCCAACAGTCCCTGGACTACAGAACTGTGGACTGAGTCAAAGGAGGAGAGGAGGACAATGTTGGGCTAAGAGGGCGGTGTGGGAATGAGAGGGGCCCGGGCACACATCCAAGACTGTTGGGGTGCCCTGTGTGACTTGACTTGCCGTATGACTTCTCTATGCCTGTTCCCTTATTTTTAAAGTGATGATGAGGTTCGTGATGTTAATGATACCTTTCTTGCAGGATTGTTGTAAGGTTTAAATTGATTTACTTGCTCAATAAATTATTTATTATTGATTGTGTTCCAGATCCTGTTCTAGATACTGGGAGTAGAGCAGCAACTGAGACAGGAAAAGGCCTGTCTTCATTTGGGGGGACGGACAATATGCAGATAAGTGTATAATGAAACTTCAGGTGGTGATGAATGTGGTAAGAGAAATAAAGCAGGTGCAAGGCACAAAGGAGTGGGGTAGGCTATTTAGGTAAGGAATTCGAGGAAGATGTCTCTGGGGACGTGAGATCAGAGCAGAGACCAGGAAGAAGTGAGAGAGTGAACAATCCAGCGGGTGACAGTACTGGCTGTCAAATGCGAACAGAAGGACCCTCCAAGGTGGCCATTCCTCACAGGCCTCTGGACCCTCTGACAACTAGCAAAGAAGTGGGCAGCCACAGAAAGACAGTGTTCAACTTGACATTTCCAAAGGTCTGGGTCCCACCCTGAGCACCACTGCAGGAAGAGGCAGAGAGAAAAAGAGAACACTTTCTTCCTGCTTCTGTTAGAGCCAGGAAAACCTTACGTTTCACGATCTGTTTACAAGCCCGTCTCTCCCCTGGGATGTGGCTTCTGTAGGTAGGACTGCCTCTCACTTCTCAGGTGCCCCAAGGGGCCGTGGTGAGCCACACAGCCATTGGAATCCTGATTCTGTCATGTACTTGCTGTGTGAATTCAGGCATGCTTCTTACCTTTCTGAGCCTCAGATTCCTCATCTGTGAAATGGGGCATTTTTATAGCTAACCCACAGGGCTGTGGTGAGAATGAACAGGTCCTACATAATAAGTGCAAAATTATAAATTGCTCATTGCCAATGCCGGCACATAGTAAGTGCTCAATACGTTTTGTGGAACGAAAGCTCTAAAGTAAGAAAATGCTGCGTGAAGCATTTCATATTAAGAATTGTGCCTTGGGGACTTCCCTGGCAGTCCAGTGGTTAAGACTCTGTGCTTCCACTGCAGGAGGCACAGGTTCGATCCCTGGTCAGGGAACTAAGATCCCTCATGCCCGTGCAGTGCAGCAAAAAAAAAAAACAAAAAACAAAGAATTGTGCATTGCCCCCAGGAGGGACACAGCCATCATCTTGGAACACCTGTGAGACAGGCAAGCGAGCTAAACCCTGAATCTAACTCCTTGCTTCCGAGCCTCTTTTAATGTCTTGTTCTCAGATGGCAAACATGTCAAGCCATTAACTTGATAAGAACAGATATAGCACCCGACCTTGGCCTGAAGCTAAAAAGTGGTCCGTTTGCTTTCCGTCCTAGGCGTTGCACAGCTCCTGCACCTGGGGTCTCCCCCATCCCTCTCTGGAGCCGTGTGTGGGCCCTGTGCTCCCCCCACCTCCACTGCTGGTGCTTGGTTGTAGTTGTTGCTGTGATTTGTGGAAAGTGGTCTGAGAATCAGGTGAGCCAGGTAGAAGATAAAGCAGAGATCTGAGGATTTAGCCAGATGCAAAATGTACCTTAAGTTCACGTGTTGCAAAGGTGAGACCAGCAAGAACCATCTTGGTTCACAATTACCCATGTAATTTTACAGGTTAGAAACAAGCAGCTCATGGTCCTGGAAGAGGGAGAATTTGAGGGGACAAGGGGAGAACACCTTAGGCTGGCAGGAGTATCTGGTGGCCGAGGCCTAGGAAAGTGCCTCCCAGGGATCTCCTCCTTTGCTTTCTCTAGTTCCAAGCAAGCATCAGCATTTTATTTGCTTTCCTAAGACTCGACCCTGGCATGAAGAAATAATGGTGACCTTGAGACCCTGTGCTCACTCTGTCCACCTTTATCTTGCTGTGCAAGCTGATGTAATGCAGATCGAATGTGTTGTCCACCTTCTGGCAACCCAGACCCTCTCTGAGTCGGGGGTGGGGGAAGCAGCGAGTGTTTAATGTCTTCTAAAAGATGGGGAGGTGACGGGAGGGCTGGTCACCTTGCCCTCCCCTCTACTTCTGCTCCTTGGGCACCTTGTCCAGGCAGTCCCGACTCAACTGAGTGACCCTGAACAAGCTGAATTACTAATAAATCAATGTCAGGAATTGGTGTGTTTAGCTGAAGTGGGCAGCAGATCGAGGCCAAAGTGGCGTTTTACACTGGAGGTCTCTTAAATTTAACACTGTGTCTGTGAAATCAGAGTAAAAGTAAGGTGTCAGGATCCAAAGAGCTGGCTGACACTCCTTGGCTGTGTGGCTATGAGCAAGTGCCTTAACCTTTCTCAGCATCCGTTTTCTTATCTGCAAAATGGGGATAATAATTCCTGCCACACCTAACACACAGGGTTCTTACGAGACTCACGTTTGGGCAAATCTACAACACAGGATATCAAGTTAGAAAGTACACGGCTTCTCGTGTATTTCCCTCAGACAGTGGTTGTGAGGTTCACCTGAGCCGTTAATGCAATGAGCAGCACATAGTAGACACTTGATCAATCATTATAAATAATTCTCGTTGTTTGGAAGAATTCTGTATGTGCAAATGTGATCTTGCACAAATGAGACCACAGAGCCATATAAAATATAAATTATTATTTTCATATTTGATTGATCTGCTAGGAAGTAGGGTGAACAGATGGGCACACTGCCATCTGTCTTAGCCCAGGCAAATATCTCCCATCCAGGTGAATTTAGAAATTCCCCTGCCATCCTCCTTGCATTTGGTGGGTCCCTAATTCAGACCTATACACAGTCTCTTCCTCAAATATCATTTTCATCGCATTGTCCCTCTTGAAGCACAGTGTCTTTTATGGGATATGACCTCAGCACCTTCCAATGTGGTATTTGAAGAAATCTCCCTTCTCTGCGCTCAGGATCAGCCACCTCTTCTCCATACCTCTGCTTATTCCTTGAGCCATCTCTGCTGGGTGGAACACCCTTGTCTCTTCTCTCTTTTTTCTTCAGACTCAACCCTTCTTCAACATCCATATCAACTCCTTCCTTTAAGGAAACTTCCTCTAACTTCCCCACCCCACAGATCACTCAGCTTGTACGGGGGGCTCAGTTTGTGTTCTATGAGTTTGCCTTTGCCTAAACATAACTTTCTAAACGTTCTTTGAACCATGTGGCAGGGACCAGGTTTTCCGTTTCTTTTGGATTCCTAGCCAGCGCTTAGTGGGATGTGCCATACAGAGGAGACCCACACTTCATTATCTACCTCCTTAGGCTCCTCTTTAGCAGCAGAAGCTCCCTGAGGAGCGGTGCTGTCCTTCAATGAAACAACCTGTGTCAGATGCCAAAGTAGGTTCCTATACCTCCCGCCACACCCAGGTGGGGCGCCTGACCGGGACAAACCCTGCGTGACGCACAGCTTCCCTACTCAGGTATAATAGCTCTGGTTCTCCAATTTGGCAGAGAGCTTGCAGCCAAAAGAAACCCATGCAAGGAGTACATCGGAGTCTTGGGTCAGTGTCTCTGCAGCAAACTAAAATTTTTCCCCTAGTTTATGTTTCTGGTGTACCTGTAGACAAATGCGCAGGCTCTGTATCCCCTGCACACACATCCCCAGTTCTGCTTTGTTTCTAGGCCTCCCTGGGAGTCCCAGAATCTAAGACATCTGACAGGATGCTATGTTGTCACTGGTGGGCAGCCCCTTAGGAAGAAAGAGCAGTCCTGAGCTTGCTTCAATGTGCAGATTTGCTCCCAAGTTTCTCTTCTCTCCTTTGGGTCTGTTCACTCAACATTTGTGTGTGTGCTTGGCAACCGGGAATATAAGATAAATAAGATCCTATCTCCCCTGGAAAGTCTCACGATCTAGTGGAACTTCCTACCCCACTGGTAGGAGGTCTCTAAGAGGGCCCCTGGGTTCCTCTTCTTGTCTCTTAGGGGACTAAATATTTGGGGTTAAAGACCATTTTGAGAATTTTCTTTTTTGGCCATGCCATGCGACATGCAGGATCTTAGTTCCCCGACCAGGGATCAAACCTGTGCCCCCTGCAGTGGAAGCGCGGAGTCCTAACCACTGGACCACCAGGGAAGTCACCAGAATATTTTTATTTTTATTTTTATTTTTTATTTTTTTTTCTTTTTGCGGTACGCGGGCCTCTCACCGCTGTGGCCTCTCCCGTTGCGGAGCACAGGCTCCGGACGCGCAGGCTCAGTGGCCATGGCTCACGGGCCCAGCCGCTCCGCGGCATGTGGGATCTTCCCGGACCGGGGCACGAACCCGCGTCCCCTGCATCAGCAGGCGGACTCTCAACCACTGCGCCACCAGGGAAGCCCACCAGAATATTTTTAAAGCTATGGATTCTGTCCCCAGAAAAAAATGCACACATAATTTGCATAAAACTCCAGTGGCTTTACAGACCTCATGATGCCATCCACAAACCCTACAGGCCCTAGGTGAGGAATACTTCTGCTAGTATTCCTAGTGAGGAATCCTAGTGAGGAATACTTCTACTCTTTAAAAAAAAAATCAGCAAGGATGAGGAGAGGAGAAACAACCTAAAAATTGAATACAAATAGAAACAGATGAACCTAACTCTATTTCAAATAAATAATATTGCCACACTGAAAGGAGAGTAAATAAACAAACAAAGAGAAATTAACAAATATTGAATTCTAGTTAGAAGGAATTTTTCCTGTAATGGTATGGGTTAGCAGTCCTGAAATACTTTTTGTGTGCTGTAGAACTGAGCAAATGAATAATATACTGGGGATAATGAGAGCCAGTTCTTGCTGTTAGAGAGTTACAAACATGGAGAAAGGGAAGATTAAAATGAGTCTTGTGGTACTGAATTGGAATGGAGGTATCTGTATGAGTTCATGATTGTGTGCATGTGTGTGTGTACTGATAGAGAAATAAATTAAAATATAAACTTATTATTTATATTTCTTAGTTCTGTGTACTAAAGGGCTTAGAAGAATACCCAGTAGCATTGAGCACACCTGGCACCCAGATCTTGGTTTCTAAATACCATTCTCCACTAAAAGGAACCAGGGCTCCTTGGAGAAATGGCTGGTTTCAGGGCTGAGATAGGGAAGGTTCAAGATGAGCCTAGAATACCAGAAGACAAGGAAGTGCTGAAAATATAATGGCGATATGTCAAAAAGAACAGAGGAATCAGAAGGGACCCTCATTGATCAAATCTGGGACCATCTGAACATCAACATAAATAAGAAATGGTACTGGGAATTCCCTGGTGGGCCAGTGGCTAGGACTTCATGCTTCCACAGCAGGGAGCACAGGTTCGATCCCTGGTTGGGAACTAAGATCCCTCAAGCTGCATGGTGTGGCCAAAAGAAAAAAAACATTTTTTAAAAATAAGAATGGGGGCTTCCCTGGTGGCGCAGTGGTTGAGAATCTGCCTGCCAATGCAGGGGACACGGGTTCGAGCCCTGCTCTGGGAAGATCCCACATGCCGCAGAGCAACTAGGCCCATGAGCCAGAACTACTGAGCCTGTATGTCTGGAGCCTGTGCTCCGCAACAAGAGAGGCCGCGACAGTGAGAAGGCCCGCGCACTGCGATGAAGAGTGGCCCCCACTCGCCACAACTAGAGAAAGCCCTCACACAGAAACGAAGACCCAACACACCCAAAAATAAAACTTAAAAAAAAAAAAGAGGGGCTTCCCTGGTGGTGCAGTGGTTGAGAGTCCGCCTGCCGATGCAGGGGACACGGGTTCGTGCCCCGGTCCGGGAAGATCCCACATGCCGCGGAGCGCTAGGCCCGTGAGCCATGGCCACTGAGCCTGTGCGTCTGGAGCTTGTGCTCCGCAACGGGAGAGGCCACAACAGTGAAAAGCCCATGTACAGCAAAAAAAAAAAAAAAAGAATGGTACTATTACAGTAGAATATTCATAGAATAAAATAAAAACCTATGAGCTCATACTAATTTAAATAACTAAATAGGGAAGAAGGGATAGCTCTCCCTTATAGCAGAATAGCAACTAATAAATATAGAGACAATGATGAAGTTAGAATATTATCATTGTGCAACCATTAGTAGTAAGAATTGATTCAAACAAGAATTATCAATGGATCATAAAACTTGGAAGTTTGATGAAGAATAGGATACCTACATAAACTAAAAGCAACTCCCTGCAAATCACTTATTAACTACGAAGGGAAAATTAGTAATTCTACAGTGGTTTAGCCTGGTGAACACAACCATAAACATTTAATTAAAGTTAACAATACCAATAAAGACACAAACTGACCTCATATGCCTCCTGCGATATTGCTCTGAGGACTCAGCGTCATTTCTATGGTACACCTGCCAAAACAGCACAACCTGAATCTAATTGTGAGGAACCATCAAGAAAACCAAACTGAAGGGTGTTCTACAAAATAACTAGCCTGTAATATCCACACACACAAAATCAGGTTCATAAAAGATAAAGGAAGGCTAAGGACCTAATCTGGATTAATGAAGACTAAAAAGATATGGACAGTAAATGCAATGTGTGATCCTGGATTGGATGCTGGATCAGGAAAGGAAATAGTTTTAAAATAGGACATTGTCAGAGCAATTGGTGAAATTGAACATGAACTGTGGATCAGATAATAATTTTGTGTCAATGTTACATTACCTGATGTTGATAAATGTGCTGTGGTTATATAAGAGAAATTTCTTGTTCTTATGAAATATACACTGAAGTATTTATAAATAAAGGGGACATAAATAGTTCAGGAAAAAATGTATGTGTGTGAGTAGATTAAATAGATACATAGATATAGCTAGATAGAGGATATATAGATAGATGAATAGATAAAATGATAACCCCCATGGGACAAAATGTTAGCAACTAGAGCATCTGGGTAAAGCATATATGGGAGTTCTTTATATTTTTTTTGCCAACATTTCTAAAATTTTGAAATTATATACAAGTTAAAAGTAGAAAAATATTTGCACTAAACTGGAACTCTCATACATTGCTGGTAGAAGCATAAATTGATACAACTTTGGAACGAAAACTAAACATATACATTCTTAGGACCCAGCAAGTCCACTTTAATGTTTTACAGAAAAGAGTGCTTATGTCCACTAAAGGACAGGTACCAGAATGTTTATAGTAGTAAAAATGGGCAATGGAAAAAAATTAGAAGCAACCTAAATATCCATCAACAAGAGAATGGATAAATACATTGTGATGTATTCAAACTCCACAGCAATGGAAGAACCAACAGCTGACTGCAACAACATGGATGAATCTTTAAGATATCATGTTAAGCCAAAGAAACCAGACACAAAAGAGTATATACCATGAGTCTATTTTCATGAAGTTCAGGCACAGGCAAAACTAATCTATAGTAACAGAAGTAAGAATAGTGGTTACCTTTGGGAGATGGTACTGTGAGAGGACACGATGGAACCTTCTGGATTTTTGGAAACATTTTCAGTATAGTAGTTACACAGGTGCATACATATGTAAAAATTCATCAAGATATGCACTTTATGTGTATTATTTAAGCATTTTACATAGCTAATTTGAAAGGGTTTTAAAAAAGAAAGAACTAAGCGAAGTCAGAAAAAGACAAATACCATATGATATTACTTATATGTGGAATCTAAAATATGACACAGGGACTTCCCTGATGGTCCAGTGGTAAAGAATCCGCCTTCCAATGCAGGGGATGTGGGTTCGATCCCTGGTCGGGGAATTAAGATCCCACATGCCTTGGGGCAACTAAGCCTGCGTGCCACAACTACTGAGCTTGCACGCCGCAGTGAGACAGCCCGCATGCTGCAAACTACAGAGCCCACGTGCCCTGGAGCCTGCACGCCACAACTAGAGAGAAGCCCACACCACAACTAGAGAGAAGCCCGCGCCACAACAAAGACCCCGCATGCTGCAACTAAGACGTGACGCAGCCAAAAAAATAAGAATAAAAAAACAAAAACGACACAAATGAACATATCTATGAAACAAAAACAGACTTACAGACATAGAGAACAGACTTGTGGTTGCTAAGGCGGAGCATTGGGGGAGGGAAGGACTAGGAGTTTGGGATTAGAAAAGAAAAAAAAAGAAAGAGTACTTACTCTAACTCTCACTTTCTCCATCCAGTCTATGGCTTTAGCTATAACCTCTGTGCAGTTAACTCATTAATCCATATTGCAGATCCCCAAAATCTACTCGGGCCTCAAATACATGTTCATAACTATATTATTCCTCCCCAGAAAACTTGCTTTCCTTTCCAGAAATGTGCAAGCTGTTCAAGACAACTCCTGTCTGTGACCCCTAAGCACCACTGATCTCCAGGTTCGGTCCATTCAACCCCCTATATGTCCCTCCAGTTTGTCTCTTCCTCTCCTCACTGTCAGTGCCTTTGCTTAGGCTTAGGCTCCCATAATTTCCACTTGGGCCCCATCATCAGCGTCCTCACTGGTCTCCTTGCCGCCATTCCTACAATCTCTGTATTAACTCCCCAAGGCTGCTGTAACAAAGTACCACAAACAGGGTGGCTTCAGAAATGTACTCTTTCACAGTTCTGGAGGCTAGAAGTCTGAAAACTAAGGTGTCTGCAAGGCCACACTGCCTCTGAAAGCTCTGGGGAAGAATCTTCCAGCCACTTCTGGATTGTGGCAGTCCATGGCTTCCCTGGCTTGTAGCTGCACCACTCCACTCTCTGCCTCCATCTTCACATGCCTTCTCCTCCCCATGTCTCTGTTTCCTTAGAAAGAGAAAGACAAATACCATATGATATCACTTATATGTGGAATCTAAAATATGACACAAATGAACATATCTATGAAACAAAAACAGACTTACAGACATAGAGAACAGACTTGTGGTTGCTAAGGCGGAGCATTGGGGGAGGGAAGGACTAGGAGTTTGGGATTAGAAAAGAAAAAAAAAGAAAGAGTACTTACTCTAACTCTCACTTTCTCCATCCAGTCTATGGCTTTAGCTATAACCTCTGTGCAGTTAACTCATTAATCCATATTGCAGATCCCCAAAATCTACTCGGGCCTCAAATACATGTTCATAACTATATTATTCCTCCCCAGAAAACTTGCTTTCCTTTCCAGAAATGTGCAAGCTGTTCAAGACAACTCCTGTCTGTGACCCCTAAGCACCACTGATCTCCAGGTTCGGTCCATTCAACCCCCTATATGTCCCTCCAGTTTGTCTCTTCCTCTCCTCACTGTCAGTGCCTTTGCTTAGGCTTAGGCTCCCATAATTTCCACTTGGGCCCCATCATCAGCGTCCTCACTGGTCTCCTTGCCGCCATTCCTACAATCTCTGTATTAACTCCCCAAGGCTGCTGTAACAAAGTACCACAAACAGGGTGGCTTCAGAAATGTACTCTTTCACAGTTCTGGAGGCTAGAAGTCTGAAAACTAAGGTGTCTGCAAGGCCACACTGCCTCTGAAAGCTCTGGGGAAGAATCTTCCAGCCACTTCTGGATTGTGGCAGTCCATGGCTTCCCTGGCTTGTAGCTGCACCACTCCACTCTCTGCCTCCATCTTCACATGCCTTCTCCTCCCCATGTCTCTGTTTCCTTTTCTTAAAAGGACACAAGCAATTTAATTTAGGGCCTTCCCTAATCCAGTATGACCTCATCTGAATCCTAACTATTTACATCTGCAAAGACCCTATTTCCAAATAAGGTCACATCCTGAGGTTTTAGGTAGACACAAATTTTAGGGAGGACACCATTCAACCCACTACACTCCCCCTTCATAAAGCTATTCTCTGGCTGCCAGAATAACCTTTTAAAAACCCAAATCTGACCATGGTCCTCCGTGCATTAAATCTCTTGGTGACTTACCATTAGGCCAGATGACAAAATAAAACCCAGATTCCTTAATATTAGGGAACGAGGTAAAAAAGACTTTGGCTTCTGTCCTCAAGAAGTTTATAACCTGGGGCTTCCCTGGTGGCACAGTGGTTAAGAATCTGCCTGCCAGTGCAGGGGACACGGGTTCAATCCCTGGTCCGGGAAGATCCCATGTGCCGCGGAGCACCTAAGCCTGTGTGCTACAACTACTACTGAGCCTGCGCGCTAGAGCCTGCGTGCCACAACTACTGAAGCCCGCGTGCCTAGAGCCCATGCTCTGCTACAAGAGAAGCAACCGCAATGAGAAGCCCGCGTACCACAACGAAGAGTAGCCCCCGCTCGCCTCAACTAGAGAAAGCCCGCGTGCAGCAACAAAGACCCAATGTAGCCAAAAATAAATAAATTAAAATAAATAAATTTTTTTTAAAAAGAAGTGTATAACCTAATTGGTACACAATCGTTAACATACCATGGAGTGAATAGCGAGTCTAACATCTAGTTATATGGGACACTAGTAATAATACCACATGCTTACTCAGTGCCTGCTGTGTGCCAGGCCTGGTTTTAAACACTCACTACCTACATTTTAGCCCCATTAATCTTCAAAAACAACCTTATAAGATAGCTACTGTTGTTACTTCCAGTTCACAGATGAGGAAATGGAGGCAAGAGGGGACAGGACGTGTCCAGAGTTACACACTCATGAGTAAAGGGTGTGCTGGGAGTTGAACCCAGTAAGAGCAACACCAGAGAGTGTGCTCTTAACCACAGTATTACACAGCTCCAAGGGCATCATGCCTGATTCAAAGTGAGCATTCTGACTTCTGTGAGCATCACGACTTGTATCAGGTCTCAATTTCCCACTGCACAGTTTCCATGTTGCTATTTATTTATCTCTCTTATCCAGTGGACTTTGAGTTCTTTGGCAGCAGGAGTTGGGTCCAGTTAAGTAATTAAATCATTTATTTAACAGTTTTTCAGTGCTAGCCTACTAAGTGTGCAGCACTGTTCCAGGCCCCAGTGCAGTCATGAAGAATAAGACCAGTAAAGAAAGCACCTGCTCTCATGAAATTGACATCCTGGTTGGGAAGGAGGCTGGTGCTGAAACAAGGAACGGTTAGAATGACTTTCATATAGTCCAATACCCTGTTTTATTTTATTTTTCATACACGTTATTACTATTTGATAATGTGTATGAAAAATAAAACAGGGTGACATGAGAGTGACTGAGGACATTGCTTTAGATTGGGTGGCCAGGGAAGACTGAGGAGGTGACATCTGAGCCCAGACTCAAACGCTCAGAAGCACCCCACCATCCGAAGGTCCGGGCAAAAATGTTGTAAATAGAGGAAACAGTATGTAGGAAGAATATGGGATGGGCAAATTACCAAACTCCTCCAAGTCTCAGTATTCCCATCTGAAAAATGGGAACAATAGTGCCCACCTCTCAGTATTGTTAGGACGATTGTGTGAGGACTGAGTGAGCCAGAGGAAATGAGGGGTCTGGCCAGCAGTAAGTGATGGTTTCTTCTTGTGTGTGAGCACACTTACACACTGCATCAGTCAGGGCTCTACCAGAGAAACAGAACCAGTAGGAGGGGTGTGTGTGTGTGTGTGTGTGTGTGTGTACACACTCTTGAGCACAAGCTGAAGCTACAGCCCACACGTGGAATTTCTTCTTCAGGGAAACTTCAGTTCTGCCCTTAAGGCCTTTCAACTACTTAAATCAGCCCCCCCCGCCAGATTATCTAAGATAATCTTTCTTACTTCAAGTAAACTGATTATAGACTTTAATCATATCGTCATATCCACAAAATACCTTCACAGCAACGTCTAGATTAGTGTTTGATTGAAAACCTGGGGACTGTAGCTTTACCATGTTGACACCAAAAGCTGACCATCACATTGGCCCAGCATCTACCCCAGTGCCCCCTCCTGCTCAATACATGTTTGTGAAGTGGCTCATTCCTAACCCCGGTACCATCATTTTCCCAGACAGACCTCAGTGTGTGACCACAACCATTCCATTGTCAGCAAGTAGTTATCAAGCACCTGTTATGAGTACTGGGGTGCAGGGGGTGATACCCAAAAGGCACAATTCTGGGCCCCAGTCTAACGAAGGAGATGAAACACAGCCAGATGAGTGCAAACAGCCTATAGGTAAGTTCCCACGTGAATGTCTAAACCATCATCAAGTCCCTTTCATCTTCCAGTAATGATATTTCTCAGGGTCCTCTTTTTCTTTTTAAAAAATTATTATTATTATTATTACTATTTTTTGGCCACACCACACAGCATGCGGGATCTTAGTTCCCTGACCAGGGATCGAACCCGTGCCCCCTGCAGTGGAAGCACAGACTCTTAACCACTGGACCACCAGGGAAGTCCCGAGGGTCCTCTTTTTCTAAATGGGGACAATAGCCCCTCAGCTAGAGTCCCTGTCTCCAGTGTCCTACCCTCCAGGTTGTCCTATATCCGGGCTGTTGCTTGAATCATCCTCAGACATTGCTTTAGTCATGTCCCTCCCTGCTTAAAGAACCATGAGAGCTCCTCATTAGCTGCCAAGTCTAAACTCCTCTGCCTCGCTTTCAGGCTCTCCAGAATATGACCCTCCCTGAGTGACATGATAGCCGTCTTAATA
Source organism: Physeter macrocephalus (assembly GCF_002837175.3). Taxonomy (NCBI): domain Eukaryota; kingdom Metazoa; phylum Chordata; class Mammalia; order Artiodactyla; family Physeteridae; genus Physeter; species Physeter macrocephalus. The sequence goes on from NC_041233.1 coordinate 56,060,845, forward strand.
TTTTTGAAGGGCTGTCTGAAGGAAGAAGGATTGGTGTGATTCTTTGCTGCTCCAGCAGGCAGCAGGAGATCACAGGTGGAAGTTACAGGGAGACCTATGTGGCTCAATAGAAAGAATTGTTCTTTCTTTTCAGTGTGTGAGTGTGGGCAGCGAGAGTGGTGGCGGTGAGAAAAGGTTGCGTTTACGGAACCCTGATAATGCAGGGAGTATTGTGTGCGGCGCTCATAGACTTGCTCTCTGCTCACCAATCTAAGGTAGCAGGAGGTAACAGGTATTGCACATCCAGTCTGAACAGCGATCTTCCCTGGTCCTGGAAGATCCCACATGCCGTGGAGCAACTAAGCCCATGCACCGCAACTACTGAGCCTGCGCTCTAGAGCCCACGAGCCACAGCTACTGATAATTTAGACAGAATATTGTTTATCAAGCCTCCTGTATCAGTGACCAAAGGCAACAGAAGGTATATTTTAGATTTTCACGAAAATACGTGTTTGTTTTGAATGCCTCATGTTCACGTTGTAGGTCTGGGTTGGAGAGACAGGCAGGGGCCAAATTATGTAAAGCCCTGTGGCCGTAGTGAGGAATTTGGCCACAGAAGCAGAGGAGTGACATGATTCTAGAATGGAAGCAGAAGACTAAAGAATGAACTTTCTAACCAGTGAACTTTGCAGCGATGACACGGATGGTCTTGGGCAGCAGTGAGCTCCCAGACCCAGGAGTGGGTCTGTCAGGGATGCTGTAGATGAAGTGGGGCTCAAGGAGGGGTGACTTCTAAGAACCCTCCTACCTCTGACATTCTCGCTGGCCAGCCTTACCCCTTCCATCCCTTAACTTGCACCCTGGTCTCCAGTCAGGATCTCTTCAGCTCCTGCTGGGAGGTGGCACCAAACTGTCTCCCCACTCTGAACCTTCTCTCTGTAAGTACCCTGCTCTCCTTTTTGTCATTCACATTCTACCTCCCATGGCAATGCTCTTGAGAATAACTTAGTATAAAGGCACACCAAGGGACTGACTGAATAAAGCTACTGTACATTTGTACAATGGAATGTTGTGTGGCCATTTACATTGAGGTGATGGAAGAAAATTTAATAATGTGGAAAGATGGGCATCATATACTGTTATGTGAAAGAAGCTGTTTACAGTGTGGTCTGAGTTTTGAAAATTAACAAAAAATAATGCATAGAAAAAGTACTAGGTGATGTGCACATCAAAATGTCATATTCTCTGGGTAATAGGATTGGAGGTATTTTCTTTTACTCTGTGTTTTCAAAATTTTATAAAATTAGCATGACCTTTTATTGGCGTTTACAAAAGTCTTTTTTTTTTCTTTTTCATTTTACTATTCATCAAAGCCACCTCTTCCTCATTAACTCTGACCTACACTAATCTCACCTTTTCTGTCTCTCAATCTCATTGTTGGTTCCATGTAGTCTAGTATTGGGTTGGCCAAAACGTTCCTTCGGTTTTTAAAGTAAAAATAAAAGACACATTTTTCATTTTCACCAAGAACTTTATTGAACAACATATTCACCGTTTTGTTCCCCTACCTTCCGCCATTTTTCAGGCAGCTTCATAATCCTATCTTCCCAAAACTTTTTATCTTTTTGAGCAAAGAACTGTTCCAGGTACCTTTTACAGTCTTCCAGGGAATTGAATTTTTTTCCATTAAGAGAATTTTGTGAAGACAGAAGTAAATGGAAATCCAAAGGTGCAATGTCTGGTGAATATGGCGGATGAATCAGAACTTCCCAGCAAGCTGTAACAGTTTTTGCCTGGTCATCAAAGAAACATGCAGTCTTGCGTTATCCTGATGGAAGATTATGTGTTTTCTGTTGACTAATTCCAGGTGCTTCTCGTCAAGTGCTGCTTTCAGTTGGTCTAAATGGGAGCAGTACTTGTTGGAATTAATCGTTTGGTTTTCCAGAAAAAGCTCATAATAGAAGACTCCTGGGGCTTCCCTGGTGGCGCAGTGGTTAAGAATCCACCTGCCAATGCAGGGGACATGGGTTCGATCCCTGGTCCTGGAAGATCCCACATGCCGTGGAGCAACTAAGCCCATGCACCGCAACTACTGAGCCTGCGCTCTAGAGCCCACGAGCCACAACTACTGAAGCCCGCGCGCCTAGAGCCTGTGCTCCGCAAGAAGAGAAGCCATCATGATGAGAAGCCCGCTCACTGCAATGAAGAGTAGCCCCCACTTGATGCAACTAGAGAAAGCCCGCGTGCAGCAACGAAGACCCAAGGCAACCAAAAATAAATAAATAAAATCGATTCTTAAAAAAAAGAAAGGCTCCCTGCCAATTCCATCATATATACAACATCACCTTCTTTGGATGAAGACCAGCCTTTGGTGTAGTTGGTGGTGGTTCATTTCGCTTGCCCCACGATCTCTTCTGTTCCACATTATTGTACAGTATCCACTTTTCATTGCCCGTCACAATTTGTTTTAAAAACAGAACGTTTCCTTCCGTTTAAGTAGAGAATTGCATGTGGAAATACGGTCAAGAAGGTTTTTTTCACTTAACTTATGTGGAACCCAAACACCAAAGCTATTAGCATAACTAAGCTGGTGCAAACGATTTTCAATGCTTGATTTGGATATTTTGAGTATGTCAGCTATTTCCCGTGTGGTGTAACGTTGATTATTCTCAATTATGTCTCGATTTAATTGCTATCAACTTCAACTGGTCTCCCCAACTCTGGAGCATCGTCCAGCGAGAAATCTCCAGCACGAAACTTCACAAACCATTTTTGACCTGTTTGATCAGTCACAGCACCTTCTCAATACACTGCACAAATCTTTTTTTGCATTTCAGTTGCATTTTTACCTTTCTTGAAATAATAAAGCATAGTATGCCGAAAATGTTGCTTTTTTCCTTCCCTGGAAATACGGTCAAGAAGGTTTTTTTCACTTAACTTATGTGGAACCCAAACACCAAAGCTATTAGCATAACTAAGCTGGTGCAAACGATTTTCAATGCTTGATTTGGATATTTTGAGTATGTCAGCTATTTCCCGTGTGGTGTAACGTTGATTATTCTCAATTATGTCTCGATTTAATTGCTATCAACTTCAACTGGTCTCCCCAACTCTGGAGCATCGTCCACTTTTGACACGTTTGATCAGTCACAGCACCTTCTCCATACACTGCACAAATCTTTTTTTTGCGTTTCAGTTGCATTTTTACCTTTCTTGAAATAATAAAGCATAATATGCTGAAAATGTTGCTTTTTTTCTTCCATCTTCAATATTAAAATGGCTACACAAAAATTCACCAATTTTGATGTTTTTTTAAAATGCACACTGATATGACAGCTGTCACAATACAGTCGAACAAAATTGTTTCGAATGAAGTTAAAGACAACTAAGCACTACTGGAGCCATCTTATGGAAAAAACCAAAAGAACTTTTTGGCCAACCCAATACATGACTATATACTGCTTTGCGTTAATACAAGATTATTTCATTCACATTGATCTTGTATGTCAGATTAAGAAAAGTTTTCTCTGGCCAAATTGTGACATATTTTCTCACTTTCCACTTTGGATAGCACTGTGCAGGAATTGACCCCTTGATGGTGGCTTGGAGCTGGGTCCTCCCGGTGCCACATAACCTACCTGGCTTTCCAGGAAGACTCTGGGCTTGGAGATACCCCCAAAGCCCACAGTTCCCATGGGTGTGGTGAGCCCATGAAAGTGAGGCTTGGTTCCTGACCCAGGTACCCATTCACTGGCATCCAGACTCTCTACCCCATCACAATGTTCTGCTTCTGTCTTCTCTAGTGATTGGGCCCAGAGACCTACAGAATCTAATGCCCTGTCCAAATTCCAAACTCATCCAGTAGCTAGAACACAGTTGGAGACTGGAAGGTCACTTTGCTCTCTTTTCTCATGATTTGTGAACAGCATTAGAGCTGAGGGGGTCTTTAGTGACTTCCATTCTTTCTGAAAGTACCCCGTGTCCTTTTCTTGAAAAGTGGGCCTTATTGCCACAGTGTCTGCTGTGGTCCGGGTACCACACCAAGCAGTAACTCTGGAAAGCTCACTACAGGGGTAAGGTTTGGGGAGGCATCCCTTTGTTCTCATGCTTACTCCATGCTGGGAGGCAGCTATTCTCTTAAACTTCACAAGCAAACCCTCTGAAATGACCTCTGCAATGACTTCATCATGCTCTTTTTACTCCACAGGCGATTCAAACTCCAGTGACCACCGTTTGGCACTTTTAACATCTCTCTTCAGTGCTAAATCAGAGGGCCAGGAGAGCTTACTTAAGGCTTAGAAAAGGAGACCCTGCTGTTTTCTTGACAGTTTGTTTCAAGTGCATTCAGACATGATTCTCCATAGATACTTGAAGCGCTGTCAGGTGGAAGGAGAACAAGATTTACTCTGTAACCGAATCCTGCTGATCTGCAACCCTAACCTCGCTCCAGTCAGGCACTTTTCTCTGTCTCCCTCACTACCGTCCCTGCACAGACCACCATGCAGCCTCGCCTGGATGCAGACTGCAGCAGCCTCCTCCCCGGTCTGCCTGCCTGTCCAGTTTTGCTCCTCTAATCCTTTCTCAGAGAGCCTAAGTGATCTGTTTCAGTTGTAAACCTCATCACACCACACCTCTGCTTAAAACCCTGTAATGCCTCTGCACTGCCTTCAGGATAAAGTCTAAACTCCTTAGCATTGCTTTTAACACCCAGACCCCACCTGGCTTTCCAGCTGCATGCATTGCCCAGGCTGTCAGCCCCACTGAACCCCTCGCACACTGAACCCCAAACGCTTCTCATTCTCTTACCTCCAGGTCTTTGCCTAGAACACTCCCCCGCCCTTCTTCACAGTTAGCTCATTTGCCTTCCAGGTGTCACCTCAGATGTCACTTTCCTCCAGAAGCCTACCCCATCACCCACGGCCAGGCTGGGTATTCTTCTGTCCTCCAAACGACTGTCTAGTTTTATCCTATCACATTTCTTGTCATTTTATCTTGTAATTGCCTGTTTATATGTATCTTCCACTCCAGACAACAGGTTCCTTGAAGGCTGGAATGTTTTTTGTTTTTTTTTTTAATCTTTTTTTTTGGGGGGGGGGGTGTTATTTATCATCGTGTGCCCAAACACCAGTGCCTGACACAGACACTCAGTAGTTACTGAATGAATGACAGATGCAAAGATGATAGAAGTTTCAGGAGGGTAACTTCCACTCTATGTACTGAAGAACTTGCTAATAACTGGTTCAGTTACACAAAAAGGAACAGACTGACCCACAGAGCACAGTGAAAGCCCCGTCCCTGTAAGTATCCAGAGCCCAAGTGGCCGTCGGCAGGGAGCTCCTTCAGATGGCAGGTGGAGTACATACCCTCCGCTCATTTCCTATCTGCAGGAAGGCACAATTAGATTCACTTCTGGGAACAAAAGATCTGGGTTGGGGTCCCAGTTCTGTATTTACTGTGAGACCTTGAGCCAGTCACAGCCTCTCTGAGCTTTCCTTACCTGTAAAATAGAGATGACCCCTGCACTGCCTACTTCAGATTTTGTGAGAACCAAAGGAGATCACGTGTATGAAAGTACTTTGTAAAAGCCTTAAAATCAAATGAAAGGTACTGTTATTATTTACCACGTCATCTTCAGGACTTGCAGCTTCACTAATTTTAGCTTTACACTGCATTAGAAAACCAAGTGCCATATGGAAAGCTTTACTGCTGCAGGCAGAGCTGAGAAATAGAGCAGAGAGATCTACCTCTTCTGTGCCACGCCACTGCCCTAGGGAAAAGGCAACAGTGGGGGTCAAGAGCACCTGTTTAGCTAGGATCTGTCAAAGGCCCATTGCTCCTGCCATGAGAGAGGTTCAGATTCCTGGGAGCCTATTACTAAAAAAGGGGGAGTAGGGCCCCAAAGTCTTAAATCACCATGAAAACAGCAGAAACAAAAACTACAGACATACGCAATAAACCTTCCCCGTGGGCCCCTTGATTTACGCTTAGTCAAGAACAGTTGACAGTATTTCACTTCCCCTTTGGCAAGACAAACCCAATGAAACCGTTTAATTTAAAGGCTTTTTATTAGGAACCAGGGGAATGAGCTGCTTATCCCTCTGTAACAGTCTAGAGCAGGTCATCAGGCCCAGGAAGGAGAGAGTGTCAGAGATGCTGTGGTGTGACTTGCTGCACTTGCTTAGGGCCTGGAAGGAAAGGCGGCGTCGGCAGGAACTGGTGTCAGCCAAAACACCAAGGGCCTGGGGGAGAGAGCCCTCTGCCTTCCTTCCCACCCCGCCCGAGGCTGGAGCGTGCCGGTAGACAGAGAACGTGGCTGGAGTGGGCAGAGCAGCAGTGTTGGCCGAACCCTGGCTCCATTCAGTGCTGCTTCACTTGCCTGCCCTCCACTCTTCTTGCCGTTTAGTGATTAAGTATTTGAAGAACTCATACACAGACCATGCAATGGCCGTGGAGGGGATCTGGTAAATTACTCTAGCCTGCACCCCGCGGAAGTAGGCGGTCACCCCGCCGACTTGATACACCGTCCTGAAGGCACTAGCCATGCCTGTGATGTGTCCTGTAATGTTTGAGTTCAAAGCCAGGGATTCCTGGGTGTTGAGCAGTGTTTTGCAAACGTCCAGTGGGGTTGTGGCAGCGGCAGCTACAGCTCCTGCACAGGCTCCGGAGAGGACGTGGGAGCTGGGGTTGTACCGTCTCTGGGGGTTAAAGTGCTCCTGCAGGAATTCATAGGTCATGAAATGAATGGCTTGGAAGGGAACGTTCATGGTTAGCTGCGTGGTGTAGCTGCGGTAAAAGGCCCCGGCCCCTTCATTTTGCCACACTGCCCGTACACAGTCTGTCACCCGGTGGTACGGTGAGTTGTACATTTGCATCCTTTGCTTCACCACTGGTGGTGCCATCAATGAGAAGAAGGGAATGGTGACAGCAATCAACCGGTGAGCAGGAGTGTCCAGATTCGGAGTCCCAAGTCAGTGGATCAGCCAATGGTTTGGAGAGAGAAAAAAGTATGAGTGAATTGTCAGCCTGATTAGTGAAGGTTTCCCTTTTTTGAGAGGAGGGGATGGGAGAGGGTGATAAAGGGCTAAAAAATAATGGACCCAATTCTAGTAGGATTTCTTTAAAACCAGCCAATTAACATATAGGATATATCTACAGTTTAGACTCCAGAGGGTTTCCTTGAAATAAGTACCTACCTGTTATTGTTACCATCTTACCCTTTCGTAACTTTTAAGAAGTGATTCAGTGGCAGTGAACATAATACTGAACACATGGCCCTAACAAGCCCAATCCTCAGGTGCACAGAACACTGAACTCTTACAACATGAGGATGTCATCCTTCCACAGGAAGAGGAGAAGGGCTACCAAAAACAAAATTCTTAGCCAAGAAGGGTATGGCTTTAATTTCCAAACATCTACCCCCTCAAGTAGATACATGGTATAAGCTCAGGTATAATCTTCAGCTTAGCTTTGGCTCTTTCCTTGCCATGGCCTTGCCCAGACAGGTAAAGAACTGGAACTTTAAGGAACCTGGCAACTGTGCTATCCTTTCATATTTGTTTGGGTACCTCATTCTCCAACTGAAAAGCCAAGATCCAAGCAGCAGTGCAGGGACTAAGCTCTACCAATGTACCTTTCATTCCTATCTCAACCATTCTTCATTCCAACAAGATAGGCAGTATTTTCAAATGTCAATATCCATCTTCACCTTTTTGAAGAAAAGTGAAATAATCTGCTAAATTCTTTAGATCGAATCCACTATAAAGCGGACTTCCAGGAAGGCCCAGGAATAGGCCACATAGAGCCATACCTTTTTCCAGGGAAGCCCCAGGTGAATAAATCTCACTGAATATGCTTCCTGTCTAAGGGAATCCTCCTAAGCACCGACAACATGGAGGGAGTGCCCTCTAGTGGTAAGACAATGTAACACACCAGGATTTCCCACCAGAACTGATGGGGTGCTCCCTGGCTTTCTCCTGCAAACCAAAAATAAAGGAAAAGCCCAGAGATGTAGATGCAGCTGCCCACAGAGGGAAAGGGTGAGGAATCATTACCTTCTGCTGGATTCATGGCTGCATCATGAAGTAATGTTGCCACACACCCGGCCGCACCTGCAAAGGAAAAAACAACTGCCACATGTGAGGCCAGGAAAGGGTGACTGACTCATGGAGGACCCAGAGTGATGGGGCGTGGGTGTGATAAACCACAGCAGGGAGAGGGAATGTTAACAGCCAGTTTAAAAGATGGGAACCCACTGCTTCTAAGTACCTGTTCAGAGAAATGAAGATACCTCTTCCCTCTAACTTAGTAAGGCCATCAATCTACCTTCCTCAGCTACGATAGGAAGGCCAGGAAGAGTCTGAGAAACAGCGCAGATTTTTTCAACAAAGATGGCTCTGAGAATAAATGCAGTTCATGCTCCAGACAGGAAGCAGATACACTGTGGCCAAGGGATGCCAACACATCAACCGCCTCCAGTGGTGGGAGAGCACGAGGGGCAGGTGGTCAGATCTCCACCACAGAATCTCACCTTCTATCCTGCTGCCCCATGCTGCCCAACCCCAGTCTCCAAATCCTAACATCTGTCCATCTAGACCTTTCCCTCAGGTCCTGAACTACCATATCACTCACCCTCTCCTCTCCACTTTCACTTTGGTTTTCTCCAGGCTGCCATCTCTTCCCTTACTTCCACACAACCTCCAACCCTCTGGTTTCTTTGTACAGAAGCCCCCCGGCCCCAGCCCCATTCACTTGTTGAGGCCTTGTCATGTCCTCCATGACACAAACTGCCTGTGGGCAGCTGGGATCCTGAAAAGGTGAGGCGAAGAGCTGAGGCTCCACTGATGTCTTCCTTGGGTGGCTGGGTTACCTCCAATCCTGCCCCGAGGAGCGGGATACCACCCAGCTACCAAGAAATACACAACGGGGGCAGTTCAGTGTGTGTCTCCACATTACCAGGGCATCAGAAGCTGATACCAGCGAGAAAATGAGAGGAAAAGAGTCAAGCTGGTACGTAAGGGAGGATATTGTAACCCTTTGTTGAGACGCCCCAAAGAAGGGGTGGGGTTGAAGCAGCCCGTTGTCTGAGAACATCAGGTTTGGAAGTCCCTCCCCTATAATCTGGCCTACCCCAGCCCAAAGCTTCAGCTTCAAATCATGTTGAGACTGGAAAGCACTGACAACAGCAAAGCCCAAAGAGTTGGGAAAGTGGGGGAACCAGCACAGGAAGGCTCAATACCATTGGCAATATGGCTATTGCCCCCAGGGTGGATTACATCACTCAGTGTCTTTTTTAACTTTTCATAGCAGGCAAAATAGAGGGCGTGGGCAGGCCCTGCGCCAGTTGCTGTGACGTTCAGGCCTCGCATGGGCCTCCACAGCCCCTCCGTTCTTATAATCCTCCAGAGGGCCTCCAACACATTGCGATAGCGGGCAGCTGGATCAGGCTGTAGGCTCTGCATCCGGGTCTGAAAGGACAGAGAGGAGAAGCGCGATGTCAGTGATGCGGACTGCGCACCCAATATCAACACTCAGCCTTGGGCACTGGGCAGACCTCCTGCGTGAAATCACGCCAATATGTAGAAGTGATACCTGGCATCCAGTTTTACTGCCTTCCAAATCTATGTGCAGTCTTTCCAAGCCTTGGCTGGACCTTTCTTTTTCTGGTCACCTATGACCGAATGGAGTGGAACACCATTATTTTACCTAAAAAAATCGCCCCTTGGGGGCTTCCCTGGTGGCGCAGTGGTTGAGAGTCCGCCTGCCGATACAGGGGACACA
>NC_041233.1:56070900-56082291 GCF_002837175.3 Physeter macrocephalus
TGAGCCTGCGCGTCCGGAGCCTGTGCTCCGCAACGGGAGAGGCCACAACAGTGAGAGGCCTGTGTACCGCAAAAAAAAAAAAAAAAAAAAAAATCGCCCCTTGGTAAGCGTTCTTGAACCCAGCAACAAATATTAAGCCTGTGTTTCAGGAGAAGTTACTTTTGTGTCCTAATAAACTCAGGCTAAGAGTTCTTTACAAGTGGATTCTAAAGTCAACTATTTACTCTCTACAACATACTTTATTCTGAAGACTGATCCTGGGCCTGCTTCCTGGCCACATACTGCACTCACTAATGAGATGAGAGCTCATCCTTCGAAATAACCTTGATGATAATCTGGCTTCTTCAGACTATTTGGCATTGGCAGCTGGGCCTGTAAGTTAAAATTTTGGCAGAAGTAGCATTCCTAATAGATGCTGCTCTAATTTCCTGGAAAAGAAAGTTTACCCTCAAACTATGAAGGTGGAAACCAATCTATTCTCTAAAACTGAGGGAGATTCCAGATTTCTAATCTAAACTGACTGACTCCCATAACTGGCATCAATGAATAAAATTAGTCTCAGTAAAACATAACCCTTGGAATCTCTAGAGGATTCAATGACTGGAATGAATGTATATGGTAGATATTGAAATTTGGGAAATTAATCTTACTTGAAATACTTCCCAAATCACAGACCTTCTCTGAAGGATGAGTCTCCAATGCAGATCTCTTGTCTATTGATCTATTTCAAGGTTAGGGTGTCATGGAGACTACCAGATAGTATAAAATCAATATCCAGGGACTTCCCTGGTAGTCCAGTGGTAAAGAATCAGCCTTCCAATGCAGGGGACGCAGGTTTGATCCCTGGTCAAGGAACTAAGATCCCACATGCCGCAGGGCAACTGAGCCCACGCGCCTCAACCAGAGCACCCACGTGCCTCAAACTAAAGAGCCCAGGTGCTCTGGACCCCGCGCACCACAACTATAGAGCTCACGTGCCCTGGAGCCCGCGCACCACAACTAGAGAGAGAAAACCCGCACACCACAACTAGAGTGAAGCCTGTGCATGGCAACAAAGAGCCTGTGCTGCAACAGAAAGATCCCATGTGCCACAACTAAGACCCGATGCAGCCAAAAAAATTAATTAATTAAATAAATACTAAAAAAAAAAATCAATGTCCAGTGCCTGGAACACAGTAGGCACTCAAGATTTGTTTGTTGAATGAACGAATGAAAGAAAGAATGAATCTTAGCTTTGTCTGCACCAGTTCAAAAAGGCCATTAGTGAGCCAATAGGGGCAACTAACGCCCAAGTACAGTTTAAATTCCTACTTCATTCCTGTCATTGATTCAATCTGGATTTAAAAGCTTGAACCTTCCTGTTGGCCATCTGAAATCCAAGAGTAATGCCTCTTCTCAAAAGCATGGGAGAAAACAAACTAACCAGATTAACAAATCCTGGTTAGCTGCAAGCAATCCACATTCCTCTAGTTATCTTCTCCTTCCTGCTACCAACAAAGAATTGGTAGCCTAAAAGATTACTGAAGTTCAATCAGAAATACACAATATCACTTATCACAATGTGACACATTCTTTTCTACTTCTCAATTAAAAAAAAAAAAAAAAAAGGACTTCCCTGGTGGCGCAGTGGTTAAGAATCCACCTGCCAATCAGGAGACGTGGTTCGAGCCCTGGTCCCACATGCCACGGAGCAACTAAGCCCATGCACCACAACTACTGAGCCTGCGCTCTGCAACAAGAGAAGCCACCGCGATGAGAAGCCTGTGCACCACAATGAAGAAGTAGCCCCTGCTCCCCGCAGCTAGAGAAAGCCTGCGTGCAGCAATGAAGACACAACACAGCCAAAAATAAATAACTAAATTAAATTTTAAAAAAAACACTAATCTTGTCTTGGGGGAATGTTTAGAAATTGCACTCTTCTGCTAGAGTCAATAGCATATTTGGGTAACTAGTCTTAAAGGTCTGGCCTCAGAGGCCTGGAACCGTTTACCCACAAGAGAAACCTGGACTATGTGTAAGTTACATTGAAAATTTTACACACACGTCTAAATCTAACTCACAATTCTAACTCAATGAAAATACACCCTAATGGAGAGGACCCAGGCATAAGCCACACCAAATATAAAAACAAATATGGCTCCCCAAATTTGTGGGCCAATAAATCTCTTTCACAGAAAGATGAAAACCTCTTAAAGATGAAATCTCTAAGTAAGAATTAGTGAATAGTCTTCAACATAAAAAAAAACACTGCCTTTGAAGAAAAGCCAAACAGGTAAGTAGTTTGGTAAGACAAGTCACATTTGAGTCAGAAAGGCTGAGTGGGAGACCCAGCTTTGCTAGCTATGTGGTCTTGGGTATGTCACTTAACCTCTGAGCTTCAGGAGTGTCATCTGTAACATGAGACTAAGAATGGCTGGCTCAGAGTGCTGTTGCGGAGATTCAGAGTTAAGGCAAGTAAAAGCCATTGCTAATTTATGCGGTGCTAGAAATATAAGGCTTTTTATTGTATTCAACTACGTTTCTCAAATATTAGTTCATATCTCAGAATTTACAGATCATGGCAGTGTTGTCTCGTGTATAAGTCATTTTGCAAATATGCACGGGCAACTAACTGGTCTTTAACCACTAATAAATCAGGCTTGATTTTGTATTTTTTGTTTTCATTTTAAAGTTCCTCTGTGGCTATGATTTATATGTCCAGCTGTTCATCTAAAGGTCATGTTTAGGAAGGAGCACAATTGTGAAATTCTGTGCCTTGCTTGGTCCTGGAAATCTGCTTTGGGGAGCCTGTATGGAAGGCTTGGGAGTCAGACTGGGTTTAAATCATGACTCTGCCACTAACTGTGTGACCTTGGGCAAGTTACTTAACTTGCCTGTTTTCTTCATCTATAAAATAATGAAAATGGTATCTACTTCATGAAGTTGTTCCAATGATTAAATCAGTAAATATTAAGGCACATCAGATAGTGCTTGACAAACATGAGCAATTGCCATTTACTGAATACTCATTATTAGATATAAGAAAATCAAAGAAGCCAATGTTTCCATTTCCTAACTGCCCACTGGTGAATGTATATAGATAACCATTTACATCTGGAGTTTGGAAAAGATTTATTTCCCTTTGTTCTTTCCCTCCTTAACTTATTATATAAGTAGATTATTTGCTTCACGACTACAAAGCCAAAAAGCAGCACCTTGGTGACAGGTGCTTAGCCAGATGATTTTGAGAAGAGTTTTGACTGCTTTATGCTGTAGAACCTATCCCTTTAGATAAAGTCTGGTGCTTGTCTCTGAAGCCCAGAAAAGGAAAACTGGGATTCACTTGGGCTCCCAAACCTCCCTATTATGACCATGAAAATCGCTGGTTGACTAACTATAGCCTAGCAAGGCTATGCTGACTTCCCATGGTCCCTCCCAAGGATATTTTGAGTCGACTTGACCCTGATAAGCGGTTTGGGGGTGCACAGGCTTGCATGCCAAGAGTCACTATCAGCTTTCACTTGAAAACACTGTGGTTGCCCTTTAGGCTCCAACACAGATACCTGCCTCTAGTCTTAGGGTATGTTGGGCTGCTCTTCCTCTCCACCACCTATTTACGGTAGAAGAGGAAGAATAGCTACCCAGGGACAAGTGAACTGCGAAGCCCTTTCTGAAGGAAGAGATTTGAATTTTACTTTCATGCCTGCACAACACTGTCTACTGTAAACAGTGTTTACTGACACTAAATCCTGATAGGCTCACCTAGTTTTTCCCTCTAATCATTTAAATCCCAGCATTAATGGCAAATGAAAATGATTCTTCTAAAACACGCTTTTTTGTTTTTGAAGACTCCTGAGCATTTCTTCCTCCAGATGAAGTAATTATTTCTTTAATGTAGTGCTTTGAGGCATGACTGTAATGTTGTATTACTAATTTTTTAAAAACAAAAATTCCAAAGCTTATGCAAATGAATAAGAACTGTTCTTCAAAACAGTTATCTTGGAAGGCTACAAGCGACTTATTCCAGCAATGCTGCTGCAGTTATGCAAAACATTTCTGGACCTCCTCTTTCCAAAATGTTCCCTCAGTGGGTTTATCAACCTCAGGAGTAAATCAGTCTCCTTGCTTTCTAGTCCTACCTTATCTTTGACCCCAATCATCATTACCCATTTTGATCTCCCACCTGAACTGCCATATTTGATTCTGAACGGTCTCAATTACTAAAACATCAACTCTGTCTCGTCACAGGACAAAGACCTGCCCCATTTAAGGACGTGCAGCCAAGTGTTCTAGAGGCATTTCTAACAGAGGAAGTTATAAAATGTTTACAACAACATTAGCATTATGTAAATATATAGAGTAAGGAGATAGTCTCCTAAGGTAGTGGGACAACACTTAAATTGATAAGCTGAGGTAATATTTCTAAGTCAGTCACATTATTACATTGTACTTTTCAAGCCATTCAATAATTTTCATTACTCTCCTTGATCTAGTTTTCATGTGAGACCCATCCTGAAAGATAGCACCCTAGACTATCTTGGCCTTTACTCACAGTCCAAGTATAGTGAGGTTACTTTGCAGTCAGATCATGTTAACTTTTGGGTATATAGCATTAACAACTCACAGTTGGATATACAGCATTAACGACTCACAGTCATTCAACCTAGACTCTATTACATACATGTCTGAATCTTTTTTATTTGTACTTATACATATGACATTTCAATATTGTTAGAGCATTAGCCATCCTCTTACTTCTCTCTCATGGATTTTACTATTTATTTCTATTCCTCACAATTGACACGCGTATTTAAAATTCTAGGGACTTCCCTGGCGGTCCAGTGGTTAAGACTTGGCCTTCCAATGCAGGTGGTGCAGGTTCGATCCCTGGTCGGTGAGCTAAGATCCCACATGCCTCGGGGCCAAAAAACCAAAACATAAAACAGGTGCGATATTGTAACAAATTCAATAAAGACTTTAAAAACGGTCTATATATAAAAAAAAAAATCTTTAAAAAAATAAATAAAATTCTAAGATCCATTTTAGCCAAGTGCATTTACCACAGTTTCAAGGGTATGGCCCTTGGTAGGAGTTACCTTGAAATGTGCTAGAATACTCCTACCAACTCGGTGTCATTCACAAAGCTTAAGGAGCACTTTCTCCATTTCCTCATCCACCTTACTAATGAAAACATGAAACGGTACTGGAACCAGGGAGCAGAAGAGAAAGACTTTGCATCTTCCAAGTTGATATTCTCCTGCTGAATATGTAACTTTTTCCTAATTTGAGAAGAAAACATACATCCAAGAGCTGTGAGGATATTGTTTAACTATATTACCCTTAACATGTAAAGGAGGAACCAGTCTCTGTCATTATATTTATTTCAACAGTCCCCTTGGTTGTTCCTTTGCTAATGCACAAGAATAAGAACTGTAAAGAACAATGTGTTCCCCTCGTCACCCAGCTTTCTTCAGAAGCATCTGACTTCTTGTACCCACTCATCAGCCTGCTTGGTGTGGCTGAAATTAGTTTTACTTTCACATGAAGCATGCCCTCTTGTTGATCCCATTTTATTTTCTTCACAGTAACATCTACTTTCCAGTATTGTCATGCTTCCCTTCTAGACAACTTTTCCCTTTTTGTCAACTTCAAGTGGCTAAAGAAATACACTATGAGGTCCATCTCTCCTTGGAGGGCTGATGTGCTCCCTGCATATACACAATCCCAATCCCAGCTCAATTTTCATGTTCAGGAAATAGGTGGAGTATCATGCTTTCTGCACAGAGAAACCGAAACTTTTTCCTGAACGTGGTCTTTCCCATATTATTTCGTCAGGAACTCTGAATTCTGACTGCACAATGATTTCCAATCACTCATGGGTTAAGATTTAATAAATAAATCCTTCATTTAGCTGAGAGATCCCAG
Source organism: Physeter macrocephalus (assembly GCF_002837175.3). Classification (NCBI taxonomy): domain Eukaryota; kingdom Metazoa; phylum Chordata; class Mammalia; order Artiodactyla; family Physeteridae; genus Physeter; species Physeter macrocephalus. The sequence goes on from NC_041233.1 coordinate 56,076,805, forward strand.
ATTCTGGTTCCTGCCCCATCACTTTTAAGGGAAAACACAGCAAGGAGCTTGTAAAAGCACTGGCCAGAGAACATCTCTAGCCATTAAGATCCTATTGAGGGTGTTCAGTAAGCTTTACCTTAATCAAGTTAGTAGCACTTACCTGTTCCCTTCCCATCCCACCCTATTCTTGTTTAGTCCCAGTTGGGATCCAGGGTTTTGGCTGACAGATTTTCTTTCCAGAGTCCCAATTTAGATCTCACTGACGGTGAGAAATTGGTCCTGGCTTCTGACTGGGATCAGTTCCCGGCCGGGACCTTTCTTGCATAGGTGTGTGCTTCGAATAGTGTGGTGGCAGGAGCCAGAAAGGGACCCTGGTCGGCTCCGGCTCTCGGCTGGGATCCTGGCTCCGGGCATGACCCAGGGGTCGGGTCAGCCCCAGGTGAAGTTCGGAGCAGGGCCAGGTCTCACCTTGACGCAGTCGATGGGGTACATCACGCAGTGCTCCAGGATCCCTGCCACGGCGCCCGCCACCATGTGCGTGGTGACAGTGGCTCCAGCCGGCAGCGCCTCGTAGTCCGGGCCGGAGTCCGGATCCTGCCGTACCGGGGGCCTGCAGGCCCCGGCCTCCCCGCCGCTGGCCCCCCGGCCCACGCCCCGCTGCAGCCACCCGTCCAGCAGCGCCGACTCCCCGGGGCTCCGCCCCGGCCCAGCCGCCGGCCCCCCCGCCACACCGCCAGCACCCCGCCCCTCCAACTCCATCCACCCGGGCCAGCTGCGGCGCCCACCCCCGCCGCCGCCGCCGCTGCCGCCGCCGCTGTCGCTGCCGCCGCCGCCGTCGCCGCCCCCCAGCCCCGTTGCGTCTGCCTCAGGCGCGGCCCAGAGAGCCCGGGGCCTCGGGCTCCCGCTTGGCCCCGAGGACACGCCCCTCAGTCAGCCATTGGTGCAGCCGTCAAGCTAGCCCCGCCCCCGGCTTACGTAGAAAAAATAGGTCTGTGGTATTAGTGAAGTTTCCTGTCATTCCTCCGCCCCACGGCGATGCGACAGTTTAGATCCCACCCCTTCCCCTTTGATCTTGGAAGCTTCTTGTTTATTGGCCAGTTGATTGGCCAACATGTAAGATCAACCCGCCCTCCGACTTTTCTGGAGGGCGGGAGAAACTTAAGGCTGGACTTTGATAGGCTCAACGACTCTTGATACTTTGAGCACGGGCATTGGCCAGTTTTTTGTAGGGATCCGATTGGCTACAGGAAGAGGACGAAGAGCCCAGGGGCTATCGAGGGGGAATTTCGGGCCCTGACTGGTGCCCGTAGAGCTGTGGGCGCTGCAGGCTGGATCATGTCGGGGAGGAGGGGAGGGCGGTGCCTGGCCTTCAAGGTCAAACCGCTGACGGATGCGGTTAGGCCCCTTCTAGAGCGCCCGCCCCGAATCCCGGGACTCGCGGGTCGTGTGCTGGCGGGTGGCCTTGGCCCGAGAACTCTGTTCCCGCGGGATCTTGGACTGGCGTTGGGTGGAGCGGGCCGGGCATCCTCTGGCGAGGCCCGCCGGCATGCCGGGAAAGCTGTTGCGACATGCAGGAGGAGGCCCGTTAAACTCCGGTCAGGTCGGGAGAGTTGACCCCTCCGTGCAGCGCGCGGGCGGACTTCTTAGGGCTTGATGCTCCTCAGGCCCCAGCGCCCGGCACTGGGCTTGCCCCGGAGTCGCCAAGTAAACCCCGCAGTTGTTGAGTGAATGAGTTCTCCGGGGGCATGCTGTCGCTCGGCCCTGCGCCAGGCCGAGAGCCGGAGGCGGGGAAGGGAGATGTCGAAATGGGGCGGGACGATTCAGAGACGACGACAGGTGGGGAGGCTGGGCAGGAGGCAGCTGCCCAAACACAGCAGGAAAGTACAGCAAATTTGGGGAAGCTTGTCGGACGCACAGCTTGTCCCTGAGCTGACTCACTGATGAGCTCCCCTGCCCGGTGATGATGCTTTTTGTGGTAAGACTTCTCTCGATCCCAGACGCTTCGGCTGGGGTCTCAGAGGGGCGCTTACTGATTAAAGAACAATACCAGCAGTTCGCAGCCTTGAGCACCACCTCCTGGGCGGTGACGTTGCACAGGTGGTGCTTTGCTAGGGCCGCGGGCTCGGTTGAGGAACACAGGCTTTCCCCACTCCGGCTTCTTCAGTCACCCTTAACTGGAGCGTGTTTGCACACGTCTCCCCAGTGTTTCCAGATCTGTCTTTACTCCCTCTTTTACTGAGATGATGATGAAATTGTGAACTTTTAAAAATCTGTTTCTAGCTTTTCCTTAGATAAAGAGGTTTTTCTTTTTCTCTCTAAAGCTTAGCCCTTTTATGGGGCTCCGTTTTTTTGTTTTTTTTTTTAACTTATTCTCTTCCTGTTCAGCACTGGCTATTTAACCTTTGGGTCTCGACCTTTTGGAAAATAATGAAACTGCAAATCCTCTTTCCCCCACCTCCTACCCCCATGCACACACAAAATTTTGCCTATAATTTCTGAATTTGCAGTGTCCCTGACAATGACTCGTGGACCCCCTAGGGATCCATTAACTTCAAGTTATGAACCATAGGTTTCACAAAAAGAAACCCACTCAATCCTGCTGGAGTACTAATTCCCTTTACTGCCATACCTACTCCAGTAATGAGCTACACCTGCCAAGTCCTTTCTCTCCTCAAGCCCTACATTTTTACTCCTTTATTCATTGGTCACAAATGACCTTCCCAAATCCAGTGGTCTTTTTCTTATTCCCATTTTTCTTGACTAAGAGATAACACTTGCCCCCCATTGACCCATCCCTCACTGAAACTTTTTCTTCGCTTCAGGAGACCCTCTATTCTACCCTTTAGACTTCTGAGTCTCCTACGCTTCTCTGCCCACTGAGGGGGAACATTCCTGAAGGTTTAATGCTTCTTGTTCATCTTTAATACTTTAGAGAACTTCACTACTCCAAATCTGTTTTCCTCATTGGAGCCCTATCTATATGTCCCTTATTGCATACCTGTTAACTGAAATTTCCATGTGAATATTCAGTAAGTATTTATTGAGTACCAACTTTGCTTGGCACTGTACTTGAAGCTGGTGATACAGGATAGACAGAGTCTATGACCTCATGGAGCTTACTTTTTAATGGGGGGAGAGGGATAGACCAATGAAAACATTGGTTAGCTCTAGGTACTATTCTGGTAGCTGTAGTAGGGAGGTGTGATAATGTATGACTGGGTGGCTACATTTGTATGACCAGGAGAGGCCTTTCTGAGGAGGTGACATTATGGTTAAGTTCTGAATGACAGGCAGGAGCTCATGATAGGCCCAGAGAAGAGCATTCCAGAAGAAATTGTAGGTACAACAATCCTAAGGTGAGAACAAGGTTGGTGTATGAAGGAACAGAAAAGTCAGTGTGGCCGGAGCACGGTGGGGGGTTGGAAAGATAGGCGGAGGGTGAATACCCACCTTAATTTCTGATTTAGCATGTCCGTACCAAACTCAGCCTTTCCACTCCCCACTGCAATCAATTCCTCCACAATTTTTCATTTCTACCCAATCAATCAGACTCTAAAGCTGGGAGTCTTCCTTGACTACCTCTTCAGAATAATTATCCTGAAATGTTTTTGTTGTTGTTGTTGTTCATGCTCTTCTCCTTCCTATAGATATTATACTTTCCCAGTGTCTGATAATTTTACGTCTACATTGTGATAACCTTTGAAAGGCCTCCCTACCTTTGGGATCTCCTGGCTTCACCAGTATTTTGAGTCCTCTCCTTCCAGGGACATGGTAGAATTGTTCTTCCCACCTCCTTGAAGATAGGCATGGCCATGAGATTTGTCTGACCAAGGAAGTGTGAGCGAAGCATGAGAGCCACACGTTACCTTCTCTTGCCACCTGACTGGTGACGTTCAGATGGTAGAGGCACCGTCAGGCTGTGGCCCAGGTGAGGATGATGAAGCAGTCACGTATTTGCCACCCTCTTCCTTCCAGATGGACTTTCAGCATGAGTAAGAAATAAATCTCTGTGGTTTTAAGATACAGATTTTAGGATTATTCCATACCATAACATAATCTAGCACAGCGCTTCTCAGACTTTAATGTGTTATTAATCACCTAAAGAATTTGTAAAAATGCCACATTATAATTCTGTAGGTCTCGGTGGGGGTCAAAGATTCTGCATTTCTGACAAGCTCCCAGGTGATTCTGATGCTGTGAGACTCTGGACCACACTTCAAATAATAAGGACCTTACCCATCATATCTGATGTACCCTCTCAACACATCTACACACACTCTGTCCTACATCTCACCAGCACTTAAACCCTCCTAGAAGACAAACAAATTAGCAAGCAGAGAAACAACTTTCTTGGTGATATTCTTTTTTTTTTTTTTTTTTTTTGTGGTATGCGGGCCTCCTTCTGCCGTGGCCTCTCCTGTTGCGGAGCGGCCTCTCCCGTTGCGGAGCACAGGCTCCGGACGCGCAGGCCCAGCGGCCATGGCTCACGGGCCCAGCCGCTCCGCGGCATGTGGGATCCTCCCAGACCGGGGCGCGAACCCGGTTCCCCTGCATCGGCAGGCGGACGCGCAACCACTGCGCCAGCAGGGAAGCCCTCTTTTTTTTTTTTTTTAATATTTATTTATTTGGCTGTGCCGGGTCTTAGTGTGGCACGCAGGATCTTCGTTGCCACGTGCGGGATCTAGTTCCCTGACGAGGGATTGAACCCGGGCCCCCTGCATTGGGAGCATGGAGTCTTAACCACTGGACCACCAGGGAAGTCCCTCTTGGTGATATTCTTTATAAACCCTGAATAGCTTCCCATGCCTGCAACTCCTCAGTCGGGCACTGTAGAATCTTAATTTCTTATATTCTTAGGACAGTTGTTTTCCCCATTCTCCCTTCTATCTCCTGTCATTTTCTTTTCTGCATATTAATCTGTGAGACCACTAGTTGTCTCAATGTTGTCTCAGTTATTTTCTTTAGTAATAGAAATTCCAAGTTTTAGCTTGGGCCCATGGCTTCCCAGCAGAAGTCTATACTTTCCCCAGCTTCTCTTACAGCTGGCATTGTCTGTGTGACTAAGTTCTGGCGAGTGGGATGTGAGTGTAATTGATATGAAACATCTGGGTTCTGCCTTTAAAAGGAAAGATTATGTCCTCTTTGAGTATTTTCCTCATTTTCTCCCTTCTTGTCATCTAGCATACAGACCCAAAATGTCAACCATTTTTGGCCATGAGGACAAGGCCTCTACCTTAGCAGGTAGCAGAGCAAAAGGTAAAGGAAACCTGCTACCTTATGGATTACAGTAGTACCTCTGGACTATGCATGCTCTGGTACATGAGAGAACTTGTTTAGGTAGTTGCTGTTAGTCTGAATCTTCATTACAGCAGCTGATTTATATCCTAACCAACACATGTTCTTCCTGAGAATGCATTTTTCTCTTATAAAAATCTCATCTTGGGGGCTTCCCTGGTGGCGCAGTGGTTGAGAGTCCGCCTGCCGATGCAGGGGACATGGGCTCGT
>NC_041233.1:56082585-56087572 GCF_002837175.3 Physeter macrocephalus
GAGTGGCTGGGCCCGTGAGCCATGGCCGCTGAGCCTATGCGTCCGGAGCCTGTGCTCCACAACGGGAGAGGCCACAACAGTGAGAGGCCCGCGTACCACAAAAAAAAAAGAATCTCATCTTGAAGGTCTAAAACAGGTCCCACTACTTATTCCGGCTTACATTACCCTCTTTCCCGGAACTGCCATTGTACATGACCAGACATGAGGTATGAGTATAATATAGAATGGGGTTGATTCTGGCAGCCACACTTGAAAATAAGACTGATTTCTTTACAGTCACTTAAAGAGAAATTGATTCCTATATTATCAAGAACAGACAATAAGAGCTGTAGGAATTCAGAGAGGGGGCAATCAGTAAGGGCTGAAGGGATAAGAAGATAGAATTATGTATTTTAGCAGTTTCAAACTGGAGAATGTATACAGGAAGACTTTCCAACGGGTATGTGGGGAACAGTTTAAGGGAATCAATTTGCTGTTCCTCATTTTCTGTATCTTTCATAAAATTCATCTTCCTGAGAAAGCTGATTAGGCAGTTCTCCTTTCCTTCCTTCCGTTTCTCGCTCTGTCCTCCCACCTTATGAAAGACAAGTGTGCCTTTGCCCGTCCTGTATCTTGTTATAATTCATTGCCCTGGTGCGTTAAAACCTCCAGGTAGCCAGATGACCAAAAGAGCATCTTCTTTTGGAACATTAGTTAGTTGCATCATCCTTTAAGCAATAAACTGTTTCCCTTTGCACATTTTCTTTTTGGGTGGTGGTAGTACTGCAATCACACCACCTTTTTAAATTTTTTTTCTTTGTTTCTCCTAAAGGATCTTATTTCTAAAAGAAAAAAAGGCAAAACAAGGAAAACCACTAATTTTGATCAGGCTAAGAAACAATCATGTCATCTCTGGCTTATAGGCAAAAATCCCCCCAAATTGTTTTAGCTTCACTGGTTCTTGTCTAGTAGGAAGTTTCAGTTCATTTCGTACTCAAGTTGAAACAGACACAGGAAAAAAATATTATTTGATATGGTAAATCCATATTATTATTTGGGCACAAATCTTCTCACTGCCACTCATTTTTCCCCCTTCATTTATGCATTTCTATTATATCCTTATTACCTTGACAGAAACATGTTGTAAATTATGTAAATAATCCCCCTAAACAATTATTTATTTATTTATTTATTTATTTATTTATTTATATTTGAGGTACACGGGCCTCTCACTGTTGTGGCCTCTCCTGTTACGGAGCACAGGCTCCGGACGCACAGGCTCAGCGGTCATGGCTCACGGGCCTAGCCGCTCTGCGGCATGTGGGATCTTCCCAGACCAGGGCACGAACCCGTGTCCCCTGCATCGGCAGGCGGACTCTCAACCACTGCACCACCAGGGAAGCCCCTAAACAATTATTTTTACACCATTTTGTAAACTCTGTCTACTAGTCATATAAAACCTTGTCTTTTTGCTGTTTATTTCCACAAGCTAGATAAAACTGCACTCTTTTTTTTTTTTCTTGGCTGCATTGGGTCTTTGTTGCTGCATGCAGGCTTTCTCTAGCTGTGGCAAGCTGGGGCTGCTCTTTGTTGTGGTGCGCAGGCTTCTCATTGCTGTGGCTTCTCTTGTTGTGGAGCATGGGCTCTAGGCACGCGGGCTTCAGTAGTTGTGGCACGTGGGATCTTCCCGGACCAGGGATCTAACCCATGTCCCCTGCATTGGCAGGCACATTCTTAACCACTGCGCCACCAGGGAAGTCCAAAACTGAACTCTTAAAAGCATCTACTTATGTACCTGGTAAAATAAAAGTGTTCCCAAAATATAACCTAAGATACAATGCCCTGAGCTTTTGGAAGCCATTTCATTTAATTAGAATTAATATCTTCATCTCAGTTGGTGACATGTTCTTTTAATTCTGTCAAATGTATAATTTTAAACTTGTTTAAATCTTGAAATGAGATTTAAAAACCTGTATATAATATTTTTATTATACCAATTTCTGCCCATCTGTAATGTCGTCTTACGGCACTTTAACATGACCTAAATAATTGAAGTAGGTCTTCATTCACAATCAACAAGAAAAATCATGAAACACATTTTTAAGGGGTTTTCGGCTCCAAAACCAAAATGCCTCTAAGTGAAAGAGAAATAAGAACAATTAGTAGTCACTTGATAAGCCTTTTTGGGTTTATTTCCAGAGATTACGTGATTACTCAAATGAATAACACATCCTTTTGCAAATGAGATGGTTTCTAATCCTTAACAAATCTTAAGGATATGGAAAAATTGTGACAAAGATTTGGCAAAATGCCATTCATTTATTTGTGAAAAAAGTTCTTTGGTACCTACCTATAATAACAAAAAATAGGAGTAGAATTGGTGATGATCTCTATTTTACTTTACCAAAAAATGAGTCATCTAGTGATCTAGTCATCTAATTACATTAAATGATATAATTTAAAATGTTTTTAAAACTCCATCCATCTATTAAGAGGTACAGTCCAATAAAGTTTTACTTTTTATGTAGGTAGTGATTCATCAAAATCTAATTTATAGTTATATTGTTTTCATATCCCAATTCAATAATTATTTCCCTGATCTCCCTGACTTGATCAGTTCCCCCATCATGTCTCAGGTCCTGTATCTTACAGCGCTTAGATAGCTGTAATTTTGCATATGTTTATAAAATTATTTCATTACTGTCTATATCACCACTAGATGGTAAGCCCCATCAGAAAGGAGTATCTTTTTTACTTTTTTTCCCCTGTGTCATTATATTTTCAGAATAGCTTAGTATCTGAAACACTGTAAGAATTTGGTAGAATTTATTTGAATAAATAAATAAATAATGAGTGAGACACTCACGGATCTTGGGCCTGAGCTGCTATTTCTCCCCTTAGGTAGTAGCAGTGACTGACTCATCCAGTAAGTTCCAGTTCCTTCACCCCTCAACCCTCCCCAGTGTCTTGCAGTTGTCACCAGAGACACCACCCAACAGGATGCTAGCAAAGCTCATCCCTTTCCTAATCATGGCCTTAATTCTGGGAAGCTGCCTCGGAAGCAACAAGCCCAGCAGTGAATTCAGAAACCAGGACTGGAAACAGAGTCCTGCCATTACTTTATCAGAGTTTACTAAAAGGTAGTGAGACTATGAATTAGCTTCTTCCTCTCCTTTCCTTTCTTTCCTTCCTTTCTAACCAGTGGTTCTCAAGTCACCCCGAGGACTTGTTAGACATGCAAATTTCTAGACCCTATCCTAGACCTATCAACTCCTATCTCTGAGAATGAGGCATGGGAATCTGCATTTTCCAAGCAGGTTGTTCACTCTGAGAAATACTGCTTTGTTATCACCATACTAATTCTGAACACCCAGGTGGTGCTTGTTTCACAGGTTAAAATTATAGTCATAGCAGGGGCAGTGAAGCTTAATAGTGCTAGCCAATTCAAGTGTTCTTTCAGATGATATGTGCCAGGCCCTGAACTAGGTGCTAGGGAGACAAAGATGAGTAAAACTAGACATGGTCTCTTTTCTGGTGGTGCTTAGGGTCTAGGGAAGAGCACAGGCATTAACCAGAGACTCACAAATGTAACATTACAACTGGGATGTATGCTATGAGGGGAAAACACATGACGCACTAAAGGCATATGTTAGAGGGACTTAGTCTAGGGAGTTATGTTACACAGGGAAAGTGGCATTTGAAGTAAGATCTGAAAGATAAGAGTTAATTAAGCTAACTCAGATGGGGAGCAGCAGAAGGCGTAAGGGAAGCAGAACTTTCTGGACAAAGAGATCATCATATTGCAAAAGTCCTGTAGTGAGAGGCGTAAGCCAGTGTTTGGGGTAGAGGAAGCATAGATTGAGATGCAGCCTGGGAGGTGAATTAGGGGCCAGACCATGAGAGGCTTTGAAAGTCACATTAAGGGTATCAATTTATATATCTTAAGAACAATGGGATCTCATTTTGAGTTGAAATTAGATAACATGGTCAATTTTGCATTTTGAAAACTTCTCTCTGGCTGCTGTGGAGAAAGATTGAGGGCAGCAACCCTAGAAGTGTTGTCATTATTGTTATTTTATGGATAAGAAAATGAGCTTTAACAAAAATAGCTTCCTCAAGGTCACGCAGCTAGTAAGTGGTGAATCAAGCTTTCAAACACTTATCTGCCTGACATCAGAGTATAAACTTAACCACACAGTGCTGTCCCTCCAGATCAAGGTAATAAACCCCAAAATAGAGTTAGTTACAATGATTTAAGAAAGGAAGAAACAAAGAGACTTATCTCTGACTCATTCTGACATTGCCTGGGTCGTGACTGTCAGAGATCAAGGAGGGAAGCATAGGGTAGCTGAAGTTCCATGACTTAATCCAAACTACAGTTACCTAATCTGTAAAATGGTAATAGTAATAATATGTACTTCATTGGATTGTTTCAGGATTCAATCAGAGAAAGAAGGTTAAATTCTTACTATACTATAGGTTAGTTAGAAGCCAACAAATGTTGATTATTATGACTATTATTATAATTATTATTACCTATTTTTCTTTATGACTGCTCACCCACCCACTGCAGAAATTGATGGCATCATGTTACCTAACTGCCAATCAAGAAACCAAGATGCCCATGACTAGTTACTGTTCTTTGCTTCTTCGCACAATCAACTTGTTTCTAGACTAGCACACCAAATTTGGGATATCTCACAAATAAGCCTGACAATAATATCCTGACTTCAGGTCCATGTCATGTATGACTTCAATTATTGTATGAGCTTTGTATCATAAAGAGTAGATTTAAATATTTTTAGGGCTTCCCTGGTGGCACAGTGGTGGAGAGTCCGCCTGCCGATGCAGGAGATGCCCCGGTCCGGGAGGATCCCACGTGCCACGGAGCGGCTGGGCCCGTGAGCCATGGCCGCTGAGCCTGTGCGTCCGGAGCCTGTGCTCCGCAACGGAAGAGGCCACAACAGTGAGAGGCCCCCGTACCGCAAAAAAAAAAAAAAAAAAAAAA
>NC_041233.1:56087604-56101452 GCF_002837175.3 Physeter macrocephalus
AAAAAAAAAAAAAAAAAAAAAATTTAATTTCTTAAGTAAAATGGCTAAAATTGCAAAACTTTCCTTGAATATTATCAAAGACTGTAATGGTCTGTTGTCTTTGACATACAAAGAAGATAAGCTATTAGCAGGGAATGACACTTGAGTTATTTAAGTAGATGTCATGTATTTTTAATGCTCTGTGGTATTGAATCCTTTATAAATAATGGGATATCTTCTCAAAGCAACTAGCCAGAGTTATGGAGGCAGCAAACATTATCAACAGTAAAAACATCATCATTAGCAAAAAACAGCAGATGTGGGCCTCAAAACCATGAACCTTGAAGCCCTGAATTATATGTGTAATTTTCCTGGCTGTTCTCCAGGTCCAATTCCCATTTTTTACTCTTTTTATTACAGGTACATACCTGACCGTCTTACCTGGTCCTCTGCCTTATCCAATGTGCATTTCTTCATTGCCTCCTTTTAGTCAACCAAGTCTTCCCTCTCCACCCCTTGACCTTTACAGCTTAGTCATTACAAACTAGCATATAAAAGTCCAAGCATTTACATTAACTGTACCAAAAGGTAGTCAAATATTTTAGGAAGTGGAAAGTTATCCTCACGGTGACAAAGGGAAATTGTTTCACCTTCGGATTTAATTCCCTCTTTGAGAGTTACTTACTGGGCTTCTGTTGTATGTGTGCCCAGCACTATGCTAAAGGGCTGAGAGGGCTGAGGAGAGGCAGAGAGTGCAAAAACGGGAATGAGCTGCAGTCCTTTTCAAGAAGCTTGCAACTGTTGGTGAAAAGGACATGCATGCATTTTCACAACAACAGTTATAACAGCTAACTTTTATGAAGGGCTTACTGTGTGCCAGGCAAGGTATATATTATTTCTTTTAATCCTCTTTGGTTGTATAGTAGTTATCTACTGCTCAGTGAACAAATTACTATAAAACACAGTGGCTTAAAACAGCAGTAAACATTCACTATCAGTTTCTGCAGGTGAGGAATTTGATAGTGGCTTAGATGAGTGGTTATGGTGTAGGTTATCTCATGAAGTTGCAGTCAAGATGTTGGCTGGGGCTGCAGCTATCTGAAGGCTTGACTGGGGTTGGAGGATCCACTTCCACACTGGCTCGCGTACACAGCTGTCAAGTTGTTGCTGGCTTTTTGCAGGAGGCCTCAGATGTTCTCCTTGTGGGTTTCTCCAGAGAGCTGCTTAAGGGTCCCTATGACATAGCAGCACATGGTACCACATTCTTGTCAAATTATTTTCTGCCTTTTTGCTTATAGCCATACTAGTGGGTATATAGTAGCATCTCATTGTAGTTTTAATTTGCATTTCCCTAGTGACTAATGATGTTGAACACCTCATTTGCTTATTTGTCATCTGTATATCTTTTTTGATGAGGTGTGTAAATCTTTTGTCCATTTATAAATGTTTTTTGTTGTTGTTTTCTTATTGTTTAGTTTTGAGGATTGTTTTTATATTCTGGATACAAGTCCTTTAACAGATAGATTATTTGCAAATATTTTCTCTGCCAGTGTGTAGCCCATCTTTTCATTTTTTTCAGTGTCTCTTGAAGAACAGTTCTTAGTTTTAATGAGTACCAATTTATTAAGTTTTTCTTTTGTAGATCATGCTTTTGCTGCTGAATCTAAGAAATCTTTGCTAAGCTCAAGGTCACTAAGATTTTCATCTAGTTTTTTCTTTTACAAGTTTTATAGTTTTACCACTTACATTTAGGATTATGATCTATTTCAAGTTAATTTTCATATGTGATATGAGTTTTTTTGTTAGCTGTCAGTTTTTTATTTCACAATATTTCTTAGAGATCTTCTCATATCTGTACATAAAGAGCTTCTTTATTCATTTTTTGAGCCAAATTCCTGCTCTGATGGAGCTTATATTCTAGTTGCAGGAAGATAGACAATAAAACATATTGTATGTAAAATGGTGATATAGGAAGTGTGGGTGGGAAGGACAGTTATAATTAGGATGGTTAAGTGAGTCTCACTGAGAAGTTGATATTTTAATAAAGACTGAAGGAGGTAAGGGTCTGGATAAAGCACTGGGTAGGGAGAACAGATGCATAAAAACTCTGGCAAAGGGAACACTAATTACAAAAAACTTAAATCAAGACAGGGCCTGTCATAAGGTAGAAACTGTAAGGAGGCCCCTGTGGCTGAAGTAAAGTGAGTGAAGGGGATAACAGTGAGAAGTGAAGTTAGAGAGGTAAGAGGTATGTGAGTTGTAGGCTATTGTGAGGACTAGGGCTTTTCCTCTGAGATGAGAAGCTACTAGAGAGTTTGGAGGAGTGACAAGATCTGGCTTATACTTGAAAGAATCCCACTGATTGCAGTGTTCAGAATAGACTATAAGGGGCAAGGGTAGAGACAGAAAGACCAGGAAGAAGGCTACTGCAATAATTCAGTAAGAAATGGTATAGACATTTCTCCGAAGAAGATATACAGATTGCCAACAAACACATGAAAGGATGCTCAACATCACTAATCATTAGAGAAATGCAAATCAAAACTACAATGAGGTATCACCTCACACCGGTCAGAATGGCCATCGTCAAAAAATCTACAAACAATAAATGCTGGAGAGGGTGTGGAGAAAAGGGAACCCTCTTGCACTGTTGGTGGGAATGTAAATTGATACAGCCACTATGGAGAACAGTATGGAGGTTCCTTAAAAAACTAAAAATAGAACTACCATATGACCCAGCAATCCCACTACTGGGCATATACAGTGAGAAAACCATAATTAAAAAAGAGACGTGTACCACAATGTTCATTGCAGCACTATTTACAATAGCCAGGACATGGAACGAACCTAAGTGTCCATCAACAGAGGAATGGATAAAGAAGATGTGGCACATATATACAATGGAATATTATTCAGCCTTAAAACGAGACGAAATTGAGTGATTTGTGGTGAGGTGGTTGGATCTAGAGTCTGTCACACAGAGTGAAGTAAGTCAGAAAGCAAAACAAATACCGTATGCTAATGCATATTTACGGAATCTAAAAAAAAAAATGGTACTGATGAACCTAGGTGCAGGACAGGAATAAAGACGCAGGCGTAGAGAATGGACTTGAGGACACGGGGAGGGGGAAGGGTAAGCTGGGATGAAGTAAGAGAGTGGCATGGGCATATATACACTACCAGATGTAAAATAGCTAGTGGGAAGCAGCCGCATAGCACAGGGAGATCAGCTTGGTGCTTTGTGACCACCTAGAGGGGTGGGATAGGGAGGGTCGGAGGGAGACGCAAGAAGGAGGGGATATGGGGATATATGTATACATAAAGCTGATTCACGTTGTTATACAGCAGAAACTAACACAACAATGTAAAGGAATTATGCTCCAATAAAGATGTTAAAAAAAAAATGGTAGTAGTTTAGACCAGTGTGGTAGCAATGAGGTTAGTGAGAAATGGCTGGCTTTTGGATGCATTCTTAAGTTAGCACTAATGGGCTTTGCTCATGGTCTGAATGGAGGGTGGGGTGTGGGTATGGGAGCAAGAGAAGGCTTAGGGCAACTCCAAGATTTGGGGCCTGCGCATCTGGAAGAATGGAGTGTTTCTTACTCCTTTACTACCATAGTGTGTCATCAAACATTTTAATCTTTGCCAGATTGGTAGCTGAAAAAATGGTATCTAATGTAGTTTTTTCCCTATATTTTAATTGTGAAAATTGTCAAGCATACAAAAAATTGAAAGAATAGTACCCACTTCATACTGACTTAAACAATAAAGGATATTTATTAGCTCAGATAATTGGCTATCCAGAGATACAATGGAATTCAGGTTTCATTTGACTCAGTAACTTAACCATGTCATCAAGAATTTAGGAAGTAGGGGAAAGAGAGAGAGAGAGAGAGAGAGAGAGAGAGAGAGAGAGAGAGAGAGACTCCCTCACTATACTCCGTAAGAAAAGCGAATAAACTTTTTATTTGCCCCAGCAAATATGTCTCTTTATCTGGAATTGGACTATATGCCCACTCCTGAAAACACAGCTGTGGCCAAGGGATGGGATTTTGCCCCATACCTTAGACCTGGCTTGCATGTCCCACCCCTAGAGCCAGGGTGAAGTCAGAATCCTCAAATACACATGGCCTATGCCTGGGGAAGGTGCCCACACTCAAAATCGGAATGGATGCCAAGAGAAGGGGATCAATATCCTTCTCCCCATGGCTTCGTCCCAAGTACTATGGGAATTTTAAACTTTGCCATACTGCACCTCACCTCCCCAGCTGGAATCTCTGAAGAGTGGCCTTTCATTTCTCTGAATGACCTATGGCATTGATTTCCTGTGTTTGTCAAATTTTCAATCATCCTACTTGTTAATTCACTTCCTACAGTTGCTGTCATCTTTTTTTGCACTGCTATGCCATCATTTCTCAAGATACTCCAACACATGGCAGTAGTGTTATCAGACTTTTACTGAAGGTTTAGGGTCATGGAGAGGATTATAACATAGCTCAGAATTCAAAATTGAACCCTAGATATCAATGCTATTACCTGAAATTTCCCTGACCACCGTGTCTTGGGGATTAGTGATTTTAAAATATCTCTGCAAATTGTTTGATACTTCTCTCTTCAAAAAGTGGAGCCTAATTGCCCTACCCTTGAATGTGGACTGAGAGTTAGTGACTCGCTTTTAACAAATAACATGTGGCATAAGTGAAGACATGGCTTCTGAGGCTAGGTCATCAAAAGAATAAAGCTTCTACCTGGCACTCACACTCTCCCTCTCTCTCAGATCACTCTGGGAGAAGCCAGCTTCCACATCATGAAGACACTCAAGGATCCCTGGAAAAGTCCCACGTGAGAAGGCACAGAGGCCTCCCACCAATAGACAGCATCAACTTGCCAGCCATCACTTAGCAGTGCATACTTTAGTGCCAGTTAAGATGTCAGATGACTAGAACCCCAACTGACATCTTTCTTTTTTTAAAAAAATATTTATTTGGTTGCACCAGATTTTTTTTTATAAAGAAGATGTCGGGGGTAGGAGTTTATTAATTTATTAATTTATTTTTGCTGTGTTGGGTCTTCGGTTCTGTGCGATGGCTTTCTCTAGTTGTGGCAAGCGGGGGCCACTCTTCATCGTGGTGTGCGGGCCTCTCACTATCGCGGCCTCTTTTGTTGCGGAGCACAGGCTCCAGACGCGCCGCAGGCTCAGTAGTTGTGGCTCACGGGCCTAGTTGCTCCGCAGCATGTGGGATCCTCCCAGACCAGGGCTCGAACCCGTGTCCCCTGCATTAGCAGGCAGATTCTCAACCACTGCGCCACCAGGGAAGCCCTGCACCAGATCTTAATTGAGGCATGTGAACTCTTAGTTGCGGCATGCATGTGGGATCTAGTTCCCTGACCAGGGATCGAACCCAGGCCTCCTGCATTGGGAGCATGGAGTCTTATCCACTGTGCCACCAGGGAAGTCCCCCCAGCTGACATATATATTTTTTAATATTTATTTTTATTTTTAAAAATTTATTTATTTTTTTGGCTGCGTTGGGTCTCCGTTGCCGCGCGTGGGCCTTCTCTAGTTGCAGCGAGCGGGGGCTACTCTTCGTTGTGGTGCGCGGGCGTCTCATTGCGGTGGCTTCTTTTGTTGTGGAGCACGAGCTATAGAGCGCAGGCTCGGTCGTGTGGTACACAGGCTTAGCTGTCCTGAGGCATGTGGGTTCTTCCTGGACCAGGGATCAAACCCATGTCCCCTGCATTGGTAGGTGGATTCTCAACTTCTGTGCCACGAGGGAAGTCCCCCAGCTGACATCTTGATTGCAACCTCATGAGAGACCCTGAGCCAAGCTGCTCCTAAATTCCTGACTCACGAAAACTGGGAGAGATAATAATTTGTTATGCAACTATAGACAATGAATACAGGGACTCTCTCATGTGCTGTTCTCTCCAGTCCCAACTGCCACCATCTTGCAGAGGTCCCTCATTTTTCTTTTATCTCATTTGTTTTTTCCTTTACCAGAGCTCCCTGAACCTAGTCTCTAGAGGGAATGCTCACAATTCCTGTATTTTATTTGGAGAGTAATTGAAGTATTCTTGGTCTAAACCTCTCCCATCTAGACTAAGCCCAGGGGATCCCACTCTCCCTGACCAAACATACCCATTATGGTCCAAAACCTAGATATTCTGTCTTCCTACCTGGCCAGCTGGTACCAGGTCCACTCAAACAGCTGCCAGCTTTTAAAACAAGTATTCTTGCCCTAATAGAAGTATGCATGAGCAAAGTGCTACAAGAGCAGAGAGGAAGCACCTAAGCTGACTGGGGGAGCTCATAGAGAGAAGGTGACATTTGAGCTGAGTTTTGAAGGATAAGTAGGAGTTCATGTGGTAGAGAAGTGAAAGAAAGTCATTTATGCAGAAGTAATAACAAGTACAAGGGCTCAGAGATAAGAAAAGGCATAATTCAGAGTCCTGTAAATATGTCAGGGTTGTGCATGAGAATACCTGTTGAGGAGCTTGGTTGATGTTGGGGGCTAGATCATATCAGGCATTGTAAGCCACATGTATCAGTTAGGAGACGAAAGCTAACAGAATCCCCTGATTCAACTGACTTAAAAATAAGAGCAATAATGAATTTAGTATTTCAAATAATAAGTCCATAAGTAGGGCTGCTCCCATGTTGGTTACCTTCACAGCTTAATGATGTTATCAAGGACCCAGGTCTTTTCCATAGTTCTATTCTGTTATTCCCAGGCTTGTCCCCTATCCCCCACCCCAACCCTACCCCCGTGGTTGTAAGATGACTGAAGCAGCTCCAGGTACCCTAAAGATTACTTCCGGAGGTAGAAAAGGGGCCTTTTCTTCTCTCTCATTATGTAAACTTTTGATTGACATACTCCTCTTAAGATGGAGAAAGCCTTTCCCAGAAATGTCTTCCCTCCTCCTCCCATTCCTCCCAACAGCCGACTTCCCTTTAGTATCACTGACTAGAATTGCATCATATGCCCAGGCTCAGTATTTGGTAAGGGAATAGGCCACCATGATTGATATAGACCAGTCACAGTTTACTCCCTGGGGCTGAGGTGGGAGCTAGCACTCTTGAAGCACATGGCCAAGCATAGCAGTGTGATTACTAGAATAAAATTGGGATTCTGTTAACAAGGTGGAAGAGAGATTGTTGACGTTTTGGGTAGGCAGTCAGCAGAATCTGCCACACCATGCCAGGGAATTTGAACTATATCCCATTGGGATGGGAAACCACAGGATTTTAAAACAGGAAATAGCATGATTATATGTCACTATGTCAGAATAGAGGGGTACTCAAGAGGGGCATGGGTCTGGAGGTAGGGCCACCAGTTAGAAGATTTCATCAGAAGATATTAGAGAGGATTTTAGGCATTTGAATTAAGAACACCTAGTGACTAATTGGAATGGGAAAAGGAAGTAGAAGGGATAGATTCAAGAATGACTTGCATGTAAACTAGACAGCTACATGTCAAAGAATGAAATTAGAACACTACATAACACCATACACAAAAATAAACTCCAAATGGATTAAGGACCTAAATGTAAGACCAGACACTATAAAACTCTTAGAGGAAAACATAGGAAAAACACTCTTTGACATAAACCACAGCAAGATCTAAACATAGGAAGAACACTCTTTGACATAAATCACAGCAAGATCTTCTTTGACCCACCTCCTAGAGTAATGGAAATAAAAACAAAATAAACAAAAGGGACCTAATGAAACTTAAAAGCTTTTGCACAGCAAAGGAAACTATAAACAAGACAAAAAGACAACCCTCAGAATGGGAGAAAATATTTGCAAACGAATCAATGGACAAAGGATTAATCTCCAAAATATACAAAGAGCTCATGTAGCTCAATATTAAAAAAAACAAACAACCCAATCAAAAAATGGGCAGAAGACCTAAATAGACATTTCTCCACAGAAGACATACAGATGGCCTAGAGGCACATGAAAAGATGCTCAACATCACTAATTATTAGAATCAAAACTACAATGAGGTATCACCTCACCACCGGTCAGAATGGCCATTATCAAAAAATCTAGAAACAATGTTGGAAAGGGTGTGGTGAAACGGGAACCCTCCTGCACTGTTGGTGGGAATGTAAGTTGATACAGTCACTATGGAGAACAGTATGGAGGTTCCTTAAAAAACTACAAATAGAACTACCATATGACCCAGCAATCCCTCTACTGGGCATATACCCTGAGAAAACCATATTTCAAAAAGAGTCATGTACCACAATGTTCACTGCAGCTCTATTTACAATAGCCATGACATGGAAGCAACCTAAGTGTCCATTGACAGATGAATGGATAAAGAAGATGTGGCATGTATATACAATGGAATATTACTCAGCCATAAAAAGAAACGAAATTGAGTTATTTGTAGTGAGGTGGATGGACCTAGAGTCTGTCATACAGAGTGAAGTCAGAAAGCAAAACAAATACCGTATGCTAACGCATATTTATGGAATCTAAAAAATAAAAAATGGTACTGATGAACCTAGGGCCAGGGCAGGAATAAAGATGTAGACATAGAGAATGGACTTGAGGACACGGTGGAGGGGAGGGGGGAGCTGGGGCGAAGTGAGAGTAGCATTGACATATATACACTACCAAATGTAAAATAGCTAGTGGGAAGCCACAGCATAGCACAGGGAGATCAGCTTGGTGCTTTGCAACGAACTAGAGGGGTGGGATAGGGAGGGTGGGAGGGAGGCTCAAAAAGGAGGGGATATGGGGATATATGTATGCATATGGCTGATTTACTTTGCTGTACAACAGAAACTAACACAGTATTGTGAAGCAATTATACTCCAATAAAGATGTATTAAATTTTTTTTTAAAAGAATGACTTGCAGATACCTGCTTGGGTGAATCACAGGGTATTTTGTCAAAGTTGGGAATATGCATGGAGGAGGTTTGGGTGGATAAGGTGAGAATGGAGAGAGTGAATTTGGTCTTCGACAATGAGGTACCTACAGGACACACGAAGAGAGATCAGTAGACTTGGAGGGGAGAGCAAAGACCACATTAAATTCCGTTAGAGGTTAGGGCAGGATGGAGTGTGGAATGAAGGAAAATTGACGAGGAGAAATAAAGCGATGCAGACAACTGACACCTAGTGTGAGACTGGTTTGACTGATTTTGCTCAGGGTGGATAGAGTCAAGGACGCCTTGAGAAAATTGCAAATGTAATTGTAGACAAGCCTTTAAAAAGCAGTTAAAAACCTGTTTTGAAATACGGATTTCTGTAATTTGTTTCAACATGTTGAATTACAGCAAATGAGATGGAGAAATGATCTCAACCCATTTTTTTTGGCCTCCTAACTGGAAACCTCACAACTTAGCCCTGTAGGCTGTTAATCAGATAAGCACTGCAGGCTTTACCATGCCTGAGGGCATATGGACTGATTGAAGGAATTATTGTCCAAACCAGATGAACAAAGAAGGTATAATGAGAAAGTGTTGGGATTAAAATGTAGGTTTCTTTTCTGTTTTGTAACAGTAGTTACAAAATATAAATTAGATGTTTCAATGCACCTTCAAGTTCTAAGTTAATATAGTTCATAAACCATATGAATCAAGTACTATTTAAAACATAAATAGGAATTTTATTTCCACTCAAAAACCCTCATTTAGTGGAACACTGGAGTTTGAAATATATATAGATTAGACTTAGAACTGCACAGTTGGCAGGCAACTTCAAGAATTAAAAAAAAAAAAACAAAGCCAAAACATTTGTTGAGCTTTTCCCATGTCTACCTTGTTCCAGGCACTGAACTGGGCTCTAGAATAAAAACACATGGTATTTTGTATTTTTTTGTGGTTAATCCTAACTTTATGCAACTATTATACTCGATGTGGTTTCCGGGGCCTGGATAAAATATAACACTTGAAGCAGAGTAGGGACTGAGGGACAAAAAAGAAAATTGAGAATTGAAGGAGAAAAGCAACCTAGGAAACCCAACAAGGTTGGGAGGGTAATGGAGGAAAAAAGAAACAGTCATGAGAGACTGAATATGCAAACTGGATAATGGCCAGACCGTATATGACAATTAAAAGACCCACAGCCTCTGCAGCAATCAGCCCAGAACTCTCATGACTGGTCAATGACTGTCAGCTTCCCTAATTTTTGCCCCTGCCCTTCCAACTCAGGACCAACTGGAGAAGGTCAAATATGGTCCCCCAAAACAATCACATAAGATGCCTTGCTTCTAGTTAGCCTGCCTCCAGCTTCCCCATGCCAATACTCGGTGAATACATGAAATCTTCCCTTTTTGTTTTTCCACCTTAAACTTCCCCAACTCCCTTGACAGCCTTTGATTCTCTGCCAGATGCCAAGTGATAGTGGTTGACTGCCTTGTTATAGCAGGAATAGAATAAATAGCCTCTTTGTTCTCATTTGGGTGGTCTTCATTTATTTCCACAGTCATTCATTCACATATTTATCATATATTAGTTGTATTTTATGTGCCAGGCAGTGCCCAACATTGCTATGCAAGCAGATAGTCCTTGCCCTCAAGGATATTCTGTCTACTGGGATAGACAGATACATAAATATAATTGTAATTGAATTTGGTAAGTGAAACAACAGGCATCTATAAAGGAGGTGTAGATCAAGTAAGGCTTTTGGGGGAAGTGACCCTTAAAATAGAGTGGTAAGGGATGAGGACGAGTTACGAGACCTGGTAAAGAGGGAAGGATACTCAAGGCAGGTGGAGGGGAGGGGTGGAGGAGGCAGAGTGAGCAAAGCCCAAGAGGGCAGAAACCACAGAGGTGCGTTGCTGGAGCATGATAAGGGAGGTGCGGAGCAGCAGCCGATGCTGCACAGGCAGGTCGTGGACGGCCATGTGGGTGCCAAGTTTGTAAGGACTTGGACTTCATCCTGTCCAAGCGGCTCCCGCCTGGACATGAGAGAAGGGGCTGGTGTAAGCAAGGCAGAAAAACAACATTCAGGAAACATTGCCTTTTGTGTATCACTGTTAAGGTCCGGGAGGGCAGGGACACAGCCGCTCTTAATGTTTGGCTCACAGTAGACATTCAATGAATGGATATAAGCGCTGCGGTATAGTCGTCATTACCCCCCAATTTATGTTTTTTTCTCATGGGACAACACAGTGGATTCGGGGCATCTGTTTGGGAGGCGGTAGGGAAGGTTTGTGGTGGGAGAACTGCCATTCTGCAGGGCAGGATTTGTGGACACAAAACCTCCGACTGGCTTTAGGCAAGGGATGCACTTGTGTCGCGAACACCCCGAGACCCACCCACCCGAGCCGCTCCGTCCTGAAAACGGCCGCAGAGAAAACAGCCAGCAGAGAACTCGCGCCACCAAGAGGGCAGCAGCCGCAAGGCACCTGGGCGCCGCTCGGTACTGCTCACCTGTGAGCCACAGCCGACCCCTCCAGGCGGAGCTCCGCACGACGCCCTTCCGGATTGGACGCGCTCGAAATCCCGGGGCGGGCATTAAGGCCTAGCGCTCTAGGGGACTGGCCACCCTGGCGGACCGACGTGCGGCCGACGGAGCTGGTTCGCCCGCGGCCCCTGCTGGGTGGGAGGCGGGCCCCTCTCCTCGGGTCCCCTGTCAGTCATTGGCTCCTTGCGGTTTCCTTGGGGACGTGGCGCCGCTGGCGGCCCAGGCCTCCTTCCGGCTCGGGTAGAGGCCGCCGAGAGCACCTCCGGACCTAGCAGGGCGGAGCTGAGGGAGCCGGCGAGCCGCTCGACCCGTGAGTGCGAGCGCGGGAGGGCTGCGGGGCCGGGAGGGGCGGCGAGGGGAAGAGGGAACCCCCATCCCCGCCACCTGCGGACCGCGGGTTCCTCGAGGACGTCGCTGGCCCTCTAGAATACCCCGCTCCCAGGGAGCCCGGGTAGGGTCCACTGAGCCCCAGGAACAAGAGCATACGGATCTGGAGTGGGAGCCCGGGGAGTGGGTGGACGCCATGAGCTTCTCGTGGTGGGGTATGGGGTCTAGTCTCGTGGGTACTGCTGGAGGTGAGCCGGAACCCCAACCAGCTCTTTCCAGGCTGCAGACTTCGGAGATGACTGGCACGAGGAGACCACCTTCTCAAGGCAAAAGGAAAAGGAGGTGACAGGCCTTGAGACCACTGAAGGGAACCCATGGCTAGGTAAGGTTGCAGACTTTATCCTCAGCTGGGAGCTCAGTGGGGGGTGGCTGGGAGATTGTTACGAGTGAGGTTTGCTCTAGGGCTGCATCTGGGCTTCGCAGCCTGGGCAGATGGATGCAAAGATCAAAGCTGCATTCTTCTGAAGGCAGATTCAACAATACCTTACTGCCCAGAGCCCCTGGGGTGATAGAGTGAGTGCTCCCTCAGCTCTGGTAAGTGCTAGGTTGTAATGTTCTTTAAAATTTCCACTTGAGTGAGGCTGGGTGCCCCTTGAGGAGGTTAAAAAAAAACCCCAAAAACCAAACCAAAACAAAACAAAACAAAAATTTTTAAATGAACTTTGAAAACAGACCGAGGTCCTTCTGAATTACGGTGGAAAGTGAACTTCACATTTGAATATGCTTATCCATACATTATAACACTCTGAAGCTTTCAGGAAAGATTAATGTGGATCTGTGGAGCAACATGTACCAAATGAGACTGTTGTCAAATAGAGTAAGTGGAGAAAGATGCAGAACAGTAGGTATGGTGTAAAACCAAAGGAATGGAGATACACACACAGATATATTACCTATATGGTATGTATTTATGCTTGTGTATACATAGAGTATCCCTGGGTAACTGGTTGCCTCTAAGAGGGAAATGATGGGGTTAAGGCACAAGACTCACTTTCCACTATATATCCTTTAAACTGATTTTTTTTTATTGTGTGCATATGTTACCTATTAAAATATTTTTAAAAATCAGTTGAATAAATTTTCTGACTATCCAGTTTTTTTGACAGCATTCTTGATGGGAATGTTACAAGTGCTCTGATTCTTCAGCGTTATGAGATTGCACAGGGAGACTGGTGATCTTTTCATTAACATGAAGTTGGTTCTTTGAACTGCATCCCAAAGTGCAGACTCTGAAAAAAGAGCAGAGAAGGCTTTTTTTATTTATATAGTAGAAGCTCCATGAACTGTATATGTCCTTTTCTAAAATTCGAGACTAAATGAACATTTAGACTTCTGGGGGCATAAATTTTTTGCCTTTATCAGGAAGCGCTTTAATTCATCTTAAAATCCATTTTTTAGCACTGGAGAGACTAAGAGACTTTTCTTACTAATGTTTGTCTCATTTCAGGATCAGTTTTTCCTACCTCTGCCCAGCCTCCTGGTACTTCACTGTGCCCACAGTGAGCCCATTTCCCCGGCAGCGGGTGGCATTCCTAGGACTCTTCTTCATATCCTGTCTCCTTTTACTTATGTTAATCATGGACTTTCGACATTGGGGTGCTTCATTACCACGAGACAGGCAATATGAAAGGTGAGTCAGCTTTACATCGCTTCGATTGGCTTTGGTGTTGAAGTCATAAATATTTTGATAGGCTGTTTAACGCACTACCACCTTTGACACTTTGGGGGAATACCGCACTTTTATTAGTAAAACTGCATGCTACTTATTACATAAAGAAGATCTTAAGCCCGATTTTGGCAATATTCAATTTTGATTCAGGAATGCTGTTGCTGCATTTTAACCATGAAAGACATCTTTCTGTTTTTTTGTCTTGGTGGGCTGACTTACTGATGCATAAATGTTTAGGATTGTTATGTACTCTTGATGAATTGACCCTTTTTTTTTTTTTTTTTTTTTTTTTGTGGTATGCGGGCCTCCCTCTGCTGCGGCCTCTCCCGTTGCGGGGCACAGGCTCCGGGGCGCCGGCCCAGCGGCCATGGCTCACCGGCCCAG
>NC_041233.1:56101491-56141487 GCF_002837175.3 Physeter macrocephalus
GGAGCACAGGCTCCGGAGCGCAGGCCCAGCGGCCATGGCTCACGGGCCCAGCAGCTCCGCGGCATGTGGGATCCTCCCAGACCGGGGCGCGAACCGGGTTCCCCTGCATCGGCAGGCGGACGCGCAACCACTGCGCCACCAGGGAAGCCCCTACATTTATCAATTGTTTAGGTTTTAATCTGTCTTGCTATTTGTTTTCTGCTTGTCACATCTGTTCTTTGTTTGTCTTTCCTCTTTTTTTCCCTTCTTTTGAATTGAGTACATTTTTTATGATTCCATTATAGCCCCTTTCTTGGCTTATTAGATATAGCTCTGTTTTTATTTTTTCAGTGGTTGCTTTAGGGTTTAGAGTATACAGCTTTAACTTATTACTTCAAGTAATATTATACCTCTTCACACACAGTAAGAACCTAACAACAGTGTACTTTCATTCCTCTTTTTCCCCTTGGCCTTGGTGCTATTGTTGTCATACCTTTTATTTCTACATAGGTTATAAGCTCCACCATGTGTTATTATTTTTGCTTTAAGCATTCAATTATTTTTTAAAGAGGTTTTTTTTTTTTGTTTTGTTTTTCCGGTGCGCAGGCCTCTCACCGTTGTGGCCTCTCCCATTACGGAGCACAGGCTCCGGACGCACAGGCTCAGCGGCCATGGCTCACGGGCCTAGTCGCTCCGCGGCATGTGGGATCTTCCCAGACCGGGGCACGAACCCATGTCCCCTGCATCAGCAGGCGGACTCTCAGCCACTGCGCCACCAGGGAAGCCCAAAGAGGTTTTTAAAAATTAAAAAAGGCTAGTATATTTACCATTTCTGGGCCCCTTCATTCCTTTGTGTAGATTTCATATTTCCATCTGGTATCATTTTCCTTTTGCCTAAAGGTCTTCCTTTAACATTTCTAGTAGTGTGTGTCTGTGGTTGGTGAATTCTTTAAACTTTTATGACTGGAAAAGTCTTTATTTTGTTTTCCCTTTAAAAGAAATGTTCACTGAGTATGGAACTCTAGGTTGATCGTTTTTTCTTTCATTACTTTATAGATGATGCTTCACTGTCTTCTGGCTTATCTTAGGAGAAGTCTGCTGTCATTTTTATCTGTGTTCTCTCTGTACATAATGTGTCTTCCTCTGGCTGCTTTTAAGGTTTTTTCTTTATCACTGGTTTTAAACAATTTGATTATGATGTGCCTTGGTGTAGTTTTCTTCATGATTCTTTTTTTCTTTTTTTAAAGATTTTTTTAAAAAATAATTTTTATTTTTATTTTTAAAAATTTATTTATTTTATTTTATTTTTGGCTGTGTTGGGTCTTCGTTGTTGCGCACAGGCTTTTCTCTGGTTGTGGCAAGCGGGGGCTACTCTTCATTGGGGTGCAGAGGCTTCTCATTGTGGTCCCTTGTCTTGTTGTGGAGCATGGGCTATAGGCATGTGGGCTTCAGTAGTTGTGGCTCGCGGGCTCCAGAGTGCAGGTTCAGTAGTTGTGACGCACAGGCTTAGTTGCTCCATGGCATGTGGGGTCTTCCTGGACCAGGGCTCAAACCCGTGTCCCCTGCATTGGCAGGCAGATTCTTAACCACTGTGCCACCACCAGGGCTCAAACCCGTGTCCCCTACATTGGCAGGCAGATTCTTAACCACTGCGCCACCAGGGAAGCCCTAAAGATTTTTTTGATGTGGGCCATTTTTAAAGTCTTTATTGAATTTGTTACAATATTGTTTCTGTTTTATGTTTTGGTTTTTTGGCCCTGAGGCATGTGGGATCTTAGCTCCCAGACCAGGGATTGAACCGGCACCCCCTGCATTGGAAGGCAAAGACTTAACCCCTGGACCACCAGGGAGTTCTCTCTTCATGATTCTTTTTTTTTGTTGTTGTTGTATGCGGGCCTGTCTCTGCTGTGGCCCCTCCCGTTGTGGAGCACAGGCTCCGGACACGCAGGCCCAGCGGCCATGGCTCACGGGCCCAGCCGCTCCATGGCATGTGGGATCCTCCCAGACCGGGGCGCGAACCCGGTTCCCCTGCATCGGCAGGCGGACGCGCAACCACTGCGCCACCAGGGAAGCCCCTTCTTCATGATTCTTATGTTTGTGATTTGTTGATTCTTGGATCTATGGATTGTAATTTTTAATCAAATTTGGAAAAATTTTAACCATTATTTCTTCAAATATTTTTCTATCCTCTCCCACTTTTCCTTTGGTGTCTCCAGTGACATACTGAGCCGTTTGACATTTTCTCACAGCCCACTGATGCTCTATTCATTTCTTTTTTTTTTCAGTCTTTTTTCTCTCTTTTTTCTGGATATTTTATTAATATATTGCTGTGCCTTCCAGTTCATTAGTATTTTCTTCTGTAGAGTCTATAATCTCCTGTTAGTTCAGTGAGAACTGAATACCTTTTTTCACAGAAAATATATTTGAATTATTTGATATAGTTTTAATGCCTTACCAGTTGCACAGAAGTTGCTATTTTTTAAAGGTTAGTTTCTGATTAGGCTACAGAATGAAATGATGACATGTGTTCATCATCTTCAACATGATTTTCTCTTTATTGCTTCCCAGAAAGTATCAGTGAGGAGGCTTTGGGCTGCAAGTAACAGTCAGACCAACTTAAATAATAACAAAGTTTACTGGCTTACATAACAAGAAGTCCAGGGATAGAGGGACCAAAAGTTCAACATTGGCTGTCAGGATGGGAGTCTCTGTCTCAGTTGCCCATTTTATCAGCTTACTAAATGGTTGCATAATAGCAGCCAGGGCTACCTGCATCCTCACTCATGTCCTGCAGGAGAGAAACAGGTCTTCCATGCTTTCTTATAAGAGTGAAGACCCTTCCTGGAAACCTCTAGCAACCCTTTCCTTGAATCATTTTTGGTCAGAATTGGGACACATACCTCCTCCCCTTAATATTTCTGGGTTGTTCTGTCCCAGAATTTCTCATTTCCTATTCACTTTGGTCATTCATTCATTCAACAAACATTTATTGAGCAGCCATATGTGCTAGGTGATAGGAACTAGGGCATGGAGACTTGGTACTTTTTCTCAAGAAGCTTATATTTTCAAACTTTTCTCCTCTAGCAGCACTATTCCTTTGTATTTTTCTTTCTTCCTTTTCGAAGAGGAAACACTTGTTTAGATAGATGACTGGAGTTGTCAACAGTTGGTCTTAAGAAGCCTGTAGCTTTGGAAAACTGAGCCCATAATTTGAGTTTTTAAAATGCTTATTGAGATTTTCTTGACATACCTGAGCACAGTTTCTCACTGGAACATAGCATGGTCTAATTATGGAATTCTATGTAGGATAATATGGCTAGAGTAAAGACTACTGGGCAGTGAGTGGTGATCTATATAGCTGGAGAGGTAGATCAGGCTGGGCCTATTAAGCCATTTTAGGGGGTTTAGACTTTATCTTAAGGGCAAAGGGAAGACTTTGAAAGGCTTTGAAGAGTGATATGATCAGAAATGCTTTTTTTTTTTTTTTTTTTCCCCCCAGTACCTGGGCCTCTCACTGTTGCGGGCTCTCCCTTTGCGGAGCACAGGCTCCGGACGCGCAGGCTCAGCAGCCATGGCTCACGGGCCTAGCCGCTCCATGGCATGTGGGATCTTCTGGGACTGGGGCACGAACCCGTGTCCCCTGCATCGGCAGGTGGACTCTCAACCACTGCGCCACCAGGGAAGCCCCAGAAATGCTTTTTACAGCAAGGTCACTTTGATGGCATGGTGGAGAATGAATTGGAATCCTCCAGTAGAGAGATGATGGCGGCCTAGACTTGGGTGGCAGCAATGATGATGAAGAGAAGTAAATGCATCTGAGGGATACGTGGGAGGTAGAGTGATCTGATAGTTCTTATCTACCACTAAACTCAGGTGGCCAGATTCAATAAATACTTATGCTGAATTAATTGAAACAAGTTAGCCACAGAGCTGAGGAACACACAGACTGTGCCTGTGCAATGATCTTAACAAAATCCTCATACCCTGTAATGCTCTGGCTGAGCAGCCAACAGCCATATAGCCTAGAGCTCCTTGTTCTTTAATGAAACATTATGTGCATATGGCCATAAATTGCCATGTGTCCTTAAACTTCACTTATGGCTGCCTACATGAGTCATTTAGGAAGCAAACATCTGTTGAGAGCTTGCTGTGTGTGTGACTCTGTGCTAGGCACTAGGGTACAAAGATGAATAAAACGTGGCCCCTGAACTCATGGAGTTAATAATCTAGTTAGAGAGGCAGATGTGAAGGAATAATTGTTTCCTGATGAGATAATAGTTTAACTATGTAGAATCAGGAATAAAGAATCAGGAACTGTACATAGTCAAGAATGAGGAATAAAGTTAAGAATCAGAAATTAATAAGAAGAGGCTCATGAGTAACCAAATTTGATATCACTGAGTTCATGTACTAAGAGCTTATGTACTATACTGATAAGAAAGGCTCTCACATAGAGGCTGTTTACTTTTGTTTTACATACTGTTTTTTTGTTTGTTTTTGTTTTTTTAACTTTTTATTTTATATTGGAGTGTAGTTTGTTAACAATGTTGTGTTAGTTTCAGGTGTACAGAAAAGTGATTCAGTTATACATATACATATATCTATTCTTTTTCAAATTCTTGCCCCATTTAGGCTGTTATATAATTTTTTTTTTTTTTTTTTTTTTTTTTGTGTGTGTGTGTGTGTGGTATGCGGGCCTCTCTCTGCTGTGGCCCCTCCTGTTGCGGAGCACAGGGTCCGGACGTGCAGGCTCAGCGGCCATGGCTCACGGGCCCAGCCACTCCGCGGCATGTGGGATCCTCCCAGACTGGGGCGCGAACCCGATTCCCTTGTATCGGCAGGCAGACGCGCAACCACTGCGCCACCAGGGAAGCCCTGTTATATAATATTGAGCAGAGTTTCTTGTGCTATATAGTAGGTCCTTGTTGGTTATCCATTTTATTTTATTTATTTATTTATTTATTTATTTAATTTATTTATTTTTGGCTGCATTGGGTCTTTGTTGCTGCACGCAGACTTTCTCTAGTTGCGGGGAGCGGGGGCTACTCTTTGTTGCGGTGTGCAGGCTTCTCATTGCGGTGGCTTCTCTTGTTGTAGAGCACGGGCTCTAGGGCGCGCAGGCTTCAGTAGTTGTGGCACACGGGCTCAGTAGTTGTGGCTCACGGGCTCTAGAGCGCAGGCTCAGTAGTTGTGGCGCACGGGCTTAGTTGCTCCACGGCATGTGGGATCCTCCCGGACCAGGGCTCGAACCCCTGTCCCCCACATTGGCAGGCGGATTCTTAACCACTGCGCCACCAGGGGAGTCCCTATCCATTTTAAATATAGTACTGTGTACATGGGCATACTGTTGTAATTAGCTTGGTTCTCTCGTCTCAGGACACAGCAAATAATAGCAAGTTAGAATGGTAGTAGTGGGAAGAGTGTGATGGTCATTAGATACGGGCACACTGATGACAGTAATTAATAACGTACTGACATCTTGACAGTGAGGCAGGAGAGAGGAAATTTATTAAAAGTAGACTCAGGGGCTTCCCTGGTGGCACAGTGGTTAAGAATCCGCCTGCCAATGCAGGGGACCTGGGTTCGAGCCCTGGTCCGGGAAGATCCCACATGCTGTGGAGCAACTAAGCCCATGCACCACAACTACTGAGCCTGAGCTCTAGAGCCCACAAGCCACAACTACTGAGCCCGCATGACACAACTACTGAAGCCCGCGCATCTAGAGCCAGTGCTCCGCAACAAGACAAGCCACCACAGTGAGAAGCATGTGCACCTCAACGAAGAGCAGGCCTTGCTCGCCGCAACTAGAGAAAGCCTGCGCTCAGCAGAGAAGACCCAACACAGCCAAAAAAAAAAAAAAAAAAAAGTAGACTCAATAACTCAGAATTTCTACAGACGGTTTCTATACTGCTGAACAGTTCTACACATTTTGTTAAAACTATTTTATTATACAGTCTAATTATTTGTGTTAACGATGACCTTAAGTCAGTGGTTTTCAACTTTATGTATCCGAATCACTTGGGGACCTTTAAAAAATGCAAATAACTGGACTTTTTCTCAAGGTGTTTCTAATATGCAGCCTAAGTTGGGAACCATTGCTCTACAGTTTAGTTATATTTATCTGGGAACGAAATATTGTGGTATAGGGGAAAGAGGATTGATTTTAGAGCTAATCAGCCCGTCATTCTCTAGTTGGGTTATCTCAGACAGGTGCTGTATTCTGGGGTCTCATTTCTTTAAGTATAAAGTGGAGGTAAAATGCCTGCCTTGTCTTGTCATTTGGATTAAAAAAGAAAAACATCTAGGACTGCCTGGTACATCACAGATATTAGTCTTATTAGTATTATTTGGAATAATCTTGATTTTTCTGTTCTCTAATTCTGTTTTGTGCCCTGTAAATATGCAATGAAGATAAGGGGAAGCATTATCTCCATTTAAATTTTTTCCTTCCAGAATTTCTTTTTTGTGGCAGCTGTTACTACTTAGGCACTGGTAAGCACTAGCTGATGATAAAATGATTAAACAAATAATTAGGAATTGATGAAAACACCTAACACTCAAGTTCAACAGCTTATAAAAAATTAGGACAGGGTTTCCCTGGTGGCGCAGTGGTTGAGAGTCCGCCTGCCAATGCAGGGGACACGGGTTCGTGCCCCGGTCCTGGAAGATCCCATATTCTGCGGTAACACTCAAGTTCAACAGCTTATAAAAAATTAGGACAGGGTTTCCCTGGTGGCGCAGTGGTTGAGAGTCCGCCTGCCAATGCAGGGGACACGGGTTCGTGCCCCGGTCCTGGAAGATCCCATATGCTGCGGAGCGGCTGGGCCTGTGAGCCGTGGCCGCTGAGCCTGTGCGTCCGGAGCCTGTGCTCCGCAGCAGGAGGGGCCACAACAGTGAGAGGCCCGCGTACCACAAAAAAAATAATAAATACATAAATAAGAACAAGTGCTTGTGGTTGTGATTTTTATATTACATACATTGAATATAGTCATATTTTTTCCAACTTAAATTGTTCTTAATTCACATGATGAAATTATATCAATATTTTATATTGAAAAAAAGTTTTAATTTGAATTTTTTCAGCCATTGGTGAACCTAGCATATCACTTCTTTTTTTTTTAATTTTTAAATTTTATTTTATTTATTTTTTATACAGCAGGTTCTTATTAGTTATCTATTTTATACATATTAGTGTATATATAGCATATCACTTCTGAGGTGATATGGCCCAGGATTTTAGAAGCCTGCATGGGGGTTTTCCCTCAGTAGTTTCAAAACTGAAGAGCTGTTGTTTTACAAACATATACCCACATTGCTTCTGGAAGGAGAAAGCAGAAGGTTTGCATCAGAACTAGAATTTAGGAAAAGGTAAATTTACAGATTGATGGGTGTCAGTAAGGGTAGAATCCAGAATTTTTTTTTAAAATTTATATTTCTAAAACAAACTTTATTTTTTAGAGCAGCTTTAGGTTCACAGCTAAACTGAGCAGAAGTACAGAGAGGTTTCCCATATACCTCTTGCCTCCCCCCAACACACACAGCAAAGCTGTTTTTAAGAATAATTTTTGTTAGATGTGTTTTAATCAACTATTTATCTAGCATGCGGCATATAGATGTGCTCCAACAACTTCATCATACTTAATTCATATTTTACACCCATTTATTCATTCATCTATTCACTTACTCAACGAACACTGTCTACACTGTGGTATCCAATAGGGTAGCCACTACCCACAGAGGCTATTTAAATATAAATTAATTTAAATAAAATAAAATAAAAATTCAGTTCCTTATTTGTACTAGTCACATTTCGAGCGTTCACTGGCCACATGTGGCTAGTAGCTATCCTATCAGACAGTGCAGAAAGGGAATATTTCCATCATATCAGAAAGTTCTGCTGGAAAGTGCTAGTCCTGGATACTGGGTAAATTGTGAAAATTTATTAATAATTTTTAGTATAAGGGGTACTTTTAGCATGTATTCATACATATTGTGCAAGACAAACAGTGAACCGTTCTTAAATGTTCTGTATATTCAGTACATTTCATTTTCACCTTAATGTTTAATATTGTTCATTTTTTGGTAACCCCACTACTGTCTTTATTAGTGCAGAAATTTTTGTCTGGTTGACTTATTGTCCTGAAGAATATAGCTGTTGAAAGGTGGTGCCTTCATATTCCTTTGCCATCTGGGAATAACTGTGAATGAGAGCTACTGTGTCAGCAATCAGCTCAATACTGACCTTCCTTAGGAGTTTTAATTCTGTTTAAAGCAAGTGAAAAAGAGCCATTACTTATGGTTAGAATAAAAATGATAAACAGATATACAGATGAAGTTAAGGGTTCTTATGTACAGTGGAAAAATTCAGAGATTTTGCTGGTGAAATTGAAGGCATTTATTTGCATTTATTCATTTATTCATTTACTTGTCCTTAATGGTGTTTATAATGTTTATAAGCAGAGCTTTAAATTATAAATGTTCCTGACTGCTCTGATTAATCTTGTTAGGAGATAAGTAGTTAACCTTACAAGATGCTTTTCTGGGTATGTATTGCTATCATCAGTCATGCACAGCTACTTTGGCTATGATGTCATTATATTTGGTTTTGAGCCTTGAACAGAGTTGGGATATGATGACATTTATCAAATAGGTGGTAGCTCCATGCTGATGGGGGACCACTTTAATGGACTTTTGGCATATTACTGAATTCTTTTTGAACTCTAGAAGTGGTATAATTAGTGTTGATTTTATAAGCTAGGTAATGATTTGGTTAGTTATTGCTCTAATGCTGTTAATGTCTTGAGGATAATGGCAACGAAAAGCAATGTCTTCCAATTCTACCTTGGGTGATGTATATGTGGGTATCTTTCTTTTCATTGACTCAGCAGTGACCAGAGGGAAATCATGTTTCTCAAATAGAGAGGATATATGTGTGTGAGGCGGGGGTAAGTGCATGTGATGGTGAATCAGATCTCTCCTGGGATGGTGGATGTGAGGGATCCAAAGCTTTTGGAACTTTTCTCTTGGGCTTTAGGTCTTCTTTAGGGGTTGACTTAGTGCAGTATCAGCAAAGCAGAAGGATCCAGCAATGCAAGTAATTAACCATGATGGCTAAGGCTGGGACTGCAAATCAGAAATGAAGATATCCAAGAAAGGACCAGTGATCCATCCGCGTTGGGAGCCTAGACAGAGGAAGACCTTCAGGTGGTTGAAAAGTGTAAGAAGACTGATTAGGTCATAGGAGGTCAGAATTCCAGAACTTTCTGCGGCCTGAAGCAACTGATCAAGGATTCAAGTGGGAAATGTAACATAAATGTCATCTGGTCCTATCTTTCTCCCTTGTATTCTAGTGTCAGCTGACTTTTTTCTGCCAGTGCACACATGGCGACTTCTAAGAGAAGAGAAAGCAAAGTTGAGTTGTACCCAAATGAGAGCTGTAAAGTTGCTTATCTTGACAGGAACCAAAGAGGATGACAGGATGCTTTGGAAAGCCATTGAAATTTTCTAAGGAGACCAACTGATTTTGAATATAGCTATACAAAGACATAGATGAATTATTAACAAACTAGCAGCTTCATATTGTGAGCTCTAGGCCCAAGCCAATCAGTATTGATTGATACGTATCAGAGAAATGTGAGGAACATTGTGACTGTATTGAGGTATGCAGATAAGGTAATTACTCTTGAGAAGCTGAGAGTCTAAATGGAGAGGTGGAGCAAACAAATATGAAAGAAGTCTTAGGGCTCATACTGAAATGTAAGCAAACTGCTTAAAGAGAATAATGACACTCCACATGTTAGAACAGAAGGAGGAGGCCTTTTTTAGATCATTACAAGAATCAGCTTGTTGAGGGGAGGCTTCTTGAGAACTGGGAAGCCATATCAAAGAAGGGAAAGGGGGAAGAATAGGTAGAGAAGCAAACGGATGTTAGAAAAAAGGTCGCGTTAGAGTAGTGGTTCTCAAAGTGGTTACTGACGCTTGGGAGTCTATGAGACCCTTTCAGGGAGTCTGTGAGGCCAAAACTATTTTGATGATAATACTAAGATGTTTGCCCTTTAAAAAAATTGTGTTTAAAAACGCATAACACAATTTACCCATCTTAACCATTTTTAAGTGTATAGTTCAGTACTGTTAAGTATATTCACATGGCTATGCAGCCGATCTCCAGAACTTTTTCATCTTGCAAATCTGAAATTCTATACCCATTAGACAGCAACCCCTAATTTTTCCCTATCCCCAGCCCCTGGTAACCACTATTCCATTCTCTGTTTCTATGAATTTGCTTACTTCACATACTTCATATAAGTGGAATTATCTAGTGTTTATCTTTTGTGACTGGCTTATTTCACTTAGCATAATGTCCTCAAGGTTCACCCATGTTGTAGCACATGGCAGGATTTCCTTCTTTTTTTTTAAGGCTGAATCATATTCCATTGTATGTACATACCACATTTTGTTTATCCATTCATCTGTCGTGGACATCTGAGTTGCTTCTACCTTTTGGCTACGGTGATATTATTTGCCTTTTTCACTGAGTTGACATTTACACTGATGATGCAAAAGCAATGGTGGGTAGAACTGCTGGTGCCTTAGCACAAATCAATATAGAGCACCAAATTATACTAGTAGTTATGGTAGTCTTCATTGTCACACAATTGCAGTGGGAAGAAAAGTCTAATTCCACTTAAGAATATCTTTTTAATATTCTGTGTGGCAAAATGGGAAATAGGAATTAAGCACTTCTGTCGCGTACTCAGGTTGTCTCAAGGAAAAGCACTTAGGCAGTTGCTTGAGTTGTGAGCTGAACACAGTCATGGAATACTGTTTTTCACTTGAAAGAATAACTGTCAGAAAAACTGTAGATTTCAGATGTGGGTATTTCATAGACATTTTCTTGAAAATGCATGAAGTAAAAACCTGTCACTTTAAGGAAAATAACTGTCCGTATTTATTGCCAGTGATAAAATTTGAGCTCTTAAGTGAAAATTAGAAGTTTGGGAAATTTGTGTCTGCCACTGTGAGTTTGATAGCTTCCCAATACTTAAAAGACTTTTTTGATAAAATTGGTAGTGATATTAATGAATGTGTGTGGTTTTTTGGTAGAATGAAATGTGTCAACATTAAGAAGATTTGCATAGCTCAGCGAACCAGTATTTTCCAGTATATGATGTGACAACATTACGCATGGGTAAAAGCAATTTAAAGTGAAAGATAGACCAGTGCATTTTAATGTAACAGTATGAAAAGTTCTTAGAGTTTAGATTCCACATTGCAACCAACCTTTAAGAAACTCCACTTGTCGAGTTTCAGTGTAGTACCAATGATCTAAAAAGTACTCTTCCCTTTTCCAACAACATATCTGGGTGAAGCTTGATTTTCTTCATATACTTCAATCAGAACAACTTATCGTAACAGATTGAATACAGAAGCAAATATGAGAATCTAGTTATCTTCTATTAATCCAGACACTAAAGAGATTTGCAGAACTCTAAAACAATACCACTCTTCTAACTTTTTTGTTTTAGAAAATAGTTGTTTTTCATAAAATATGTTAATATGTAATGAGTTTGCTATTGTGTCTAAATAAATAAATATTTTTAAATGTTCTGTTTTATTTTCTAACATGGTAAATATAGATAGATATACCACAAAAGCTCTTTGGGGTCCAATAATTTTTTAAAGACTATAAAGGGGTCCTGAGCCCCAAAATTTTGAGAACCAATGTACTGGAAAAAGTTATACATTAAGCAGGCGGGGACAGGATCCAGAATCTTGTCAAAGAGAAGTAGAAGGGGTGGTTTTCAGAGAAGGAAAGCAGATAAAGATCTGTGAAGTAGAAAGATTGCTGATGAGAAATGAAAAGTCACTTTGGGCTGGAGATGGATTTTCTTGCCTATTTCTTTTCTATCTGTGGCACACAGATGTCTGCCTGGCTTTCCTGTGATAGAAGTGAGCTGTTATGAGTTGATTGGTGGATTGTGAGCCCATTTCAGCCCAATCATTTGATTAGAATGGGAAGGTCTGTGGTGGAATGGAATCTTTAGGACTGTAAACTTTCTAGTGTGTAACAGACTTTTACCATCTGCTCCACTTCCCACAACTCACTCTCATATCAGATCCAGAAAAAAGTTCTACCTGACCCTATCCTATGCTATAATTTACAGCATAGTATTGAAGCTCAAATATATTTTCTCCTCTTTTTAAAAAAATGCATTTTGTGTTATAGAATAGGAAAGGTACTCAGCTCTACTTTTTTGATTTCAGAACTGTTTCTACATGGTCTTCTTTTCATCAAGTTTGCTTTTCTGTCCAAAGTAAGGAACTTTGTAGTCTGTGTAGCAATGTGAAATCACCAGTAAACACAGGCTAGATTGTTCTGAGAGGTATGACACATGGCTTACTTTTCTGGATTTACTGTGAAGGGAATGTTACCTGCAATTCAAGGCCCCCTCATTTGCATGGGCCCCTTTTTTATTTGTAATGTTGAATATTTTGTGTGAAAGAACCTTCCTCCCCCATTATAGTAGTTTCAGGCTTCACAAAAGCTAGTTCTAAAGGGTTCTATGTAAGGGTCTTGGGGATCTGGGGGTTAGCTCTAAAGACAAGGTTGGATGATAGGGCAGAAGGGAGTTTAGGTGTATTACTTGAAAAAATTCACAACATTACTTTCAGAATATTCATTCAGTTATTAGCTCAACCTACGGTAATATTTATTCAAATTTAAAAGAATCTAGAAGGCAAAATTTTAGTCTGCCTACCATGCGTTATATGTTAGCATCAAGAAAGAGCTCTCCTTTTTTGAGTAATAAGCTAAAAGCCATTCTCATTCTCACCGGTCTCCTCTTCAGGTGAAGCCGTTGAAGAGGAGTCATCAGTGACGTTTGTACTTTTCAGACCCTAACACTCGGAGGCAACTTTAATATTTATTAAAGCCTCATCCCTCAGGAGAAGGGTTTTACCAGCTTTTCGCCTTCTTTTCGTTCTGGATATTTCAGCCCTTTTCCCCAGAGAGTCTTCTGCTATTTGTTCTCCCAATAGTTACCATGTAACAATAAGAGCAGAGGTGCAGCACAGCACTGTGCTAACCGCTCAACATACATTGCCTCTCTGAGCATTTCACAGATGAGGGAACAGCTTGAGAGAAGTAATTTTCTGAAGGTCACAAAACATAGAAAGTGCTAGAGCTGAGACTCAAACGTTGGGGTTTTGGTGGTAACATCTTTACTTGTTCCGTCTTCCTGCTGTCAGCCAGATATCATTCCGCCATATTCTTCATGTTTATATATAGAAAGGATAGATAAATAGAAAAGAAATTATTAGAATTGCTTTAGTTATCTAGTGTGCATAGCAAACCACCGTCAAATTTAGTGGCTCAGTATTTACTCAGGCCTAGAAGCCCTTTAATGCTTAGTAAAAGATTTGCTACCCTGGCCAGTTTCAGAACTACCCCCAAACTTAGGGGAGTCTTTTGGTTACCTAATTTCAGTATAAACCAGCTGTTGCCTCACATACATCAGTAAATATGGTCAATATTGTTTCATTCCTTTGTTAGGATGTGTAGTCCCATGTGCCTGGCACATGTAGGCACTTAATGAAGACTCACGAACAGATGAATTAAGTGGTGGTGCTATTTGCTTAACACTAGTTTCTCTTTTTTGCCCGGCTTAGGTATTTGGCTCGAGTAGGAGATCTTGAAGCTACTGACACTGAAGACCCAAATCTAAATTATGGACTTGTTGTGGACTGTGGCAGCAGTGGCTCTCGGATTTTTGTTTATTTCTGGCCAAGACATAATGGGAATCCTCATGACTTGTTGGACATCAAACAGATGAGAGACCGTAACAGCCAACCAGTGGTGAAAAAAATCAAGCCAGGTACTAAATGGAATAGATTTCATTGTCATTCTCTTTTATCTGCTACAGAAATGAGAGGACAGAAGAGAAGAGGGAGAAAGAAAGCTACCCTTTTCTTCTGGAGGTTCTGGATAATGGGAGGGATTCATTGCTGCCCTACTCTTATGAAATAAATGTTTAGGACCTTAAACAGAACCTTATGGGGGGTATCAGTCTTCTGAGTCTATGTGATCTGCTCTTTAAAGGAAGTATTTTATCTTACTTAAGGAATCTCTGCAATGGCAGACACTCCAGAACATGCCAGCGATTACCTTCGCCCTCTGCTGAGCTTTGCTGCTACTCATGTGCCTGTGAGGAAGCACAAGGAGACCCCCCTTTACATCCTATGCACAGCAGGCATGAGGCTTCTCTCCGAGAGGTGAGATGCAGGAGAGTGGGTGGCACAAGAGTTGAAAGTGCAGTTTAATACATTATTCTCTGTGGTTCCCTGGTCTGAAGGCAGGATGTGGGTACAGCACACAGAGTTGACAGGTGGCACTAAAAGACTTCTTGCTCAAAATAGAGCAGAGCCACTCCTACACCCCGTTATTTCACAATCAGTTGATCACACCTCCATGTCACTTCCTTCTTTGGGATCCATATCTATTTGAGATGGCTGTAATGATTCTTAGTTTTGATTGAGGGTTGGGAGCAGTGGTGATGTAATAAATTTGGATCATGAGGCACCTAGAGGGGGAGCATAATTTCAGAAGGGTAGTAGGAGGGTCACCTGAGGGACTGGGTACCTGGGGGCTAGTAGGAGGGCTCTGGAAGGAATGGGGTTTTCTCTATAACTTTGCCTGGCTCCCTGGTGATAGTTGGTGCTACTTGCAAAGCTTAGTCTCCATTGCTTTAGACCACTGTTTTCAGCCCCTGCGGGTTAAGTCTTTTCCACTTGACCTTGGCAGTTTAGCCTGGCTTCTTGCCACCTGATCCTTCTTCCTTCACTGAAAGAGGAGGAAGACGAAGAGGCAGCAGCTATGCTTAGGTCAGACCCCTCCTTGTTTGTGATTTCTCCCTTTTGACACCTCCCTGACCCCTCCATACTTATTATGGTCTTGAGGTAGGAATGAGCTCCCTTAACTGGAGCACCCATCCTTCTGGAATGTTCACAGTCTCATAGTCATCAGGTATTTTTTATTAGCTTAAATGTTTTTCCTTGATAAACAGCAGTTCCCTTTTCCACCAAGTTTCATTTCATATACTTGGCCAACAGCAGTGAAAACCTCTGCCATGTGTGTAGGGCTCCATTCTGCTTGTGCCAGACATGTATGTATGTCAGCACTTCTTCCAGTTGGCTACTTTCCTTCTGCTCAGACACAGAGTTACTGGTTTACTGTGGAGAAGCAGATTGTTTTATGTAGCCATCTGTCAATCTGCAAGGCCTTCTAGCTCCTTGTTTTCCCATACATCTTGGTCTTTAAATTTTTTTTTTTGGTTTGTTTTTACTTATTTTTAAAACTAAAGTTTAAAATGTTATTGCTAGAACCTTACATCATTAAAGGAAATCTTAAAATCAAAACAAAGAAGTTATAATTCTACTATCCTATCAAAACTGTTTCATTTTGTCCCATTCCTTTCTCTCTGTATATCTATGTGTAACTTCTACAAAATTGTAATCATACTACATGTGCAGTTTAGAATTTTTGTTTTTGACATAAGTAATACATCATTCAAAATTTTAGAAACCATGGGAAGAGTATGGATGACATAGGTGGTGCCACATCACAGGGCTGTGAATGGACTAAGGTCTCACAAACAAGGAAGGAGGGTGGAGGGCCAGAGAAAAAGCTGACTCGGAGGTCAAAAAGGCAGAGCCAACCAGCAGGGTGATGAAATGGCCACATTTTGTGTGTCTGGAGCAAAGGAGAGGATTGCCTCATCTCCTGGCACTGCGCAGCCTTTCCTCTGTTTGTCAAAGAAGTTTCTATTTAAACAAAACTAACTATGTAGCTCCACGCCATTTGCCTAAGATGTTCCCTGTCATCATGGAAGCTCTGAATATTAGTATTTATTTTATCTTAAGAATTTTTAAAGAACTTGCCTTTAACTTGTTTCTTGATCACCTCTTTTAATAATGCCTAGATCTACCCTGGGCTTATGAAATCATTGCTACCTCTAAGGTAGCTATAGTTGTTGATGTAAGTGTAACAATCACTGCAAGAACCTGTTTTGTATAGTTAATGCTTTGTTAATTTATTAGCATTTGTGAGCAATATTCAAAATGGGTTTGAATCCCCTGGACTGTATTTTGGATTTATTAGCACTAGGTTTTATTTTTTTGCCGAAGGCCTAGACTAACAGAATTTGTTCCACTGCCTTTTTAGTTTGTAATGGAAATACCTTTAAAAAATTACAAAGTGATAATTTAAGAAAAAAAACTTTATTATGGGAAATTTCAAATGTATATAGAAGTAGAGAGAATGATGTAATGAATCCCCATTTACTTGCCACCCAGCTTCAACAGTTGTCAGTGTTTTACCATAAAATGTTTTTTTTAAATAAAGAAACAATATTGAATTTTAGAAAATGAAAGTTCTGTCCTATCCTGTGTAATACATGAAGAATGTTTTGTTTATTAACATAAATTGGGATCATATTATATGTACTGTTTTGTAACCTGTTGGAACTCAAAATATATTGGACATCTTTTCATGTCAATACACGTAGATATAAATTGACCTCATTTCTTTTAACATCTGTGTACTATTACATTGCATGACTATACCATAAATTATTTAGCCAGTCACTACTGATGTACGTGCATTTAGGTTATTTCCAGTTTTTCATTGTTATAAATAATGCTGTAGTATTTTTTCTCTTTGTATTCTTATCTGATGATTTCATTGCAATAAATGTCTTAAAATGTAGTTGCTGGGTCAAAGTTAAGCACATTAAAAATTTTGATACATAGTCCCAGATTGCCCTTTAGAAGGGTTGTGCCAGTAATTTATATTCCAAACAGCAATGTGTGTCGGTACCCATTCTTCCATGTCATCACCAAAACCATCAAGCCCTCTTCTTTGGGTAGTTTAGAACCATATCCAATAAGGAGGGCAAATAGCACCTCTAGTTCCCCATATGAAATTTTTATCATAAAAATTTCTTGTGTATAACAGTGACATTATATATTGGAAGATTATTACTTTAAATGTAATTTTCACTTTCAAGTGCTAATAACATTCTTCACCAAGTCATGCTGACAACCAGTATAGCCAGCAGAATATTTTTGTAATGAGTAATTTTAAAAATCCAAGATAATTACTCTTATTTTTAACCAGCATTGTCTCTAGATTTATATGATTACTTCTAGCTTTGTTTCTTTGCTTGTCTTTATCTGATAATACTAATAACATAAAACTTTAGAGGACAAAACAGCGCTGTAGATACTAAGCTTCAAGCGTCATCCCCAAATTATGACCTTTGGATTTTGATCCTGATCTGGGTTTTCCAAATGATAAGATTTTTATAAATAAAAAAAAAATCAACCCTTGAAATATGGAAAAGGAGGTTTAAAAGTTCATTGTTAATGTAAAGGATCATGTAAAAATTTGTGGGCCAAACAGTGCTTCTTATGTGGTGATGTGAGACACTTTTTCTGTATTGTGTGAGATCTAAGGATGAGATTGTGTTCCTCAATTTAACAGCCTCCTTTCATAGTGGTTAGGAATAACGTAATTACATCTGTTTTATAGATTATGAAACTGTGTTTCAGTTTCCTGCAGCTTATCCATACTTAGCCTGTGAGAGGCATAGAACCATAGTCTCATCTTTTAATACTATTTGAATTGTAACATTGTATAAAGGATAAGTATTACTGTTACCATATTGCCTTTTAAGAAGGAGGCTATACTTTTTTTTTAATAGATCTTTATTGGAGTATAATTGCTTCACAATACTGTGTTAGTTTCTGTTGTACAACAAAGTGAATCAGCCATATGCATCCACATATCCCCATATCCCCTCCCTCTTGCATCTCCCTCCCACCCTCCCTATCCCACCCCTCTAGGTGGTCACAAAGCACTGAGCTGATCTCCCTGTGCTATGCTGCTGCTTCCCACTAGCTAGCTATTTTACATTTGGTAGTGTATATATGTCGATGCTACTCTCACTTTGCCCCAGCTTACCCCGCCGCCTGCCCCATGTCCACAAGTTCATTCTCTATGTCTATGTCTTTATTCCTGCCCTGAGGAGGCTATACTTTTGAGTAATTTTAAACCTTTGAAATCTTGAAGGGGGTACCAAAGAGAAGCAGGGATCAAGTGTCTTGGGTAGGTGAACAGTGAGGTCTAACAAGGCTAAGTAGAAGCTCAAGTTGAGGTTGTTTGTGAGAAGAGAGTTTAACCATTAACTCTTAGGTTTTTTGTTCTTTCTTGCAGGAAGCAGTTGGCTATCTTGGCTGATCTAGTGAAAGATTTACCTCTGGAGTTTGACTTCCTCTTTTCTCAGTCTCAGGCAGAAGTGATCTCTGGGAAGCAGGAAGGTATTGGGCCTTGAGGAGTAAAAGCTTGCACTTGGGGTTTGTAGTTTTGGGGTGGAGTTGAATGCATGTTCTCATGTAGCCCAAATGTGGCCTGTATGATGAATTATGTTTCCATTTCTTGAAAAACAGAAAATCTTTTGTCTTCTAGTTGCAGTTCACATAACGGAAAAGATTCACCTTTTTCAATCTCAGTGTTGCCTGTTTCAGTCCTAAAATTCCCGTTTGGTTTTACTCCATTTCTTTGCTGAGACTTTCTGTCTTTCCATTCATTGGAAGACTGCTCTTATTTCCTGGCTGTATAGCTGCTTTATTTGATAATTCCAACACCTGTGTCATCTCAGGGTTGGCATCTTTTCCCTTGAGATTGGAAAGGTTGAGATTTTCCTAGTTCTTTGTATGATAAATCATTTTATATTGTATCCTGGATATTTTGAATATTACATTGTTAGACCCTGGGTCTTGTTTCAATCATAAAGAGAATGTTAATTTTTTTTTTTGTCTTAGCAAACTGGTTAGGTTCAAGCCTTAAGTTCTGACCTGCCTTCTGTGGGCTGTGATTCTGTTGATTCATTTTTCAAAGCTTTGGCACGGCTATTTGGATTTGTCCCATGTGTGTGCCAGCCAGTGGCCAGTCTGAACCTGGGCACAGCCCATACAAATGGGTTGACTAGCCAGTATGTCAGTTTTCAAAAGCTTTGATACGTTGTTTAGAGTCAGATCATGCGTGTGAGCCCAGGAGTTCCTACACTAGTTTATTCCCCACTCTCCACAGTCTCCCCAATACTTTCTGGTTCCC
This sequence comes from Physeter macrocephalus, assembly GCF_002837175.3. Classification (NCBI taxonomy): domain Eukaryota; kingdom Metazoa; phylum Chordata; class Mammalia; order Artiodactyla; family Physeteridae; genus Physeter; species Physeter macrocephalus. The sequence goes on from NC_041233.1 coordinate 56,120,642, forward strand.
TGAGGTTCACTTTCATGGTCCTTAGGTCAGAAAGCCAGGGATTTAATTTGCCCACTCTGCCATGCATTTCCCATGACTGCATCTGTATCCAAGGCTAAGTGGTAGAGGACAGAGGGAGAAAAAAAAACCAATAAGGATTTTCCCCAGCTCTTGAGGCTGTAGCTCCTCTGGTCAGAAAGAAGGATTCACATCCCTCAGAGGTTTAGGCATCTACCCAGTCTCTACCTCTGCTGTTGCAGGATTGCCTGGGGTAGGAGAGAACAGAATTTTTTAAAAAGCAGGGAATTTCTCACCACTCTTTCTGAACCTTTGGAGTCCCCTTTTCTGATCCTTGGACCACAAAGCAAGGTCTTGAAGTTCTTTCTGTCCACATCTGGTGTGTACTTTTGTATTTCAAGCTGATTTTGAGTCCAGGCCAGGCAGTATCTGAGGGGGAAAAATGGGAAACTCACTGTGGTTTTGGTGGTACTTTAAAGTCTGATCTCTGTCCCAGTGTGCCCAGTATCATTTACTTTCAGAGTTCTCAGAAAGCTGCTCCATATATTCTATCCAGAGTTTATACCTGTAGTCAGTGGGGAGACAGGGTGAGTGTGCTTGCCCAGAGCTAGAACTCCAAGATTTTTATCTTTTAACATTTATTTTTATACATTAATTCCTATTCATTGTAGGAAATTTAGAAAATGCAAATAATTTTAAAAGGGAAAAACATCACAAGATAAAAGATTTTAAATTCATACACTGAGACTATGGAATAAAATACTGTTACCACTTTTTTTTCCAAGAAAAGGAGGAAAAGAGCAGCCCTGGGAGAGGTATATACATGCTATAGCAGTAGAGAATTAAGCAAGGGCTTTTATATTTCTTACTTAGGGGTTTATGCATGGATTGGAATCAACTTTGTTTTGGGAAGATTCGACCATGAGGATGGTGAGTAGTATTGTCTTCTTACGACAGTTCTAAGGGCTGAAGGTTTATGTCATAACCTATCAGTAGCATATAAGTGCTAATTTTGAGTTTTCTTTCTTTTTTTTTTCTTTCATTTTTCAAAACTTAAGATGCTTTATTTCCCAGTCGTAATTTGCTTTCTTTTATTTCTTTTTAACTTTTTAATATGGAAAGTTTCAGGCATTCACAAAAGTAGAGTAATTAATAAAATGAACCTCCATGAACCCATTACCTAGTCTCAAGAGTTCTTAACAATTTGCCATTGTTTTTTCCCACACTCCTTCCATACAACACAGGTTTTTTTCCCTACTGGATTTTTTTTTTAAATATCTTTATTGGAGTATAATTGCTTTACAATGTTGTCTTATTTTCTGCTGTAATCCTACTGGATTTTTAAAAGCAAACACCACACATAATCACTTTGTCTTCATGTACTTCAGTAATACCTCTAATAGATAAGGAGTTTCAAAAACCAACAAAAATATCCACAGTTCCATTTTTATTTGATTTTTTTTTCTTTTTTTTTTTTTAATTTTTTTGCTGCGCCATGCCATGCAGCTTGTGGGATCTTAGTTCCGCAGCTTGTGAGATCTCAGTTCCTCAACCAGGGATTGAACCTGGGCCCTCAGCCTTGAAAGTGTGGAGTCTTAACCACTGGACAGACAGGGAATTCCCCCTCAGTTCCATTTTTAAACTTAACAAAGTTAACAATTCCTAATATCATGTATTGATAACAACCATCTAATACCCAGGTAGAGAGTTCCCCGATTGTATCAAGAATATTTATTTGTAGTTGTCTTGTTCAGATCAGAATCTGAACATAGATCAGAAATTACTTTTGATTGATAGGTCTGTTTTAATCTATAACAGTTAACCTTCCCCCTCAACTCTTTTTTCCAAATCATTCAACAACAGCAACAGCAAAAACCCAACAACCAAAAAACAACCAAAACTGGGTCACTTGATGGAATGAATTTGCCACATTCTGGATTTGGTTGACTGAATCTTTGTGGGATCTTTAACATGTTTTTCATCCCCTCCCCCGCTTTTGTTCTGTAAACTGGAGGTTAGGTATAGAAGCTTGATTAGACTCAGATTCCGTTCTTTTGGCAAGAATAAATCATAGGTGGTGCTGTTTCCTGCTGTATCACATCAGGAGTTTTGTAATATCTGGTTGTCTTACTTTTAGTCGTGTTAAGACTGAACAGGTGTTCAGGGTTCAGGTATTGTCAGTCTGATCTGATCTGTTATAAAAATTTTCCATCCACTTTTCACCTAATGGTTATAGCAGCCAGTTGTGAACGTTACTTAGATTTGTTTTCTCATTAGAGGTTGCAGAATGGTGATTTTTCTAATTCTGTCATTCTTTCTGCATTTAACAGTTAGGATTTTTATATAATGAAATTTTCTTCATTAGCCATTTGGTTATCCTGAAATATAGTTCCTACGGGAGAGACAGAATGAACCCTTGATTCTTTGCTTTTATTTATCAAGTTTTTGAATAATGAGCTGGTGTCCTAGCAACTTCCGAAGGTAACCAGTGAATTTTTTTTTCAGTATCCTTATGAACTTGCGGATTTTAATTTATTTGATGCATTGCAGTCCATCACATCATTATTCTTTTTGGTGCTCAAATTTTCCCATCATTGGCCAGCAGGAGCACCTTTAAGTTGGCTCTTCTACCCTTTTAACATGATCCCAGTAGTCTTTTCTATTTCCCTGGCATATTGGCATACCATGGTATTCTATGCTTATCTTGTATTTCTTCTACTCTAGACCCTAGCATCAGCCATTTTTTTAAGGAGCTCTTGTTTCTTTTAGTGGAAAATGATGTTTAGAGATTGTGGTCTAGACAACAGCAGTGCTCATTGCTCCTGGATTATCATCACTTCTAGGCCTTTTCAGTGGACAGAGCTAGGAAATGTGTTTTGTTTTTGTTTTTGTTTTTGTTTTTGCAGTACGCGGGCCTCTCACTGCTGTGGCCGCTCCCGTTGCGGAGCACAGGCTCCGGACGTGCAGGCTCAGCGGCCATGGCTCACGGGCCCAGCCGCTCCGGGGCATGTGGGATCTTCCCGGACCGGGGCACGAACCCGTGTCCCCTGAATCGGCAGGCAGATTCCCAACCACTGCGCCAGCAGGGAGGCCCGAAATGTGTGTTTTTTAAAAAAGAAAAATAAATCATGATCTCATAGTGATAGTTCTGATTCATATTTAAGATTATAAGATTATTGTTTAATTTCTTTGATTTTATATTAAAATCAAATCCTTTTTCTCTTATGCTGAATATTTATTCCTAAAGCTATTTACATAAACATTTAACTTTATTCCATAATGTATGTTTAATTGTTTAAAAATAATAATACCAATAATGTAGTACCAATAAAACTAGCAGAATGCGGGCTTTCCTGGTGGCGCAGTGGTTGAGAATCCGCCTGCCGATGCTGGCCACTGAGCCTGCGCGTCCGGAGCCTGTGCTCTGCAACGGGAGGGGCCACAACAGTGAGAGGCCCGCGTACCACAAAAAAAACCCTACTGGAATGCAGTTTAAGTTATTTGTTTCTTTTGTCCTTAAGATATATTCTACAAGAGATACATAGTCAAAATAACCATGTTTTAAGTTGCTTAAAGTAATTCTTCTCTGTATAATATATAGTTGGTACAGTTAGATTAATTTATTTCAGCTTGCTTTCAGTTTTTTAAGGGATTTCTGGTTTTTTTTTCCCTTTAAACTTAATTTTGGCTTTTAATTACTAGACCCCTTCTGTTCCCTTATTTATTTCAGAATCAGATGCCGAGGCTCCCCAGGAATTGGCAACAGGACGCAGAAGGACAGTAGGGATACTGGATATGGGAGGAGCCTCTCTCCAAATTGCTTATGAAGTTCCTACCTCAACTTCTGTCCTTTCTCCACAACAGGTATTTTACCTTTTGGGGGAATTCAGTGGCTAGGAATGCCCGTCTTTGAGAAGGAATGGCACTATATTTGGACTTAGACCAAATGGCCTGGGTCCAAATGTTGGTTCAGATCATTGCTAGCTTGTGTTATCTCGGGTTGGTTACCTCTCTGAGCCTCAGTTTCCTCATGTGTAAAAAGAGAATAATAATAGTATCTACTTCATGAAGTTGTGAGGATGAAATAATACCACGTGTATAAAGCACTTAGCAAGCTGCCCAGCTTGTAATAACGTTTAATACATTTAGCAATTATAACTATACTGCTTATCTGGAAGAGTTGCCTGAGGATTAAACATGATAATATAAATCCTGGAGTACAGTATTTGTTACATACTTGTTAATTAAATGTTATTCCCTTTCCTTTACTGATGATTCCATCCTTGTGCTTCTGTTATTCCTTACCTGACTAGAATATAAAAATGTATTTTGAGGGAGAAGTTTCATCATACAGAGGAAAAAGAAATAAAACATTTTTTAGCACCTAGTATGTGCAAGCAATAAGACATGTTACACTGCCCCCAAAAGCTTATAATCTATCAGTGGAGACAGCCTGTGATAACAGGCAGACTATGGCAGTGTTGTAATTTGATCTAAACCAGGGTTTCTCATCATTGGCACTATTGGCATTTTGGGCTGAGTAAATCTTTGTTGTGGAGGGCTGTTCCGTGCATTATATGATATTTAGCAGCATCCCTGGCCTCTATCAGGTGCAGCAACACCCGTACTTCCCCCAAACTCCCAGTTTTGACAATTAAAAGTGTCTTCAGACATTGCCAGATGCCCCTGGGGGTGCAAAATCACCTCTGGTTGAGAACCTTGGGTCTAAACAGAGAGCCACAGCAATGTGGGAACTGGCATGGTCAACCCCATTTGCAAAGGCTTGAATAGGAGCTTTCCATGCTGCCTTCGTGGAAAGTAAGGTATTCACCTGGGCCTTGGATGATAGTAGGCTTTTGCATAGTGGAGGTTGAGGGAAGGCCATCTGCATGGAGGTGACAGTATGCACAAAGGCACAGAAAACAGCAAAGAGCCCAGAATGTCCAGGTAATGATGTATAGCCTGTTGCAGTATGGGATTTTCAAGTGTGATAATAGGGAAGGCTGGGAAGATAAGATGAAGTTAGATCATAAAGAGTCTTGGGTGCCATGCTAGGGGATTTGGCTTTTTTATCTGTAGACAGTGGGGAACCAGCAAAGGTTTTTGAGTAGGGCAGTCATATGGGCCTAAGTTTCATCATCTGTGAAATAATTAAACTCTGAAGGTCCCCAGCTCTGAATTTTGTGACTATGTTAATTGTGTGACTGAGTTCCAATCTGTTTTTTAAGAAAATAATTTTGGTGTCAGTAGGAGAAAGAACTGTAGGTCAGGGAACCTTGGGTGAGAAGTGCTAAAGAGCTAAACTAGACAGTGTAAGTGGAAATGGAAGGGAGGGGACAGATTTCAAGGGATATTTTGGAGTAAAAAAACAGTGCAATGTGGTGATGTGGGTAGGGCAGGAAGGGATGGCCAGATGCTGAGGGTCCAGCTTAGGTAACTGGAAGGGTGAAGAACCTAGTCACTGAGAGAGAGAGAGACCACAGGGGAAAGGGCAGGGTTGATGCTAAGCACACAGTTATGGTTTGGGTGAGACTATCTTTCTGGTCTCTAGCTCTGAAGTCCTATCACCAAGCAGTTCAATTGTGGGTATGTTGAAAATGTGGGTTTGGCATTCAGAAGAGATTGTCTGTGGTGGGGTTGCAGATTTGGGGACCTAGGTTATGAGACTGTTTAGTCTATATTTGTTAGTACGTATTCAACAGGTAAAATGAAGGCATGGTTCTGATACTAAGGGATAGGTGACAGGTGGCATTGAGCCTTAAAGTCTTAAACAAATGGCTTTTTGTGCATGTGCAGACTTAGAAAGCAACACTGGTATAGAAAGTATATTTGCAAGCAACAAATTAGATGTGTACAAAGCAATATAATGGATCTTTGTGCTTAGTAAAGAAAGGAAAGAAACAAAGAGACATGACACAATAGCACTTTAAACATTTTAAATAATCCTAAATACCTAATTTTTTGTACCGTTCACAAAGTTGTACAATCACCACTGTCACATTCCAGAACATTTCATCACCTCACAAAGAAGCCCCATGTTCATTAGCAGTTACTCACCATTCCCCTCTCCCCAGCCCTGACAACCATTAATCTACTTTCTGTCCCTATGGATTTGCCTATGGAACCATAAAATATGTGGCCTTTTTTGTCAGGCTTCTTTCATTTAGCAAAAGTTTTCAAGGTTTATCCATGTTGTAGCAGATATCAGTACTCTATTCCCTTTTTGGCTGAGTAACATTCCATTGTGTGACCATGGCACATTTTGTTTATCCATTCATCAGCTGATGGACATTTAGGTTGTTTCCAGTTTTTGGCTATTATGGATAACGCTGCTATGAACACTCATGTACACATTTTTGTGTAGACATGTTTTCAGTTTTCTTGAGTATATACCTAGGAGTGGAATTGCTGAGCACAGTAGCATTTTCAGAAATTTAAAATAAATACATTCAAAACAATCCCATTTTGCAACAATACATACGAAGAAATACTACATATTAAGCACATTAGAATGGTTGCCTGTGGCAGGAGGCCAGGATGGCAGTGAGTATGAGGATAAAAGGAAGTAAATAAATAAAACAAAAGTGGGGCTTTGCCATGATAGTGTGCCATGAACTGAGGAATATGACGAATTCAACCTCTGTACCTGAAGTCAAAAACAAAAACAAAAACAGAGGTACAATAAAATTGAATTTTTCTAATCCTCAAATCTGTCACAGGGAATATTAAGGCATCTTGAATAGTTTTAGAAAAAGCCATAGAATAGATCTCATGATGATCTCTCAAATTCCTTAAATTTATTTTTGTCAAAGGATTTTTTTTTTCTTTTTGGTTGAAGTAGAAAAGGATAGCAAAGGGAGACACACCAGGCTTCTGCCTCAAAAAACTATGTGTCTCCGGATTTTTTTTTTTTATTATAAAAATAGTACATTCCCATTTTGGAGAATTGGAAAATCAGAAAAGTACACGCCGGATAGTGACATCATCTGTAATGATTCTACCTTCTATCTAACTACAGAAAGTATTTTAGTCTCTAATTTGTTATTTAGTCTCTGATTTGTTCCTTTTTGTGTAGTCTTGTCATTTTATGTCTTTGTTTAAAATAATGCTGTGAGGATGAAAGAATGCTACAAGACGTTTTAAAGAGTAGTCATAGCAGATGAAATCTAGTGTCTTAGCAATGTCATACCTTTCTAGAAGTCAACCAAAAGTAAAGTTCCCTTTACATCGTATTACAGGAAGAAGCTGCGAAGATCTTGCTGGCCGAGTTCAACCTGGGCTGTGATGTGCAACACACTGAACATGTGTATAGGGTTTACGTCACAACCTTTCTGGGATTCGGGGGCAACTTTGCCCGGCAGCGCTATGAAGACCTTGTGATGAATGAAACTCTTAACAAAAACAGGTATGTTTGACATGGGATCTGTGATTCTGAAATAGAATGTTGTCAGGCTGCAGATATTAGGAAAAAATGGTTACATCCTACTAGATAGATACGTCCTTGCTTCCTCCTTTCTGACCACCCCTGCCAATGGGGTAGCATCTTTTAGAGACCCTCTATTAGTAGTCTCACCTGATCTGCTTGAGAGTGCCTTCTAATCTTTGTTATTAGGACTCAAAAATGTACAGTTGGCTTATTGTGGTGACCTCTTGCTGTGCCCATCTTCAGACATGGTATCACAGGATAAGTGAGATCAATTAAGTCACCAATTTAAATTGTGCAGTGTAGCTCCTGGAAGTTCATTCTATCAATGCATGGAAGTGCGCAGGACATGTTTGCTGAATTACGGTGGAGTTGCAGCTTACGTGGGACTTAAGGTTCCATAGTGTGCATAAAAGATTAAAAGCATCTTAATCAAAATTAGCCTTTAAAATAGTAGTTAAAATTAGCCTTTAAAATATTCTCTTTAAGTCCAGAATAGAAATTTTTTCCTCCAGCATTGGACAGACCACTGATTCTTCATTTGTGTACCAGATGAAGTATTTAGACCATAATGTACAAATAGTTGTGGGTTTTTTAGCATTTAAAATTATTTTTATCATTATGCACATTAAAGGAAAGCATAATAGAGAGCAGAGTTCTTTTCCACCATAAAACTATTTACCCCCATTTGTTTAGCTGGAAACAGTGGCTTGAAGAGCTACTGGTTTATCCCATTTGTAATAATTTCTCTACAGTAGTCAATTGTCTTATATTGGGAGCATGTTAAAGAAAATATTGTCTCATAAGTCTTTTTTGTTTTTCTGAGTCTAAACTCCTAAGAGTTCAAGGTGCTTTGGGAGAATCCTGTTATCTTGATGATTGATGAATGCATTAAAACCAAGCAGTGTATTTGTATTCTGAAAATACTCTTAAATCCATACAAATGTTGCTTGGGTTATGGAGTTCAGATCACTCCTGCTGACACTGTGGCATCTGAAGAACAATTACTATGAAAGTTTCACACCAACTTTAGCCACTGTACTTCCTCTTCCATTTCCTTCCTTTGTTGTTTTGCTGCTCTTTTATCTCTGTATCATGTTTTTTGCTGCCTCAGAAGAGGCTGCATCATCTTCTTCTCATGCATTGGTATTTTTTTTTTTACCATGTATCTTAAGTTACCTAGTTCAGAAGGTTGATTACTCATCTTGTGTATCTGCTAATCTATAGAGAAACCTGTGCTTCCTGGGATGTTAAAACTTAATGTTTCTCTCTTTTTAATAATTTTCTGAGTTTTCCTTATAGGTGGTGTCACATCTTTAAAGTAGGTTCCACTTGTTCCAAAGCTTTTTTTTTTTTTTTTTGCGGTACACGGGCCTCTCACTGCTGTGGCCTCCCCTGCCGCGGAACACAGGCTCCAGACGCTCAGGCCCAGCAGCCATGGCCCACGGGCCCAGCCGCTCCGCGGCATGTGGGATCTTCCCAGACCGGGGCACGAACTCGTGCCCCCCGCATCGGCAGGCGGACCCCCAACCACTGCGCCACCAGGGAAACCCCCAAAGCATTTTGTTGTGTTGCCACATTCCCATTCCCTCCTTCAGTCTTTACACTTGTGGGTGCATCTTCATCCCAGGAAGTCCACTCTTCAACATTTGTCTTAGGAACTGATGAGTAATTAACTGTAGTTGGCCAAGTTATTTGGTCTCTACTTAACTTCCATCTTTGGCCAGATCTGCATATTAATCTCTTTAGGAATAAGAATACTGTTGCTAGACAAGTACAGACTTTAATTAACCAGAGCTGTGTGACGGCCATGGTGGGAATCAAAACCTGCCCCTCCCCTCGCCCTCAGAGCTGGGCATGTGCTCGGTCACTTTTGCCACCCATCGCCACTGCATCACTGCCATGGTCCCCGGCTCAGGACACTCCTCAGCCCTTCCCACTTCACCTCCTCCCAGTTGTTTTTTTAAACATTAGAATTGTACTCAGAATGATGAGATCTTTTCACTTTTAAGAGGCAAATGGGAATGAAGACCAGAGGGAGAACAGCAGGTTCACATCTCCAGTTTCACTGTACATTGGGAAATACACATGTTGACTAAAAGGTTTAACAAAATCACTGCCATATTTCTTTCTTTTTCTAAGTTGAATTTGCATAATTTAAATGTTCATGTGACACAACTACATGGTAACACTCCATCCTTGTTTTTAGGGGTGTTATGTAGAAGAATAACAAGATGTCTGGGAAGCATCTTAGAGGAGGCTGAGTACAGTAGTGATGTGTTTTGTTTGTTTTTGTCATTGTGACAGGTTTCTGGGCCAGAAGATAGGTCTGAGTCCCGACAATCCATTTCTAGATCCCTGCCTGCCTGTGGGACTCACAGATGTGGTGGAAAGGAACAGCCAGGTCCTTCATGTCCGAGGAAGAGGGGACTGGGTGGCTTGTGGGGCCATGCTGAGCCCCCTGTTGGCTCGCTCCAACACCAGCCAGGCCTCGCTGAATGGCATCTATCAGTCACCCATTGACTTCAACAACAGCGAGTTCTACGGTTTCTCTGAGTTCTTTTACTGTACAGAGGATGTGTTACGCATCGGTGGCCGCTACCACGGGCCAACATTTGCCAAGGCTGCTCAGGTAAATTATTAATAATAAAGTGACTCATCCTGGCAGCAGCCATTTATTGGACACCTAACTTTGTGCCAGATGCCGTGCGAAGGGCTTTGCATGCATGATCTCACTGGATTCTTGGCAGGAGCCCTGTGAGCCCTCATTTTACAGATGAGGAGGTAGACTTAGAGAAGTTAAGGAACCTGCTGTGCTATACTGCCTTCTAATTAATTAAGCTTAGGTTTCCATGGGTGTCCTATTACCCAAATTGTCACCCAGGTCTAATATTGTCATGGTGGTTAATGGTTTTTCCTCCAACTTTCCAATAGTCTTAATTAATGTTTGTGGCCAAAAGTGTCATCTCCAGCTATTTTTCCCTTACTGGTTGTTCCCAGGTATAATGTGCTTTTGGAGATGATGTCACACAGGTGGGCAAGTCCGCTTTCATTTTCTTACCTTGAGTTTTAAGAGGCCAGGATGTTATAGGGTCACTTAGAATATTAAAAAGATGTTGCAAAAAGCAATGATAGTGCATTTAAATTGCAGAAGAAGTAAACATTCACTTAGAGCACATTTTAGGACTTAAGCATCTTACAGGTTTAAAGCATTAGTTATTTGGACAGGTAAAAGTTTAGCTAGCTTTCTACAGTGTCTGCTTTAATTTAGATTCATCTTTTTAATTTTTATATATCTGTCTCTTTTATCAGAAAAATTTATGGGGAGATCTGTCCTCTCTTATATTTTTTATTCTTTCCCTTCTGCTTTCTTAGAATTCTCTAAGGTTCGCTTGGTATAAGGCTTCCAAAAGGAATAATATCTGCAGTGTTTGTACTATTCTGTTCTCTAAAGGCAGTCCCTAAGAAATATTGAGGAAAACCTGGTTTGTATTTGCCCTTGCCTCTAGGAATACCCTCCTATTCCCTTTCCTTTCTAGCGTCCCCTAAGTGTCCATAGCCTGAATCTTTCTCTCATTTTAAAACTTCCTCAAATGCTATTCCCTTGAACATCAAAGGGCTCAAGTTATTACTTGCCCAAACTGCTAGTGGCTTAATATGTTTTCTTTCCTAGGTAAAAGATGATTTCGTTCGCCCCTTTTTTTTTTTTTTAACTTTGACTCAACTGTTATCATCCCAGTGACGCCTTCCTTGGCCATCCTATACAAAATTGCAGCCCTCCCCAATATTACCTATTTCCCTGTCCTGCTTTATTTTTCCCATGAGCACTTACGTCATCTAACCCACTCTGTGTATGTATGTGTATATGTATGTATGTATGCATGTATATTTGGTTATTGTCTGTCCCCTACCACTAGAAAGTAATCTTCGTAAGGAACGAAATTTTTGTCTGTTTTATTCACTGCTGGATCCCCCTGGCACCTAGCACATAGTAGACATGCAGGAAATGTTAGTTTACTGAACAAACCAAAAGGAATGATTCCTTTGGTGAGAATTACAACACGGAGGCAGGCCAGTGATAGATCTTTTTTTTTAATAAATTTATTTATTTTATTTTTGGCTGCATTGGGTCTTCGTTGCTGCAGGCGGGCTTTCTCTCGTTGCGGCGAGTGGGGGCTACTCTTCGTTGCAGTGCGCGGGCTTCTCATTGCGGTGGCTTCTCTTTGTTAAGGAGCACGGGCTCTAGGTGCGCAGGCTTCAGTATTTGTGGCACACGGGCTCGGTAGTTGTGGCTCACGGGCTCTAGAGCGCAGGCTCAGTAGTTGTGGTGCATGGGCTTAGTTGCTCCGCGGCATGTGGGATCTTCCCGGACCGGGGCTTGAACCCATGTTCCCTGCATTGGCAGGCGGAGTCTTAACCACTGTGCCACCAGGGAAGTCCCAGTGATAGATCTTTGACCATTTTCTGTTCCATCTGTGTGACCTACTCATGTCAGTCCTACGTAGGATAGAATGAAGCTCTGTTTGGCTTTTTTTTTTTTTTTTTTTGCGGTACGCGGGCCTCTCACCGCTGTGGCCTCTCCTGTTGCGGAGCACAGGCTCCGGACGCGCAGGCTCAGCGGCCATGGCTCACGGGCCTAGACACTCCGCGGCATGTGGGATCTTCCCAGACCGGGGCACGAACCCGCGTCCCCTGCATCAGCAGGCGGACTCCCAACCACTGTGCCACCAGGGAAGCCCTCTGTTTGGCTTTTGATGTTGCTACTCCTGGTCCTAACCTTACCCATCTCTGAAGCCTAAGAGGCTCGGGAGCCATGTCAGGCAGGCTTTGTAGTGAACGTGGAGACAAAAGGAATAAAAAGGACTATTCCCAGGTCACTCAAGTCACTCAGTGGCCTGAGTTCAGGGACTTGCCTTGCCCAGGACCTGGCATTGTGTTTGGTGAATGAATATGCCATTTCTGTTTTCCTTTGTCAACTAGTAGCCCACAAGTAACTTTAGAAATGGAACAGCTATGACTGTGGCAGAGTTACAGTTTGCCTCCCATTTCATGTTGCACCATTTCTCTGTGGTTGTTCCAGGATTACTGTGGCATGGCTTGGTCAGTACTCACTCAGAGATTCAAGAATGGCCTCTTTTCATCACATGCAGATGAGCATCGACTCAAGTAAGTAACTTCCTTTTCTCCCTTAGATGTGGCCTTAAAATGTATGAACGGGACTTCCTTGGTGGTGCTTGGTTAAGAATCCGCCTGCCAATGCAGGGGACGTGGGTTCGAGCCCTGGTCTGGGAAGATCCCACATGCTGCGGAACAACTAAGCCCGTGTGCCACAACTACTGAGCCTGTGCCCTAGAGCCTGCAAGCCACAACTACTGAGCCCGCGCACCACAACTACTGAAGCCCACGCACCCTAGAGCCTGCGCGCCACAGCTACTGAGCCCACACGCTGCAACTACTGAAGCCCATGCACTCTAGGACCCGCATGTCACAACTATTGAGCCCCCGTGCTACAGCTACTGAAGCCTGTGTGCCTAGAGCCTGTGCTCCACAACAAGAAAAGCCACTGCAATGAAAAGCCCAAGCACTGCTACAAAGAGTAGCCCCCGCTCGCCACAACTAGAGAAAGGCTGTGCGCAGCAATGAAGATGCAACGCAGCCAAAAAAATAAAATTAAATTAAATTTTTAAAAAAAGTGTATGAACAATGAATGAGAGAGAGCGAGTGATAGTACAGATTGGATTTTATGTTGAAGGAGAATTTGGTTATTTCAGATTTTGATTTTCTGAAGGGTAGAGGCCAAAATAGTGAGTTTATTTTAGTGAAGCCAGGGGAAACTGGTTGTTACCAAAAAGTGTTCTCTCCAAGTGGTTTTAAATCAAAAGTGGTGGTCTTTTTATTTTTAAATTTTTATTAAAATATCAAACATGCAGAAAAGTAGAAAGAACAGTAACAGAAACCCACATGTAACTGTCACCCAGCTTCAACAAATATCAATATTTTGCCAGTTTGGTTCATCAGTCCTCCCATTTTGTAAATGTTTTAGTTAAAAAAAATTTAAACATAAACAAAAATAGAACAGTATAATGAACTCCTGAATATCTGTCACCCAGCTTCTCTCCTAATAGCTGTCAACTTCCAGCCCTCTTGCTTCATCTGTTTTCCCACCCCACAGTTCAGTCATTTTGAAGCAAATCCAAAACATCATATTTGTAGATATTTCAGCATTCTCCCTGAAAATAAGGGCTGTTAGAAAAAAAAAAGAAAGAAAAAGAAAAGTAAAACGTACTCACAATAGTGTTACATTGCATAGAGGTGTTCTTCACTTTTGTGGTAAACGTTAACATAAAGGAGGCTCAGAATTGGCTCCACCTAGAGGTGCGGAAGGTGAAACGGGGAAAAAGAGGTCTTTTTGACATCTAGTGGGAATATGCAGAAAGCATTCAAATTCTTTTTTTTTTCTTTTTCTTCTTTTTTTAAAAAAATTTATTTTTATTTTTGGCTGCATTGGGTTTTTGTTGCCCACGTCCTCTGCGTTGGCAGGCGGATTCTTAACCACTGCACCACCAGGGAAGTCCCTCTTTTTCTGCTTTAAAAAAAATTAATTATTTTTTGTCACACAGATATCAGTGTTTTAAGTCAGCTTGGATGTACCAAGTTCTTCATGAAGGATTCCACTTTCCCTATGACTACCCAAATCTGCAGACAGCCCAGCTGGTCTATGACCGAGAGGTTCAGTGGACACTGGGAGCCATTTTGTATAAAACACGCTTCTTACCACTCAGGTAAAGTGGACTGACCAAGCTGGCATCTTGAGCTCAGAGGATGTTAGCTGGTGCCTCAGAATAGGTTTCTTAAGTAACCTCCCCTTCAAAAAAACAAAAAAAACCCCACCCAAACTCCCCTTATTACTGCCACGTGAAACTACTATTACTTACCAGGCATGTTGAAACAGAAAGAAGTCTGAGAATTATTGGTCTGGAGTATGTTCTTCTTTGCAGTTTCAGAAATTCAGTAATTTTTTTTGGCCATGCCGCGTGGCTTGTGAGATCTTAGTTCCCCGACCAGGGATTGAACCCACGCCCTCGGCAGTGAAACCGCCAAGTCCTAACCACTGGACCGCCAGGGAGTTCCCAGGAATTCAGTTTTGTTTATCTACAACAAATCAGTCTTTAGAATTGAGCTCTTACTAGCAACTTCTAAGATACTGACTGATGAACTAAAGTTACTCTGGAACTATCTCTGTCTGACTAGAGGACTGGGATATGTTGTTCCTATACAGCAATCTTTCCTAATGGGTAGAGTCACTCTAGAGATCATGTCATTGACTTGGAAGGCTTTTTGGTGGGCCAGAATTAGAACAAAGGACCTGAGATGCTTTTAGGGGATGTCTTGCTCTTATGTACCGTAGATATTTGGGATAATTTTTAGGTGCTCTCTCCTCTGGACTATTTCAAATAAACTAATATGAACTCTTAATCTTTGGTGCTTGTTTCTTTAAACTCAATACAGAAGCCAGGCGGGTGAGAGAAGTGGGGAACTGGAGAGTATGTGCCCCAAACAAAAGGCTGATTAACGTCATGCAGAAGTGCTGTCCCAGCATCTGCCAGCTCTCCTTTGTCGAGAAGCCAGAAATCCATATTTTATATGTGGTCTTTCTGTTTGGAGATTCACATTTTTAAAAAACACTGCAGGTCAAACAGAATGAAAATGGTTCTGGTATCTGGACCATGAGAAGGGCTTCTGTTCTAGACAGATCACTGCACTTACGTTTACATGTCTATTTTTTCTTTGGTTTACAATACAATTAATTAAGTGACAGCTTTCTCTAGATAAATCCTAAATCCTCAGGAAGCACAGCAACTTTTTTTTTTTTTAAGATTTAGATATACTCTGATTTCTTCATTAGATTCAGGGGCCACCCTACTCTCATTAGCACCATATTTACAAACTGTGTAGGCCAGGGTGGTATGGGGTCACTGTTAAGACTTGTTTGACAGATGACTAGTCTTGTCTTACTGTTCATTTTTTTGGCTTCTAATTTTGCCCCCACATTCTAGAGGGGGTAGGCCTGTGAGGCTCCCTCTAGGCCGGGGAGAGGAGGGTACAGAAGGAATCACACATACCAGCTCTGGGCCTGGGGACATGCTTCAGCTTTGCTTGCTCTGTGGAGCTGGTATTATAGCATGTTTACATGGATGGAGTAAATGGGTAAAACCACTGGGCCTTTTAAATCGGCATAAATATTTCTCTCCTAAACTAACATTTCTTTCCACCTTCTTCCTTAGGGATCTACGGCAGGAAGGTGCCCGACAGGCCCATGGTAGCTGGTTCCGTCTCTCCTTTGTGTACAACCACTATCTTTTCTTCGCCTGTATCCTGGTGGTGCTACTGGCCATCATCCTGTACCTTCTGCGGCTACGCCGAATTCACCACCGACAAAGTCGAGCCTCAGCCCCATTGGACTTACTGTGGATCGAGGAGGTGGTGCCCATGATTGGGGTACAGGTTGGGCCATGAGGCTGGACAGGTTCTAGGGGAACTCAAGTATTCAGAATTGCTGCCCATTGAATTCCACCACTTTCTGGTACTGGCCTCAGATGCTGCTTTGCCTGACTTTGTGAATATTTGGCCTTGAAATTTCTACTTTAATACCTACTTTAATTCATTCTCCATATCCAGGTCCTCTTCTCTGAGAGAAGCTGTAATTTAGTCTATGAAGAACTAAATGAGAGATTGGTGCTAACAAAGGGAACCAACTTTAGTCCAATTGAAGCGTGCTTCTACTCCTTTATCTGAGTGATCTGGTGTGCTCCTGGGATCTAGACTTTTCTCCCCTTGCTTAAAGCTTGAAGTTTGGCATTGGCCACACTGGAAGTCTGGTTGAAACCAAACTTGGAGCATCTGATTCAAAGCCGAAGACATTCTAGCAAGTGCAGCAGCCCCTTCTTTCTCTGTAACAGAGATATCACTTATGTGGAGATCCACAGCCTTTAATAGGGATCCAAGATCTTTGCAGTTCAGCGGAACAGATAAGAATTTCCAGGCAACTAAAATAACACAGCTTCTTTGCTTACTTGACAAAGAAGCCATTGTGAGTGTGGTCCAAGATCCCTGACATACTGTTGCTGATGTTAGTTTGTGATTTTAAAAGGTTAGAACCCTTTCTAAATGAATGGTCCATTGACGATTTTAACAGTATGTTATCTGATGCCTGGTAAGACCAGGATAGAAAATTTTTCCATGTCTATGTGCCTCACAGGCTGTTTGGGCATTAATTTTTCTTTTTGAACCTTATGTGTGCTTGTAGGGTTGGAGAAACTGTGATGGGAATTGGAGACCTAGATTTATCTGGTTTCAGGTCACTGTCCTCTAGGCCTATTTTTAGGAGTCCTTATGTGGGAAGATTTTTTTAAAAGTTCCTTTATTTCACTGCTAAGATCAATATGTATTTTGGGAAGGGATGCATTTGGATTGTTTTTAAAGAAGGAAAGAACAGTATCAGGAGAGTGGACAAAGGCAATAAAATCCAAGCTCTTATTTATTAATGTTTTTCTGAGAAACAGAAGTTCTCTCAATTTGACTCTTGGAATATTTGAAAAGAAGCAAATCCCAAACTTTGGAATAAACAGATAAATCTGTTAATAATCTACCTGGCAACTTTCAGAATATTTCTTAAGAGATTTCTCAGTCATAAACAGCATTTCCATTAATGGGGAGAGAAGAAAATCCATAGTAATTACATTTTTATCTCCTACCCTTCAGGAGCTTTGCCTTTTCTCTGCATTTAGCCTTCAAATTGCACAAGGATTTCTTTTTCATCCCCGTGGAACTTTCTGTATACGTTAATAACCATTCCTCTATGTAGCCTTAAATGTCCTGCCCAAGAATATGCTCCCAGAGTTAAATCAGTTTTCTTTTTTGTCAGCTTTGAGTTCTAGGATTACATGAATAGGGGAAAGGTCCTTGACTTTAAAGGGAAAAGAAAGTGGAATTCTTAAAAAATAAATTCCATACTGGGAGCAGAAAGGAATTAAGTGCTTTATAAAACCAAGAAAAATAAATCCAAATCCTCCTAGAAATAAACTGGGTTGAAAATAAGTATACTGACTCTTGGTTGGTAGGTGAAAAGATCATGAGTCTTGAATTGTTTTCAAATTAGATAAAAATGGTTCCAGCAAAGAGTCTTACGGATTCCTTTGGAAGTACTTTTTTTTTTTTTTTTTTTTTTTTTTTGTGATATGCGGGCCTCCTTCCGGGATCGAACACGGGCCCCCTGCATTGGGATCATGGAGTCTCAGCCAGTGGACCACCAGGAAAGTCCCCTGGACTGACAGTTGATGCTAGTTCGGAGGTCACAGGAAAGAAGAGGCTAATTAACAAATTTCCAGAAAAAAACACTAAGGAAAAAGCACAGTAGTTGATGTTTATATGGCTTGTCTTTATTTATTTTATTTATTTTTTTTTTTGTGCGGTATGCAGGCCTCTCACTGTTGTGGCCTCTCCCGTCGCGGAGCACAGGCCCCAGACGCGCAGGCGCAGCGGCCATGGCTTACGGGCCCAGCCGCTCCGCGGCACGTGGGATCCTCCCAGACCGGGGCGCGAACCCGGCTCCCCTGCATCGGCAGGCGGACGCGCAACCGCTGCGCCACCAGGGAAGCCCCTGGAAGTACTTTTTACTTTTCACTTTTCACTTTTCATTAGGGCTTATGTCACAGCAGTTTCCTTTAATTTTTAAGATTTCTAAATTGCCTTGATTTTCTTTGACTTTTTATCTTTGTACTGTGAGTGACCCCTTACCTTATGAATGCTGCTTATAAATAATGTTATAATATGTTTTGCTAGCCATTGCCTACTCAGGTAACTCTTTTCCTCTCACCTTGGTTTCCAAATACTATTTTTGGTTTTCTTGTGTGATCTAGTGTGATCTAGTCAAAGATCTCAAAAGCTGCCTAGTTGGCTAACAGTGATCACATTGGTATGCTCAGAATGAAACTGAAGCATGGAGGAGGTGGTGATTAGTCCAATCTAATTAGCTCAAAAGTTATTCTTCATCCTGGCTATGATAATAGCTACCATTTGCAAAGCACTTATTGTGTACCAGACACATCTTTAAGAATTTTATGTATACTATTTGCTCATCATGATAACATTTCCGATTATTGTGTTCTTTTTATAGTTGAGAAACTCAGGATATCTGTTTATCATTTTTTCCATATAAATGTATTTCTTAATTTATTTTAATTAGTCTTTGAATTTTTTTAGTGTTATATCCTTTTATTATTTTAATATTATAGGATCTAGGCTTGTCTACTGCAGTGAGTAAAGCATCTTAGAGTTCCATGGTATAAAAATAAGGACGAATTTTTGTCATACCCCTCAGAAAAACTGAGTATTTGCTCTTGCCTCTGGTTCCTGAGCTTCTTCCATTGCTCCCAATTAAACAATTTTTTTATTTTTTTATGTGATACACGGGCCTCTCACTGTTGTGGCCTCTCCCGTTGCGGAGCACAGGCTCCAGACGCACAGGCCCAGTGGCCATGGCTCACGGGCCCAGCCGCTCCACGGCACGCGGGATCCTCCCGGACTGGGGCACGAACCCGTGTCCCCTGCATCGGCAGGCGGACTCCCAACCACTGCGCCACCAGGGAAGCCCCCAGTTAAACATTTTAAATCAAATCTCATTATCTAGAAACAGAAGCCATTTATCCCTTGCTGAGGGCCAATTATATATATTACTTTCTCAAAATGAAATATTCTTATGTATAGAATCAGACAGTCTATCTTCCCTTTAACCCTGTTTTTGCCCTCAGTTTTTAAAGATTTTTAAAGATTTCTATTTGCATTTCTGCATTTTGATTGGTTCTCATGTGAAAATAATTATGATTTCATAAAATTCACATTCCACTGGTCCCTTTGAATCTTACCAAGCAGTCTTCCTTATAACAGCAACAGTGAACCTGAACTGTTTCAGTGCTATAATTACTGAGATAGGTCACAAATGTCAAAGTCGAGCCAGTGGCTTATAGGAGTGAGGCTTTATTATTTATGTTGGCACAGGCCATCACTTTTCTCTGAATTCTTATCATGAGAACATAATAAAAATATGTATAATACCCAGTTATTTGGCATTACATTCACTTAAGTTGCAGTTAATTCTAAGCCAAATTATACCATCTTTCTCTCTGTACCTTAGCTCCTTGAATTGATTTTCCTTGGTCTAGGAAATTTTAGGCACTTTCCCCCAACCTTGTGTTTATTCTTCGAATGTTATCCAAAGTATTCTGCCTCTGCCCTCCTCAGCCTAAGAGCTTTCTTTAACTTCAGAGGCCTTAGGCAGTGATTATTAAAATGTGGTTGAGTCTGCCATACACTTGCTAAGCTAGTCATTTTAGGCATTAACATTTATTATCGCCTCCATATTTATATTTTTGAGATACAATAACTTCTCACTGGTATTTTCTAGATGCCCCCCTCACCCCTATTCTCATAGTTTTGTGTTCTGCTTTTTGTCAGGGGTGAAAGACAAGTGGGTGGTGTGATTTAGGGCAAAGAACAGTAGGCTTCCAAACAGGAGATTTGGATTTTAGCCCTGGCTTTGTCATTAAGTAGCTCTGGTACCCCAGGCAAGTCACCCGCCCTCTGTGGTTCATTTCCCATCTATAAAACAAGATGGCTGGACAAGATGATCTGAGGCCAGTTCCAAAGGGAGACAAACTGGCCTAAGGAACTAAAGGCAGAGAAGGTAGAGAAGTGATATAGTAGTTTCAGGAAGAGGATTGTGGCCTTTGGTTTAGAAGATCAGGCTGCCCAGAAGAACCAGTGGTCATTTCCTACTTTATCCATAGTCCCTGACATTAAGGTTGGTGGGAATGGACTTTCCAAAAGCAATCATCATACTTCAATTTCAGAAAATGAGATTTTTTTTTTTACATTACTGACAATTCTTATTTATTGAAATTTGTGCTTAAGAAACTCTACCTGTGAACACTTTGAAATCCCAGTTCAAATCACATTAAAATATTCCATGATTCATACTTTCAACCAATTCAGATTGGTCTCTCTTTCCCAGTTTATCCCAACTGGTGAAGTTTTACAAAATAAACATCTTTAGCTTCCTAGAGTTACATTTTTACTTGTTTGACTTATTTGCTGATTTTTGTAATGTGCTTATATGATAAAAAATTCTATGAAAGTGCTAGGACTATTGGTTAGAGATTACCTTTTTTTGAATTTTATTTTTTTATACAGCAGGTTCTTATTAGTTATCCATTTTATATATATTAGTGTATACATGTCAATCCCAGTCTCCCAATTCATCCCACCCCCCACCCCCACCAACTTTCCCCACTTGGTGTCCATACGTTTGTTTTCTGCATCTGTGTCTCAATTTCTGCCCTGCAAACCAGTTCATCTGTACCATTTTTCT
>NC_041233.1:56142596-56143564 GCF_002837175.3 Physeter macrocephalus
TTTTTTGTAGTATCTTTGTCTGGTTTTGGTATCAGGGTGATGGTGGCTTCATAGAATGAGTTTGGGAGTGTTCCTTCCTCTGCAATTTTTTGGAATAGTTTGTGAAGGATGGGTGTTAGCTCTTCTCTAAATGTTTGGTAGAATTCACCTGTGAAGCCATCTGGTCCTGGACTTTTTTTTTTTGGAAGATTTTTAATCACAGTTTCAATTTCATTATTTGTGATTGGTCTGTTCATATTTTCTATTTCTTCCTGGTTCAGTCTTGGAAGGTTATACCTTTCTAAGAATTTGTCCATTTCTTCCAGGTTGTCCATTTTATTGGCATAGAGTTGCTTGTAGTAGTCTCTTAGGATGCTTTGTATTTCTGCGGTGTCTGTTGTAACTTCTATTTCATTTCTAATTTATTGATTTGAGTCCTCTCTTTCTTGATGAGTCTGGCTAATGGTTTATCAATTTTGTTTATCTTCTCAAAGAACCAGCTTTTAGTTTTATTGATCTTTGCTATTGTTTTCTTAGTTTCTATTTCATTTATTTCTGCTCTTATCTTTATGATTTCTTTCCTTCTACTAACTTGGGGTTTTGTTCTTCTTTCTCTAGTTCTTTTAGGTATAAGGTTAGAGTATTTATTTGAGATTTTTGTTGTTTCTTGAGGTAGGATTGTATTGCTATAAACTTCCCTCTTAGAACTGCTTTTTTTTGTAGTATCTTTGTCTGGTTTTGGTATGAGGGTGATGGTGGCCTCGTAGAATAAGTATGGGAGTGTTCTTTCCTCCGAATTTTTTTGGAAGAGTTTGAGAAGGATGGGTGTTAGCTCTTCTCTAAATGTTTGGTAGAATTCACCTGTGAAGCCATCTGGTCCTGGGCTTTTGTTTGTTGGAATATTTTTAATCACAGTTTCAATTTCATTGCTTGTGATTGGTCTATTCATATTTTCTATTTCTTCCTGGTTCAGTCTTGGAAGGTTATAC
>NC_041233.1:56144125-56144560 GCF_002837175.3 Physeter macrocephalus
TGGCTATTTCCTTTCCCATGTTAGGGAAGTTTTCCACTATAATCTCTTCAAATATTTTCTTGGGTCCTTTGTCTCTCTCTTCTCCTTCTGGGACCCCTATAATGAGAATGTTGTTGCATTTAATGTTGTCCCAGAGGTCTCTTAGGCTGTCTTCATTTCTTTTTATTCTTTTTTCTTTATTCTGTTCCCCAGCAGCGAATTCCACCATTCTGTCTTCCAGGTCATTTATCCGTTTTTCTGCCTCAGTGATTGTGCTATTGATTCCTTCTAGTGTAGTATTCATTTCAGTTATTGTATTGTTCATCTCTGTTTGTATGTTCTTTAATTCTTCTAGGTCTTTGTTAAACATTTCTTGCATCTTCTCAATCTTTGCCTCCATTCTTTTTCCGAGGTCCTGGATCATCATCTTCACTATCATTATTCTGAATTCTTTTT
>NC_041233.1:56144962-56153730 GCF_002837175.3 Physeter macrocephalus
TTTTTGTTCCACAGGCTGCAGGATTGTAGTTCTTGCTTCTGCTGTCTGCCCTCTGGTGGATGAGGCTATCTAAGAGGCTTGTGCAAGTTTCCTGATGGGAGGGACTGGTGGTGGGTAGAACTGGCTGTTGCTCTGGTGGGCAGAGCTCTGTAAAACTTTAATCCAGTTGTCTGCTGCTGGGTGGGGCTGGGTTCCCTCCTTGTTGGTTGTTTGGCCTTAGGTGACCCAACACTGGAGGCTACCTGGGCTCTTTGGTGAGGCTAATGGTGGACTCTGGGAGGGCTCACACTGAACCTTCACTCCAGTGGGTGGACTTCTGTGGTATAAGTGTTCTCCAGTTTGTGAATCACCCATGCAGCAGTTATGGAATTTGATTTTATTGTGATTGTGCTCCTCCTACCGTCTCACTGTGGCTTCTCCTTTGTCTTTGGGTATCACACCGAGGAGTACTTCTCAGAACTTCTGCTGCCAGTGTCCTTGTCCTCACGGTGAGACACAGCCACCCCTTACCTCTGCAGGAGATCCTCCAACACTAGCAGGTAGGTCTGGTTTAGTCTCCTATGGGGTCAGTGCTCCTTCCCTTGGATCCCGATGCACACACTATTTTGTGTGTGCCCTTCAAGAGTGGAGTCTCTGTTTGCCCCAGTCCTGTCGACGTCCTGTATTCAAATCCCGCTAGCCTTCAAAGTCTGATTCTCTAGGAATTCCTCCTCCTGTTGCCGGACCCCCAGGTTGGGAAGCCTGACGTGGGGCTCAGAACCTTCACTCCAGTGGGTGGACTTCTGTGGTATAAGTGTTCTCCAGTTTGTGAATCACCCATGCAGCAGTTATGGAATTTGATTTTATTGTGATTGTGCTCCTCCTACCGTCTCACTGTGGCTTCTCCTTTGTCTTTGGGTATGGGGTATCTTTTTTGGTGAGTTCCAGTGTCTTCCTGTCGATGATTGTTCAGCAGTTAGTTGTGATTCTGGTGCTCTCGCAAGAGGGAGTGAGAGCAGGTCTTTCTACTCCGCCATCTTCATCCAATCTCCAGAAAATGAGATTTTTAAAGCTGAGACTTCAGCGATTTCTGGTTAACCCCCATGATTTTACGGATGATGAAACTGACACCCAGAACAGTAGTAATACAGTGAAATGATCACTGACAGAGTCTTCTTGCAAGATTGTGTGTTTCAGCTCAATACATATAATACAGCTGACTGCAACTAACCATGCACAATCTTTATAACTGCTTCTGATATTCATTTGTGATTGTTCACATTTAGGAATTAAATATGAAAGAAATGCTTTGTTAGAAATAGTATCAGGTTTTCACATCCATTCTAGCTTCTTTATTTCTTTCAATAATTTAAAATTTTAGACATCTCTTTTTTAAACAATTTGCTTAATTTTATATAATTTTCTTAACCACAGCATCCAAGCCATTCTTGTTATGGTTACAATCTAAATTATTTAAGATATAAATGTTTATTAGAGCTACCTCATTAAGGAACTTGATTGTAATTATTGGGCAGTTCCTAGACTCCCTTACAGAAACAGAGTGCTGTTTCTTCTTGCTGTTTTTAGACTTCTTTTCAAACGAATTCAGAACTAGCATCTAATTCCCCTTTTTGCTGTGGTATGTGATGAAACTTCGGTTGGAATTAGAATTAAGGTAGAAGTAGCAGCAAATGTTTCCAATTCTCCCATACTAGTCTCAGGTTATGCTAATTCCATAGTCCTGCCACTAGGGCCATGTGCTCTGACAAACTTGTGAGGATTTGTTGGTATTACAAAATGTATTTGTTAAAAAATGAGGACTCTTTTTTTTAATATCCAAATACACTTCCCTTGTATTATTACACGTTTCCTTGTCCTCCTAGTATTTCATTATTTCTCAGTACCATTATTAGAGGGACAGAGGAGGAATACATCCATTGACCATTTTGTTTCTCTGGAAGTCTGAGCAATAATACTGTTTTATTTGTAAAATTGAATCATTACCCATACTTTTAAAGGGCTTTCTACTTTTAAAATGTATTCAATCGTTGCTTGACATTTTTATAAAGACCAAAATTGAAAAAAATTTCAGAATCACAGGATTATAGCCACGTATGCATCACTTCAGGCAAGCCTCTCCTTTTGAAGTAGTGCAGCCACTCATATGCCCTGTGGCAGCCTACCACTCTTCTCCACTCTCCACTTCTCCAGTGTAAAGTAGCCCTGATACTTTCCTAAGCAGCCCCTCCTAGAGAGCACCTGCCAGAGTTTAGCCTGTAAAGACTGCTGATGGTGAAGGCTCTGGCCCTAATTAGCTTCATAAAAATCTTTCTCTGTGAGCAAGGATCCCAAACACTTTGATTTCTGGAATTTGTCATTATGTTGTGTTTGAAATTCTTATCCTACAATTCCCCTTTAGTTGCAGTCCTGAAGTATATGCCTTGTCTCCTCCATGATTTCTGCCTTGAGCATTGGATCCTGCAGTGTTGAAAGACATCTTTTTATTATGATCCACAACTAAAAACTCCCTTTTTGCTTTAAAAAGCCAAAGGCTACCTGCATGGCATCACTTTTGGGGGTTGCTAAGCTTGTATGTTTTTCTAACACTTCACATTAATTAATAGTTTTGCTGAACAGTTCTTGAAATTCTGATAAATACTGTTAAATCAGTGTTGAACAAAATGTGCAATGCATATTAGAGAGGGGATGCATTCTTACGCAGGGACATGGGTATATATGTTATATATGCCAGTATACAACCCACCATTCATGCCAGGACTGGAAGGATTGCTGAAGATAAACTGGTTATCCTACTATTAGGATCATCAGTGTTGGTCTTTGCAGCCAGCCTCACTTTAGGCAGTGGTTAATTATTTCCCCTGCCAAAGTGGACAGCATTTGTCAGTCTAAGTTAAAGACAAAGATATTCTGGGTTGATTAAGAAAGCCAGGTGTATTAATCTCCTTTGATGTTTTAAAAACAACTGACAGAATTGTTGACTTTTTAAAATATTAAGGGAAATCCATTTCATCTTCTAGGTATGATGACTTATTTTGAAAGCAGTGTCTGGGACATCAGTTTGTAATCATCCATTTTCCATTCATTCATGCAATATTTGGTATGTGTCTGGTGCTGGGAATAATGCAAACAAAAATAATTCAGATAATATCCATTCACCAGGAGCTCACAGATGGGCATAATACAGTTATATCACTCAATGCAACCAGATCTGTTTTTCCAAACTTACTCATCTTTAATAAAAGAAACAATGAAGTAAAACATCTGCAACTTAAACTTATTTAATTCATTCAGTGCTACTTTTTTGGAGGGAACAGTAGGAGCATTAGCATGTGGTTCTTTGAGTTGGATGAGGCTGCCCTCTGCAGACTCCGTTATTAACTAAGAACAACCTTAATTTGGGGATCAGGAGATGATGGTATGGCAACCTGCCCCAGTGACTGCAGCTCCCCTTTAGAGAATTCTGTCTAGAAGTGGTGATACCCCATTAGCACACTAACAGGATCAACAAAGCGGATTAAATGAGATGATAGGGTAGGGTAGAAATTTGGAGGGAATGGGAATAAACTGGTCAAAACTTTCTAAGGTAACTAGGCTACTAAGGCCTAGGGCAGTGGTTCACAAACTTTGCACATCAGAATCACCTGGGGAACTCGCTTATTACTGCTTTCAGAGATTGTGATTTAATTGGTCTTGGCTGAGGTTGGGGATAGGATTCTGAAAGATTGTAACATGAGAGAAGTTGGGAACCAGCTCCAGGGGACAGGATTTTTTAAGAACCAAACTGTCTAATTCTATTTTGCTAAGAACCATTTGAGAATGATACACTGTTGGTCACACTGAAACCCAGAGAATACTGGAGTTGAAAGGGAACTGAGATCATTAGTCCAGCGATTGTACAGGGGCAAATCTTAGGTCATTTATGGCTCCCAGATCTGTTTAGCCTGCATAATGTTCTAAAAAACTTGAGAGCATTCACATAAAAATCTGGATGTTTAGTTTCTTTGAAAAATCATATCTGAGCACTCTGGACCTGCGGAGCAGCAAGAGGCCAGCACTCAGCAGTAGTGTAGTCCATTATTCAGGCACCTGCTCTCCAGTTTGCCAGTCGGCACCAGCCTGACCCTAGTGGGCATTTGATTTGGTCCAATTGACTCTTGCCTTCTACAAAACTAAAAACTAACTTTCTGCAACTTTCACCCACTGCTCCCAGCTCTGCAGCACAAAGGAAGCTCATTCCTTCTGCATGAAGGGGCTTCAACTTCTCAAGGGCAGGATTCTTGTTTTCTCTCTGAACGTTCTCCTCCAGCTGAATACCCCTAGTTCCTTCAAGTATTCCCTGTGTGAAACACGTTCTGGACTCCTCACTATCCTGGTCCCTTTGTCTGGATATATATCCTCCTTAAAAAATGTGGTACCCAGAGTGAAATGCAGCATTTGCATTGAGGCCTTCTGACCATGGCTGTGACAATTCTATTGATAAAATCTGAAACACCACTAATTTTTATCAGTGTCATCACATGGCTGGTTCATGTTGAGCCTGTGTCCGACTGAAGTCCCTCTCCTAAGTCTTTGTTATATAAAATGATAAGCCAGTTTTCTCTACCCCAAATTTATACAAGCTATTTATAATTTAAATGAAGATGCTACATTTATGACCTGTTTAATTTCATCTTGATGGTGCCACTCTGGAACTGTTTTGAATTGTAATTGTCTTCTATTACATCAGCAATGTTGGGTTGCTCCACTCAAATCTTTCTGATGCCTTCATTCAAATTGCTGATTTAAAAAATAAAGTTGAATAAGAGCCCTGTGAAATATCAAGAGGCCAAAATCACACATTCATTCATCAACAATTTGTTTAAATACCTGAATAGATGTCCATGTACTATACCATCAAGGCCATATTTTTCTTATCCATGAGGCTGTTGAGAAACCATTTCAAGAACTGATTTATACTGTATTCCATTCATCTCACCTAGTAATGTAACAGACCTATCTCAGGAGGAACTAGGTTAGTGCTTTCCCCAGTTTTGAAAATCAACACTAGAAGACAGCAGCTATTTCTTGCTGAAGGCTATCTGGCTACTTTAGGGTACGCCAATCTATCCCTTTGAATTTCTACGTGATGGAAGTGAAGTTGAGACCATAAAGAATTTCTACATAGGCAGAATCCAGGACTCAGGAGGTCAAGGAGACAGAGATTATGCATGTAGAACCAACAGCTTGTCAACATTTAAGAAACCTGAGACAGAGCCTGTTAAGAAGCAAATGACAACAATTCTTTCTCTACATTAAATCCGATTTTCAACACAAAAAGTAATGGATTTAAAAAGGAACCTTTAGCATAACCATACTTAATGACTTTCTTGATTCAGTGACCATCCCCAAAACAGGCAAACAATTTAAATAACTTGACCAATTTGGAAACCACTTGGTATGCCAAAGTCATCCTCTCAGAAAAGCTCAAGTTCTTGTGTTCTCTGATAA
The DNA here is from genome assembly GCF_002837175.3 of Physeter macrocephalus. Taxonomy (NCBI): domain Eukaryota; kingdom Metazoa; phylum Chordata; class Mammalia; order Artiodactyla; family Physeteridae; genus Physeter; species Physeter macrocephalus. The sequence goes on from NC_041233.1 coordinate 56,150,450, forward strand.
TCTCTCAAAAGCAGTTTCAGTCCTAGGAAGCTGATCCTTGAAAATTATTTTGGGACTCTTCGGAGTTCATTCATGAGCCAAAGGGCAACACTGAGCACAGCCAGGGAGCCCGACTGGTGAGTGGCAGCCAAAGGAGTTGGGACGTACATCAGCAGAGTGCTAATGCCCAAGCCCACCTGTTACAAACGAAAGAAAGCAATAAGCCAAGTAGGAACCACATATTCAGAGCTGAAATGACAGGCATGGATAACCAGATACACACATCCTCCACATTCTCCCATCAGAACATTAAAAACTATATTGTTAAATTTCACAAGTAGACTTAAAACAAAGGAAATTCAAACAAATTAGATAAACCTAAAATTCCTTTTAATTATCCTTCATCTAGCCCAGTTCTCCTCCCCAAAGGTAGCCACTGTTCTCAGTTTCTACACACCTATACTTTCGTATACATGTTTTTTTTGTTGTTGTTGTTTTTTTGCAGTACATGGGCCTCTCTCACTGTTGTGGCCTCTCCCGTTGCGGAGCACAGGCTCCGGACGCGCAGGCTCAGCGGCCATGGCTCACGGGCCCAGCCACTCCGCGGCATGTGGGATCCTCCCGGACCGGGGCACGAACCCGTGTCCCCTGCATTGGCAGGCGGACTCTCAACCACTGTGCCACCAGGGAAGCCCTGTATACATGTTTATAGAAAAACAGCTTGGTGCTTTTAAAAAAATATATTGTTTTGTCACTTGCTTTTTTTCACTTAATGTATGTCTTGAGATCTTATTATTTTAAATTACAGTACAGTATTCCACAGTATGGATATTCCATAGATGTTTATTTAGGCTGTTTCCAATTTTGCACTATCACAGTAATTCCACAATGAATTTCCTTGGACAGGGCAGGCATTAATAAGTCAATATGCTTGATGAAAGGATTAAACATTTAACACTTCAAAAGATATTGCCAAACGCCCACTAAAAAGAACTATACCAACTCATGCTCTTGCTAAGAATATACAAAGGTATCCATTTTCCTATACCCATGCCAACATCTGCTTACCTTTTTTTTTTCATTTTTTTCCAATCTGACTGGTACAAAATGGCACACATTGCTTTAATTTGTTCCTCTCTGATCACAGGTGAGGCTAAACAGCTTTTCATATTTACTGGCCATTCATCATTCCTCTTGTGAGAATTGTGTATTAATATCCTTTACTTATTTTCTGGTTGTTAACCTTCTAGTCTACTATAAATATTGAAAATATTTTCTCCTAGTCTGCCACCTTTCTTTTTAAATTTTGTTTTGGGGACACCTTCAGAACAAAAAGAAGTGGTTTATACCTGGGTGTATGCCAGAGCTAGCAGAGTCACTGCTGCTATCTTGGTCCTTCGAGGAAGGGGAATTCTTCGGGAGAGGAAGTAGAGTGCTGTAATGGCAGCAACTGAAGTGATTCCCTGCAGGGAGGAAAGAGCCTCATCAAGTGCCAGGAAGAAATGTCCCACCCTCCTGGTTTCTGCTCACCTTACAGGTAACTCCTCCAGATCCACTGAATAACCACTAAGCACTTTCCCCTCCCAGGCAGAGAACCACCTGATTACTCCTCCTCAGCTTCTTCCATGCTCCTTTTCTGTTTGCCACTTCAATGCCAACCAGGCATGCCTCCACTTAAAGTTTCTGCACGTACCACTTTATACACACTTACTCTCAGCAATCTTATCCACCTTCCAATGTGGGTGTCCCCCAGGTGTGGCCCTCAGTTTTTAAATTATTCTTTTCATCCTTATCCCTAATTTTATCTCTACTCCAATCCTGTATTTTTAAAACAGGGCTAACACCAGCACATGAGGGTTATTGTTTCCCTGGGCTGTGACTAGAGGAGCTGGTGGTGCTGCCAGCTAGGGCTGAAAATGATCTGAAGTCTCCTTTTCATTTCCACCTCTTCAGAAAGAGAGTCTGCAGCTGGCAGGAGGGTTTCCATCCCCCTTCCATGATGTCAAGCAGAATGTTTTTCTATCATTTTCTATACCAATTTCATTTCTTTTCCTTTTCAGAGCTGTCCACGATGACAATTTCAACCAGACCTGACTTATTCCAAAATGCTGTGTGGCAGTGGGGACTGAGCCCACACAAGGTAACTTGCCCAAGCCCCAGCATTTCATCTGGATATGAGGCCCCTGGGCCTCTCTCTGGGTGCACCACTATCATCTCACACTCAAAGTACCTCAGTCTGATGACATCCTCTGTCTCTAGCTCAACACTCATTCCAATAGTCCCATTTCTGCTGGTGTGTTATAAACATGCCACAGAAGAAACTCTGGGATCTCCTTTGATCCTTCTTTACCTTTATTCCTGCAGCGAGTCTTCTATTCCCTACAACCTCTCCCACCATTAAGCCCTGAACCCCATCACTCTCACAGCATTACTACAATAGCACTACTGCTTCTCCCGGGTCTGCTTGCTGCTGATCTTTCCCTGCTCCAATTTATTGTGCCCGGGCCACCAAGCTGATCTTATAGCAGGCCCTTAATAAATATTAGCTTAAATAAAATGAGTATTTATGATGCTGTTAGCTCCTTGGGGTCTTGGTTCAGCCCTGACAGTTGTGTGTTCAGCAACCACTGCCTTGGTACTCTCTTCTCTACTCAGCCTCATTTTTGCTAAATGCCTCTCCTATGCATGTGCAGAATTGAGGGGAGTTATCATTTGCCAGATGATAAAAGGCATATTTGAACTTTTAGAAGGTGGCAGGATCCTGAAAGTCAGAATTTGGCTAGAGGGTTGTGGGTAATGAAGACAAAAACGTCACATCAGAAAACTGGTACTAAATTTCTTCTAAAAAGAAAAGGAAATCTAATTCCCACTCTACCACCTCAGTGTTGCCATCAGTGCTTCAGACACCGCAGAGCCTGTAAGAGGCTCCCTGTGCTTAGTAGCCAGTAACCACCAGCCAGACTTACCAGAATCCGGTGATCAAACTGCACCATGGTGGGATTCTCGAAAACATTCCTCAGGAGAGGGGAGAAGGTAAAGAGATCCTCTGGGATCCAAGATTCTCCCATCTTGGGGAAGGAGTTGTAAACAAGCCCAGCATCCAGCCCTGCCACAAAAGCCCCTGTATTCCAAGGTAAAAAGTATTTATTAAAATGAAAGAAAGAAGGGCTTCCCTGGTGGCACAGTGGTTGAGAGTCCACCTGCCAATGCAGGGGACACGGGTTCGTGCCCCGGTCCGGGAAGATCCCACATGCCCCGGAGCGGCTGGGCCCGTGAGCCATGGCCTCTGAGCCTGCGCGTCC
>NC_041233.1:56153752-56209455 GCF_002837175.3 Physeter macrocephalus
GTCCGGAGCCTGTGCTCCGCAACAGGAGAGGCCACAACAGTGAGAGGCCCGCGTACCGCAAAAAAAGAAAGAAAGAAGAGATCAAATACTAGTTCTGACGTAGAAAATGTTAGACAAAAGGACTAGTCAGAGAATAGAAAGATCAATAGCACAGGTTCTCAAAAAGGGAATATATATCACAATCACCATGGAAACTTAAAAAAAAAACCCCAAAACCCTGCATCCTTACCTATTCCCACCCCAAGATTCTGGCATGCTTCCCCTAAAGGGGTGGACTAGAAGCTCTAGAGGAGGCATTATTAGTTTAGAAAAGTTCCCTTAGTGATTGTGATGTCCTGCTTACCTCCCCAACTGAGAACTACTCATCTATTCTGGAACTAGTTAATTTACTCCTTCACTTCCTCAAGTCTCCACTCAAATGTCACCTTATCAAAGAGATCTCCCCAGTTATCCTATACTGCATAAGATAGCACTCCCCCACCCCACCTCTATCCCCTTATCTTGCTTTATTTTTCTTCGAAGCACCAAACATTATCTGCCATGTTATGTTTTGTTGTTTATTATCTGTCTTCCTCAAGTGCTCAAAAAAATCTTATAAACTAAATCCTGGGTAAACACACAAAGAAGGTATCCATGAATTTAATGGATGACTGATCCATTATTTATGATCAAAGATTCAGGTACGTTAAATCACATTCCTTATTTTTATAAATGGCATTTATAAAGTCAAAATTCATGTTCTTCCACCAAAAAAAGGGGAGGAGGTTTGGGTGGACCACTGGTTTGATGGTTTTATTTAGAGCTGTGCTGTCCAATCAAACTTTCTAAGATGATGGAAATGTTCTATATCTGTCATCCGTCCAATACAATGGCTGCTAGCCACCCACATGTGGCTACTGAGCACTTGAAATGTGGCTAATGTGAATGAGAAACTAAACTTTAAATTTTATTTACTTCTAAGTAACTTAAGTTTAAATAGTCACATGAGGCTACTGATAATTGTATAGGGCAGTTCCAGAGTAAGAGAGGTAGAGGTGTGATTTAAAGAATGATAAAGATCTGTGTTAGTCTCTTTGCCCCAGTAAACTCCCCATCTAAGGCCATCTTTGAGGACAGGCTTTTGTCTAACCCATCTTGGTGTAGTGTAATAATAACAATAATGTCGGGACTTCCCTGGTGGCGCAGTGGTTAAGAATCCGCCTGTCAATGCAGGGGACACGGGTTCGATCCCTGCTCCAGGAAGATCCCACATGCTGCGGAGCAACTAAGCCCATGAGCCACAACTACTGAAGCCCACGAGCCCTACAGCCTGCGCACCACAACTACTGAAGCCCGCGCGCTCTAGGGCCCACGTGCTGCAACTACTGAAGCCGCACACCTAGAGCCTATGCTCTGCAACAAGAGAAGCCACTGCAATAAGAAGCCCGCGCATCGCAACGAAGAGTAGCTCCTGCTCGCCGCAACTAGAGAAAGCCCACGCACAGCAACAGAGACCCAACGCAGCCAAAAATAATAACAATGTTTATATAACAACTAACAGCTAACACTTACATAGCCTTTGCTACATGTGAGGTGCTAAGCACTTCACGTATATTACTCAAACTATTATCATCTTCCCCATTTTATAGATGAGGTCATGAGGCCCAGAGAGGTTACATAGCTTGTCCAAGGTCATGTAGTTCACAAGTGGTAAAGCCAGGATTTGAACCTAGACAGTCTGGATCCAGGTAGATACTCAATATTTTTGTTCAACTAACTGGAAAGCAGGATTTGGGGAAGGGAGAGGAAGGAATAAAAAACAAGAGGATGAAGACGGTGGTATATGACAGAGGCAGGTATGAAAAGGAAATATAAAGATACAGGAGGAAAGCATTAGGCAAGAAATCCCACCTGAATGTGGAATGAAGCTAGCCATCTTTGATAAAAAGAGTCCTACCTGAGAGAGCCGTAAGGAACACCAGGCCTGCAGTTCCATGAGCAAATCGTCTCAACCTCAGGAGTTGACGCGTTTCAGGCAACTAAATAAGAAAAGAAAATCACACAGATAAACTGACTGCAGGAACTATGAAAGGCAGCAAAGATCTCCAAGGCCAAACCCCAAAGACAATCTGAGGTCAGATATTCTCTGACCCCTAGACTAGGTTAAGTACTCCCCGCAGATATTCTATTTTATTCTATCTAAATTTTATTAAATTTATACACTTACTATTTGTCTTCCCTGCTATCTTGTAAGTTTTGTGAAGGCAGGAACTGCCATCTGACTTGTTTAATTTAGTAATCCTAGCCCAGTAGTTGGCATGTAGGTATTCAATATATATCTGTTCAGTAACTGAATGATTTGCATTGTTCATGGGAAAATACTTCACCATGGTTAAAGTGATGTGACTTAAGGTACAGAACTGGATTTTCATGCTGTGTGTAATAATTCATGTTTAGCAAACATAATCAGAATCAAAACTGCATAAAATGCCTAGAGTAGAGATTCTTGCATTTAGTGTTTTGGGTAAAGCCAAAATTTGTTTTTATTTTTACTGTAGCCAACTTGTGATAATAATCAGTGAATCAACAAATATTTAGTAAGAACTTTATACACAGATAACCATAAAGATACCAAGGAAAGTCAGAGTGCTGCCCTCAAATGATTTACAATCTAGTATGTGAAGAGTTAGGCATCATTACTAAGATTTTGTAGGACAGTATATCAGCACTGTCCATTGGAATTTTCTGTGATGATGGAAATGTTCTATTATCTGTGCTGTCCAATATGTGGCTAATGAGGATCTAAAATGAGGCTAGAGCAACTGAAATTTTTTTTTTTTTTTTTTTTTTTTTTGCAGTACGCGGGCCTCTCACTGTTGTGGCCTCTCCCACTGCGGAGCACAGGCTCCGGACGCGCAGGCTCAGCGGCCATGGTTCACGGGCCCAGCCGCTCCGCGACATGTGGGATCCTCCCAGACCGGGGCACGAACCCATGTCCCCTGCATCGGCAGGCGGACTCTCAACCACTGCGCCACCAGGGAAACCTGAAAATTTTTTTAAAAGTTAATTTTATTTAAAGTTTAAGTCGATAACAGGTTTGTTTATATAAAATTAATTTTATTTAATTTTAATTAGAATTTAAATAGCCACATGTGGCTAGTAGCTACTGTGCTGGACAGCACAGTTCTATGTGGTTGACTAGCATCTCAAATCCTTTCTGTAATTAGTGCAGAATATAAATAAACAAAAAGAGAAAAACAATTAATAATTAAAAAGTCATTGGTAACCTTTAAAAGTACCATTCGGTAGAAAGTATTTAGGAGAGTGTGGGCATGTGTATAAGTGTGGAGGTGAATGTGTAGCTGGGTATATACAGGGGTGGGTGGGGAAGCCAGATGACAAGAACTGGAAAACAAGAATGGGTTGTCAGGATGTACAGCTACAGATGTAGTCAATTCATTTTAGAAGTCTGGCTTTGAAAGTAAGAACAGGAACTACTCAGGTGTGGATTATCTACTATACCAATGTGTCAGCCCCACCTGGCTTCCCTGTGGGATGACTGCCAAGTCAACATCTCCTGTCCTTATTGGGATCCAGACCACTGGCTCCAAGTAGCTACTGGATGATTCTATTTAAAAGTCCTACTATCATCCTAAACTTCACTCCATGAACAGGTTATCCAGGACAACCATGACTTTAATACCTAAAATAATACTCATTTTAAAAATACCTAGTGTTTTCCTTTAATCAGCATACAGAGAAAATACTTTTAAGCAAGATCACTACGGTTTACTATTTTGATAGATTTGCTGAATGGTAGGGTCCCCACATAAAGAACAAACAACTCAACGTCGCTCTTGTACACACCACTAAAGGCCCACAAATAGCTCTCGTTCTGGTCTTCCTCACCTCTCCATCCATCATCCCTCTGGGAGTCAGAAGTAAAGTGGTTGGGGTATCTCTTGTTGTTGGTACTCTTTCCTTCTTTTTCTAAAATTCATCTTTTCATCTTTCTTGATAGGCAATGCTGACAAAATATTTGGCACCTATACTAATTCTCCTTTGAATAAGCTGCTCCAGCCCAAAAGAATAATTGCAGTTTTTACTTTGCCGTCCCAAAGCTATCCAGAGTCCCAAAGTTCAATGTTTCTCTAAGCTTTGGTTATATCTAGCTTCTGGTAAAACTGACAGGTGTTACTAAGGGAATGCATGCATTTTGACAAATAACTTCCCATTAGTACCAGAATTTCCATTTCTCTGACCCTGTCACCATCTGTACAGATGTGGTAAACAATACAGACTGACTTCACCTTGTGCTGAGGAAGCAGCAGTGAGAGCGAAGTCCACAAGCTGGCACAATAAAGCACAAGGGCCGATCCCAGGTGGGCGGCAAGGCGGTACTGACTGACCCGAGGGATGTCATGGGAATCTGGTTTCTCTGCTAAGCCACTTTTCACCATATACCATCCCAACAGGCCCTGCAACCAAAAAGAGAAGAGGCAAACAAAACAAGGTTGATGCTGTTTATTCAACTTTACTCTCTGAGAAAGTGAGTACTCCTACCTAACTCCTCCTTTCCATACCCTCCCATATCCCCAGTATCCCAGGAATCGAGACCTACCCAATTTCCACATACAGCACCAAAAGTACTTCACCACTGTTTAGAATAACATTTTATTGAAGTAGAAGCCAAATATACAAAAGTACACAAAAGTGTATTTGGGCAAAAGCTTACAAATACTTGGCATAATTTAACATTATGTAAACCAGTGAAATATGCAAGTAAAAAGACAGCTGATTTTACAAAAACTAGATGCTTTGGAGAAACCTGACAAAGATAACTGCTTAAAAACAATTACTGTCATGTTAGGTGGAAAAAGACAATTATAAAGGTTTGGGGGGATGTCATAAAAATCTATAAGGCTTCTCAGGCAAATTGGTTTGCAAGTGTCTAAACTTCTACTCCTCTTTTAAAAAAATGGTAATGAAAGTACATGTTTAAGTTGAAAAGTTTAAGGTATGTATTATTATTCTGATTCCCTGTTTTAACTGACTTTTTCAAGTAACCAAACAACTGTCAGTTATAGTCATATCAGATAAGGTACCCTTTCACCCTGACCCTCCCCAGCCAATAGAATCATGTTAAAGAGGTGGGAGAATCCCACCTTTTCTAAATATATACTCCTCAGGAAGTCTTTCTGGGGATTTCTTTCCCCCTTCACGGCTACCCTAGATGTTCTAATTATCGTGATTTCATCTGCACAGGACAGTGGAAGATGAGGGAGTATACAGTGTGATTTGCCAGCCCTCACTTTCCTCCTCCCATAATCCTATCTTGCCATTTTCAAATTTTTGCCTCCCTGGAAGTCTATCTTAAGTGGGTTTTATTTTTCTTTTTAATTCTGAAACAAACTTTCACTGTGTTTCACCAATCCTCCCTAGTTTCTATTAGATTTTTATTAATGTCTAACTCTTTATTATCTTTTTCTATCGCCTCTATTTTGTCTCTTACATCTCCCTCCTTAATTCCTTTTCATTGGTTCGTATTCTTACCAGTTTGAGTTAAATCAACCAATTAGCTTCCTCCTGATCAAATTTTGGTATTTCTATGATGCTCTGAGACTCTCCCTTAGGGCCTCTACACCTTGACCCAAATACTCACAGGTGTCTTCTCTAACACTCCTTTCCTTGGCTCTCAGGCTTCCCTAACCCCTTAACTGTGGGAGTCATTCAGAGCTCTTTTCCTTAAGAAAAGAGAGAAGTTCAACTTATATAATTTTAATCACCATTTATACTTTCAGCTCTCAGCTACATCTGTATTCTAAGATTCTTCATCCCACAGAATGTTTCTCTCTTCTGGAATTTCCCTATTGGCTTCTATAACCATCCTAGCAGAGGGATCCCACTTCCCCATAGAGCAGGCAAGTTAGAAAAAGGGAGGATATAAGAACCCAGGAAGAAAGCCATGATGGAAAAGAAACTCTAATTCTTGTGACATAAAAACATATTTACTGAGTGCGCACTACTCTAAGTACTTTACATGCATGATCTCACTTAATATTCACAGAACCTAAGTGGTAGGTTCTATTATTATCCCCATTTACAGGTAAGGAAAGCACAGCCTACAGAGACAACATGCCCTACTAAGTGACAGAGCTGGGCCTTGAAACCAGGCCTGTGACACTAAAATCCATGCTCTTACCCACTTTGTTACACTGTTTCAAAGATTACTTCATTAAAAGCAATGCCAACTTGGAGGCTCCTGAGAACATCTCTGGTTTCCCAAACTTGAGTAAATCTCACCTGGAAGCAAACTAAACCACAGAGGGCGAGAACACGTCCTTTCAGGCCATGGGTGAGCCAGCCCTTTCTCCAAAAGTAGGCAGCAGGCAGGATGTATGTGAGGCCTACAAGGCGACCCCACATTCGGTGTGAGTACTCCATGTACCAGATGAACTTGAATTCTGCCAGCGTCATATCATGATTCAAGCTGGGTGAAAAGGGACGTCAAAAATAAGAAAGAGAAAAAAGTTCATCTAATTTTTATTTCCTGATAGAATGCAGGAACATTCTCGGTTTTAAAGCTTGACTGGTCTGCCCTCTTCCTCATTGGCCACCTCAGAATCACTTTGGAATTGGAGGTTTAGAGTAGGGAGCTCACTAAACATAACTGAACCAAATATCAAAAAATAATGGAACCTAAACATTCTGAAATGTTTAAATAAGCGAAAGATTGCGTGGGTCTACTGGGAAGTTTACCCGATTTTCTATAATACTTACATTTTAAATTCTGGAAACTGCTGATATTTTTGGAATTCTGCTTCCCATTCTTCTTGGCTTGTAGGTGGCTTCATCTCCTTTATTAAATGCCAATCTACCATTGAGAGGCCAGACTCTGTCAACCTTAAGATAGGAAAGAAATTTGAGTGTATTAAATTTGAGTGTGTATATGTGTGTGCACCACACTGGATTATTCATAAATGGTTTACAGCAGCAAGTGGATCTGAACTTGACCCCTATAAAGGTAAACACATCGTTTCATCGTTTCCTCTTTTGACAACTTGCTCTCTTCTTACTGCTTGGAATTTTGTCAGAAGCAGCTGCTATCGGGTACAAATTTCTTTACTCCTTGTTCTATTTCATTAAACTCTCCTTACTTCTTTCACTAGCATTCCTTGACAGATAAAACCAACCCTTAGACGAAAGAAATGTGTCCTAAATGCATAACCAATATTATTTTATTTTTTTAATCAATTAATTAATTTTTTGGCTGCGTTGGGTTTTCCTTGCTGCGCACGGGCTTTTTCTAGTTGTGGTGAGCGGGGGCTACTCTTGGTTGTGGTGCTCGGGCTTCTCATTGCGGTGGCTTCTCTTGTTGCGGAGCATTTCCTTGCTGCGCACGGGCTTTTTCTAGTTGTGGTGAGCGGGGGCTACTCTTGGTTGTGGTGCTCGGGCTTCTCATTGCGGTGGCTTCTCTTGTTGTGGAGCATGGGCTCTAGGCGTGCGAGCTTAGTAGTTGTGGCACGCGGGCTCAGTAGTCGTGGCTTGCAGGCTCTAGAGTGCAGTCTCAGTACTTGTGGCGCACGGGCTTAGTTGCTCCGCGGCATGTGGGATCTTCCCGGACCAGGGCTCGAACCCGTGCCCCCTGCATTGGCAGGCAGATTCTTAACCACTGCACCACCAGGGAAGCCCCAACCAATATCATTTACACAGGGAGAAGAGACTGCTACAGATATAAATCGGTTTAGGTTATTGAGTGAATTTAAAGACAATACAACTCAAATTTGTTGCAGTTTCCCATAACAGCCTATATAACACATAGGTATTTTGAAATAAGGGCACAGGGAATGTGGAGAGAATTTGAGGAACACATACTTTATTAACACTATAAAGTATTTTCACCAAAAGGGGTGAGGGTTGCAAAAGTAAAAAAGCTGATTTCTGGTCTGAGGCAGGAAAGGTACAAGACAAGCCTGGAACATCTTATCCAGAAAGCAAGGAATCAAAGGTTACTAGGGTCCTGTCAAAAAGACTCTGGAGCCAGTCTGAAGAGGTTCCCACTGACTAAAGATGGGACAATTTGGGCAAATCTCAGTACAATGGATTGAAACATATCAAATATATTCAAAACTAGGAGCTCCTAATACTTAAAAACTCACTTTATTGGTCACCTTTGGAGAGTGCTTGGGAACCAATTTCTTATTTTGAAAATTGGTAAATAAAAGGAAAGGAATCAAGTGTTTATCTTGCCTTTCCTAACACATTGTACCTTAGGATAACCAAATTGCTGATGAGAGAAAGTTTCTCTTTATAGTTGAGCTAATAAAATACCTATTACAATTTTGCAACTCTAGTGAAATAATGGATTTAGGCAATGATCATCAATGGCTGTTGACATCTCTAATAGGCACCAGATATTTATGAATGTTCTAATCACCTATGAAGTATTTTGCCCCCTGCCCCCCAACCTGAATCTGATCAAGCAACAAGTGGTTTACAGGAAATACAGGGGACAATGGAACATGTTAAACAACATAAGTATGCAATCAGCAAAATCTAGACTGTGAGAAACTCCAAAAGGACAAATAACTTGGGTTTCTTCAACAACAACAAAAACTGCAAAGGGGGTGGGAGAGGTGGAGGGAGTAGAATCCAAATCTATAAAATCTCTTTATAGATTTAAAGAGACCTAAGAGGCATGCATAGGAACCAGCTGAGAGGTATGGAACTTATCTGCACTTAATTCAAACAAACTGTACAAAAATTTTTGTGACAAATTTGAACTCTGATTGTAGGGGGAAATATACACAAGCAATGCACAGCTAACAAGTAAGACCTGAACCAGTCTCTATGAAGGGCTTCTACTAGTAAAACCCTAAACTGTTCTAGGGCTGGGCAAGCCATCAGACCTGTTCCCTTTGTAGGCCTCAGTTTCTGCATACGTAAAATGAGGGAGCTAGATTAAATGATTTCTAAGGTCCCTTCCCCCTCTGTCATCCTGCACTTTAATGATGACTCAAATAGCTGACTCACTATGAACAAACTACTCACCTAGTTACTCCACCAAGAATAACTGCTCCAGCCACTGTTCCACTGCAGACCAGGAGCCATCGGCCCACCACCCGCTCAGCAGCCTTTGAAGGATGGGACACTGTACCCCTTCCTGGTTGCAAAGCTACTTCAGAGATGGTGCTGTATTGCCCTGGCCTCAAGGGGCGCCTGATCCCACAGCTGCAACCACGCTAAGGATCAAGACAGACAAATTACAACTGGAGAAAGAGGGAAAGGCTTCACTCCACTGCTACTCACACTCAATCTCTGTCTGGTGTGGAGGACCCTGAATGGCCCCATTTCCACTGCTACTGCCCTGGTAAATCATCATCTCTTATCTGGACTACAGCCACCCCCAACTGCCTCCAATCCATCCCCACACCACCTGAACCTTCTGGTCTCTGCATATTTCCCCCAGACTTAACTCTACAACTAAATATGGATTATTTTCTTTCTCCTATGGGTCTTTAAATATGATTTTTCTCTGACCAGGGCACTACTGGTCCCCTGACTGATAATATCTACTGCAGATCTCAGATTAGATGTCGCCTCCTCTAGGAAGTATTCTCAGACTCCCCCACATCTGCAACAGGTCACTCTCCCAGCACACTATATCTCTCCATCACACACTGTAATGTACCATTCAGTACACAGAGGTTTGTCTCCATCTCCCACTAAGCTATGAGCTGTGGGACAGCAATGTCTAGTCAGTTTGGCTGTTTCCCTCTTGCAAACTTCGTTTCAAACACAGTTCCCTTACATAACAAGACCTTAATAAAGATTTGACAAATCAGTTAGAAATGAATCAACTGTGACTTCCTCTAAAGCAGGAAATTTTTGGTATTTTACCTTTTGCTTCCCAGTTCCTAACACATATTAATCACGCAATAGTTATTAGTTCAGCGAATAGACGCCCTCTCCTGACTCTATCCCTAAGAGTCCAAACACCCATGTTTTCCCTATCCTGCTTCTAATTAAGTAACTTTAGACAAGTTAAGCCTCAATTTCCTTTTCTCTGTAGAATGGGGTTATAGTCCCTAACCAGACTATCCGGGAGCTTTGAGCAAAAATCAAATATATGGGTAAAAATCACTGAGCTTTTACTATGTGCTAAGCCTCTATGTATATTAAATTATTTAATACAACAACCCTTATGAAGTAGGTGCTATTATCCCCATTTTTGCAGATGAATAAATTGAGGCACAGAAAGGTTACCCAACTTGGCTAATAGCCCACAGCTACTAAGTGGTAAGTCCGGATCCGAACTCAGGGGCCCTAGACATAAGTAAATGCGTCGTGAACTCCAAGGAGCTACGGAAACGTGACGTGTGAGAATTATCATCTCTGTCCGGGCCCTTTCACCCCATGCCAGCTTCTGCGACTCAGTCCGCTGCTGTGCGGTACCTGTGTTCTAGGCGCCGCCCCAGGAATCAAGAGCCGGAGACAGGGGCTCCCCATCACTGCCTTCAAGGGCGGAAAGAATAATCGCTGCATACTATGAACAGTGCACAACTGCCACCTCCACACTCCTGCACTCCCTGGTGTCCTCTCTCCGCCACCGACTGGAGAAGCACTACCGGGTCACGCAGAACGAGCCCCTCCTTTTCAGAAGGCGGTGGCGAGCAGTGACTGCGCCTGCGCTAGCTCCTGGGCTTTCGCGGGGGCTGCTGGGGCGTGAAAATCGGGGACGCGCTGGGGTGCGCGCAGCGTGAGGACGCGCCTGTCTGCTTGCGCGCGCTGGAACCCGGACTCTTGAGTGGAAACCGAAGACGCACGTGGGAGGAACGCGTGGAGCATGAAGAGGCAGGGAGCCTCGTCTGGGCGGAAGCGAGCGCGGATACCGTCCGGGAAGGCGGGTGCGGAAGGGGGCGGGGAGGGGGAGGTCGGCCGACTTCGCTCCCGGATGAGGGCCGGGCCCGGCGGGGGTTCTGGCCAGTGGATTAATCGCGATTTCCCTGGAAGTACTTTCCCCTGCTCCTCACAGCAAGCCCCCGCCCCCCCGCCCCGTGCGGTATATTCTGTCATTCCGGCTTTAAACGTGTGGAAACCCGGAGGCTGGTGGCGAGAGTGGCCCGGCTCTGGAGCCAGATATGTGGGTTCGAATCCCGGCGCCACCACATCTCGTCGTGCGACCGTATTCAAGTTTTAACCAACTTCTCTCCGCCTCGCTTTTCCCTTCTCCACTGAGGATACCAGTACCCCTCACGGCACCGCTGTGATGGTTCAGTGTCGAGCGCTGAGCTCAGTGCCAAACCTGTGGGGACTGCTTAATAACCTGTAGCTTCTGCGGCGGGGTCGAGGATTGTCCCTAAAGCCACACCCCTCCCGAGTGGCAGAGCTTAGCTGCCCCAAGCCCGGAGTTCTTCCTAACGGGCCAGGGTGCGCTGGCATGGCAGGTGTTAGGGGATTTGGCAGGTCCGTCCTCCGTAAACTCTTGGTTCCTCCAAACTAGCAGTTCTCAAACTTTTTAATCTCAAGGCCCTTTGGCCCTCTTAAAATTATTCAGACCCTCAAAGACCTTTTATTTATATAGGTTAAATCTATCGATATTGTCCACGTTAGAAATTAAAACAGGAATTTTTTTAATTTTTATTTTATCAAACAGGAATTTTAAAAATATTTATTATCTAGAAAAAAACATAATAAACCCATTACATGTTAACACAACATTTTTTATGAAAAAAATCACCAGTTTCCTGAGCAAACAAAAAATAGTGAGAATAGTGCCAATGTTTTGTATTTTTGCAGATCTCTTTAACATCTGGCTAAATGGAATTCTCATACCTGTTTCTGCATTCAATCTGATAGGTCAAGTAGCCTCCCCAAAACTCCACTCCGCTTGTGAGAGAATGAGAGTGAAAAAGGCAAAGTCTCAGTATTACTATGAAAATAATTTTCACTGTACGGACTCTGAAAGTGTGTTAGAGTGCCCTAGTCCAGAGTTAACTGGACTACCCCACTTTGAGAACTGCTGCTCCAAACAAATGTCCTCTTCTTTGATCCTTACAAATAACTTCCTTTTTTAGGACAATTGCCTTACTCTTTTTTTTTTAATTTTTATTTTATATTGGAGAAGAGTAGATTAACAATGTTGTGTTAGTTTCAGGTGTACAGCAAAGTGATTCAGCTATACATTTTCGTGTATCTATTCTTTTTCAAATTCTTTTCCCATTTATGTTATTACAGAGTACTGAGCAGAGTTCCCTGTGCGATACAGTAGGTCCTTGTTGGTTATCTATTTTAAATATAGCAGTGTGTACATGTCAATCCCAAACTTCCAGTCTGTCCCTCCCCCCATCCTTCTCCTCTGGTAACTGTAAGTTTGTTCTCTAAGTGTGCATCCCCACCCTCTCCTGGCCAAGGTTGAACCACGAGATTTCGGGATCTTAGTTCCCCTAGCAGGTATTGAACCCGGGCCCTGGCAGTGAAAACGCCAAGTCCTAACCACTGGACCGCCAGGGAATTCCCACCAAGGTGTTTTCTTGTGTGAGGCAAATGGTACCCCTGCAGCACTGTTCAGTTAGATTGATCTGACAGCTGGTGTGGGTGGCTATCAGGAAACCCATGGACTTAATGCAGTGCTGTTGGTTGAGAGCACAGAGTGTCACTTAGCTCTTTCTGATAGTCTTCTCTTAAATAAATGAGGCAGTTACAGTTTGATGTTAGTGGATGATAGATTTTTGTTTTTCAGATTGAAAATTGATTTTAAAACTATAAAAGCAACATTGGGTAGAAAAATATCAAGCAATATAGAAAAGTAAAAAGAAGAAAGTAAAAGTAATTTTAAATCTCACCACCTAGTAGTAACAATTATCAGTATGTGCTGAACATTCTTTTAGGCATTATTAAGTATGCATTCAGTAGTTTTAATTTTTTTAAAGAAGTATGTACTTAACTTACAGAAAAAATTCAAAACTCTGTTTTATCACACTTTTTAGTGTAAATACATGAATTTTTATGAATTTATAAATATTCAGCCTTTAGTAAATCTTCGTGTGTCTATTGTGTACTGTGGTAGACAATGTTCTTACTGTGGGTAATAATAAAGATTTCTCACATAAAGACTTTACTTAGGAAGTTTAGGTCAAGTAAGAGTGATCAGACACCTATCTACATAAATAATAATATGAGAAAATAATGTTTTAAAGAGATAGAGTTAGTGTTTTAAAGAGGAACATATAGTTTATGAAGAGTTATATGAGTTCAAAAAAGGGAGATACAGTTTCCTACTTTGGGAGAGAGGAAATATCGTGGAAATGTGATTTGACATGAACCTTGGAAGATTTTAGCATTCAAAGATAGATCTGGAAGCACTGTGGATTGAGGAGATGGCATAACCAAGAGCAAGGATGGGGATCAGGGGGAACTTGAGGCATATAGAGGAAATAATGTATAGTTAATTAATGACAACTAGTACTTTTTGTACACTTAGTGGGTACTATACACTTTAAATGAATTATCTCATTTTATTCTCACTACTCTGAGGTAGGTACTAAAACCTACTCTGTTTTATAGAAAACTTAGGCTAAGTAACTTGTCTAGAATCACACAAATCAGTTGTCTGGTCAGGATTTGAGATCCATCCCTGCTCTTAAACATACATACCTTATGAAGAAGTTTAAACGTTCTGCAGGTGGTGAGAAGCATCGAAAGAGTCTTGACCTGGAATGTGATGATGAGGTCTGTGTTTTAGGAAGATTAACTTGGCATTCAGTGTATATTTTTCTCAGTATAATTTCTTTTTTTTTTATTTATTTTTTTATCAGCAGGTTTTTATTAGTTAATCTGTTTTATACATATTGTTCTCTACATCTGTGTCTCTATTTCTGCCTTGCAAACCAGTTCACCTATACCATTTTTCTAGGTTCCACAAATATGCATTAATATATGATATTTGTTTTTCTCTTTCTGACTTACTTCACTCTGTATGACAGTCTCTAGGTCTATCCACATCTCTACAAATGACCCAATTTCATTCCTTTTTATGGCTGAATAGTATTCCCTTGTATATATGTACCACATCTTTATCCACTAGTCTGTCGATGGGCATTTCTCAGTATTTCTTATACATATGTCTGTGTTTTTATTTTGCAGTCCAGAGACATCAATTTAACAATATGGTGTTTTATTGCATTCATGAGCCCTAACGTACTTACATACTTTAGTATTAGACATTTGGATTTTGGCAGCAAAATGTAAAATATCTGTGGTTGCTTGGTCTGGATGGATAGTATCATCATGAAATTTCATTGTTCTCTGTATATTTTAGGAGCAGCAAATGGGTTTCTTATGGAAGTGTGTGTTGATTCAGTGGAGTCAGCTGTAAATGCAGAAAGAGGAGGTAAGAGAAATTAGAAAATGATGGCAATTGGCAGTCCTTTTAAAAGTCTGAAAATGAATCCTGTGAACTGACCTTAGGAACCTTTGTGATCTCTAAGGATCTCAGTAATCCTTTTGAAAACAACCAACCAACTAGAAAACCTACTGATCTTCTAGTCTTACTTCCCCAGTAGGTTACATTTTGAGTCAGGTGTCCATAATAGTGCTTACTAACCAACTTTTTTTTTTTAATTTTTTTTTAAATTTTTATTTTTGGCTGCGTTGGGTCTTCATTGCTGCATGCGAGCTTTCTCTAGTTGCGGAGAGCAGGGGCTACTCTTCGTTGTGGTCGGCGGGCTTCTCATTGCAGTCGCTTCTTTTGTTGTGGAGCACGGTCTCTAGGTGTGCAGGCTTCAGCAGTTGTGGTGCATGGACTTAGTTGCTCCGCGGCATGTGGGATCTTCCCAGACCAGGGATCTAACCTGTGTCCCCTGCATTTGCAGGCAGATCTTTAACCACTGCGCCACCAGGGGAGCCCTAACCAACTTTTTAAAAATTGAACTTAGCAAAGATTTAGTTTTTTTCAGGCCACTGATTTTAGAGATTTGATGCTTTTTTCATTGTGAGGATTTTTTTTTTTTTTTTTGCGGTACGCGGGCCTGTCACTGTTGTGGCCTCTTCCGTTGCTGAGCACAGGCTCCGGACGCGCAGGCTTAGCGGCCATGGCTTACGGGCCCAGCCGCTCCGCGGCATGTGGAATCTTCCCGGACTGGGGCACGAACCCGTGTCCCCTGCATCGGCAGGCGGACTCTCAACCACTGCGCCACCAGGGAAGGCCCCATTGTGAGGACTGTTATTATCTTTTTTTTTTTTGAACATCATATATTTTACCTCATGGTTTCTTTTGCACCCTGAACTTGCCTTAACAGGAAGCACAGGAATTCCCATCATCTCAGAATCAGAAAATTTTTTAAACTTTATTATGGAAAATTTCAAACATATACGAAAGTAGAGAGAATAGTATAATGAGTCACCATGTACCCATCAGCTTTAATCATTTTCAGTACATGGCCAATCTTTCATTTATATTGGGGGTGAGCAAACTTTTTTGTTAAGAGCAAGACAGAATATATTTCTGACTTTGCTGGCCACATTTGGTCTCTGTCATATATTCTTCTTTGTTTTTTTAAAAAATCCTTTGAAAATGTAAAAACCGTTCTCAATTTGGCAATAAAAAAAGGATGAAGTGCTGATCAAGCTACAACATAGATGAATCTTGAAATATTATTCTAAGTGGAAGAAAGCAGTCAAAAAATACCACATATTGTATGATTTGACTTATATGAAATATCCAGAATAGGCAATTTTTTTATAGACTGAAAGTAGATTGGTGGTTGCTGAGGACTGAGGAACATGGGGAGAAGGGAAAGTGGCTGCTGAAGGGTGTGAGGTTTCTTTTTGGGGTGATGAAAACATTCTAAAATTGGTGACAATGGTTGCAAAATTCTGTGAGCATACTAAAAACCATTGAATTGTACACTGTAAAAGGGTGAATTGTATGATATGGATCAGTTGTATGAAATGTATGTTTTTTAAAAATACACGAAAACAGGACTTCCCCTGGTGGCACAGTGGTTAAGAATCCACCTGCCAATGGAGGGGACACGGGCTCGAGCCCTGGTCCGGGAAGATGACACATGCCACCGAGCAACTGAGCCCATGTGCCACAACTACTGAGCCTGCGCTCTAGAGCCCTCAAGCCATGACTACTAAGCCCACATGCCACAACTACTGAAGCCCGCGCACCTAGAGCCTGTGCTCCACAGCAAGAGAAGCCACCACAATGAGAAGCCCGTGCACCGCAATGAAGTGTAGCCCCCGCTCAACACAACTAGAGAAAGCCCGTGTGCAGCAACGAAGACCCAACACGACCATAAATAAATAAATAAATTTAAAATTTTATTTATTTATTTATTTATTTATTTATTTTGCGGTACGCGGGCCTCTCACTGTTGTGGCCTCTCCCGCTGCAGAGCACAGGCTCCGGACGCGCAGGCTCAGTGGCCATGGCTCACGGGCCCAGCCGCTTTGCGGCATGTGGGATCTTCCCGGACCGGGGCACGAACCCACGTGCCCTGCATTAGCAGGCGGACTCTCAACCACTGCGCCACCAGGGAAGCCCAATAAATAAATTTTTAAAAATACACGAAAACATGTTAAACTTGAATGCCATAACAAAAAGAAGCTTGTGAGCCTTTGGCCTGCAGACCATCATTTGCTGACCTCTGATCTATATTCCTACCTTCCCTCTCCCATCCCCAAATTATTTTGAAGCGAATCCCAGACATTATACCATTTCATCCACAAATATTTCAGTATCTCTAAAAGGTTTAAATAATAATAATAATAACTTTAAAAAATAATAATAACCAAAATATCAGTAACATCTTTTAAAAATAATATTTATTAATATCATAAAAAATACCCAGTTAGTTTTCAGCTTTCCCCAATTGGCTCACACAGTTTTGTTTTACAGTTCTTTGAATCAAGTTATAAACATATTTTTGATAGGTCTGTTTCAATCTATGTTTCCCTTTTTTCTTTCTTTAATTCTTTCTTTTCTTTCCTTATAGTTTGTTAAAGAAACTGTGATTTTCATCTTTTATTTTTATTTAATTTATTTTTTTTTAATTTTTAAAAATTTATTTATTTATTTATTTATTTTTGGCTGCATTGGGTCTTCATGGCTGCACACGGGCTTTTCCCTAGTTGCAGTGAGCAGGGGCTACTCTTCGTTGCAGTGTGCAGGCTTCTCATTGCGGTGGCTTCTCTTGTTGCGGAGCATGGGCTCTAGGCACGTGGGCTTCAGTGTTGTGGCATGTGGGCTTGGTAGTTGTGGCTCGTGGGCTCTAGAGCGCAGGCTCAGTAGTTGTGGTGCATAGGCTTAGTTGCTCCATGGCATGTGGGATCTTCCTGGACCAGGGCTCAAACCCGTGTCCCCTGCACTGGCAGGAGGATTCCCAACCACTGCGCCACAAGGGAAGTCCCGAGATTGCTATTTTTTTAATCAATGAAGAGTCAGTGTTCCACTGTGGTCAATCCAGAAACTTCTTTATTCTAAATCACTTCCTTGTACATAGAGAAGCAACCCTATAATACAAAATTTTAAGAGACCTAGCTTAACTTGAATTAACTCTTAAATTTGACTATCAGTAACATAATGTGGGTTGCAGAATATAGTTGGGTTTAAAAATAGAGTTTTACTCTAGTTTTATAATTTGCTTTCTCTCAGTTTCTAAGACTCTGTTCTATATTTAGAAAAAAATGTTAAGTTTGCTGTTTAGCAAGAGTTTATTTTGGACAATAACTTTTGAGCAATGCTTTTCAAAATTTTTCTTAATTTTTTAATTAAAAAATATATTGTGCTTAGCAATGCTTTTCTTATTACAGGTGCTGATCGCATTGAATTATGTTCTGGCTTAGTGGAAGGAGGAACCACACCCAGCATGGGTAAGTGTCCATTTTTCGGATTTTCTCATAGGAGTTTATAGGGCCTGGAGACAATTGATAATCTGTTTCATTGGGATCTTTTACTGAAGTTACTAACATGTTAACTATGCCATGGATATTGTATCAGTTAGAAATGTTTATGGTTGCAAATAAACTTGTCTATCACAGATGTGATCAAATAGATGTTTTTTTCCCTTATATATCATAAAGTTGAGATTAAGTTACTGTTAATATTGGTTCATATGCTCTGCAGTAATGTCAAGGACCGAGGTTTTTTTAATCTTTCCATTCTGGCATCCTTGGTATACTGACTTTTGTCTTCATTTCACCCCTCTTAGTCTTCGTGCTGTTGTCATACATTTTTCTTTTACATATGTTAAAAACTCCACACTGCATTGTTATTATTTTTGTTTAAAGAGCCAGTTATCTTTTAAAGAGACTGAAATAATAAGAAGACATCATATTTACCCATATGTAATTAACCATTTCTGATGCTCTTCCTTTGTATAGATCTGTATTTCCATCTGGTTTCATTTTCCTTCTGCCTGAAGTAATTCTTCTAACATTTTTTGTAGTATAATGTGCCGGTGATGAATTCTTTCCCCATTTTTTGAAAGATATTTTTGCTGGGTGTAGAATTCTAGGTTGACAGTTTTATTCTGCCAGGACTTTAAAGATGCTTCTCCACTGTCTTCTTGCTTGTATTGTTTCTGACAGGAAATCTGCTGTCATCCAAACCTTTGTTCTTTTCTGTGTAATTTGTCTTTCTCTTGGTTACTTTTAAGATTTTGTTCTTTATTCTAGGTTTTGAACAATTTGATTATGATGTACCTGAGTGTAGTTTTTTTCATGCTTCTTGGACATGTGCATTTATACTTTTCATCACATTTGGCAATTTTTCAGCATTTAATGTCCTCCACTCCCTGCTTCAAAGACTTCAGCTAACTTACTTAAGTCTGCTTAAAGTTGTTCCACAGCTCACTGATAAACTTGTCTTAAAAAAACCTTTTTCTCTGTTTCATTTACTATAGATCCTATTCCTTTGTTTTCAAGTTTACTGTTCTTTTCTCTGCAATGTCTAATTGCTGTTAATCCCACCTAGTGTATTTTTCATCTCACACACTGTAGTTTTCATCCCTAGATATTAGAGACTGTTGTTATATCTCTCATGTCACTTTTTAGCTTTTTTGAACATATAGAATAAAGTTACCATAGCTATTTTAATGACTTGGCTGCTAATTCTAACATCTGTATCAGTTCTAGGTCGGTTTTGTTTGATTGATTTTCACCTAATGATGCATCTGTTTTCCTGCCTGATAATTTTTCATTGTATGCAAGACATTATGAATTTTACTTTGCTGGGTACTGGATATTTTTGTATTCCTATAAATATTCTTGAGCAGTTAGGTATTGGAAACAGTTTGTTCATTTTGGATTGGGTTTTTAAAATTTGTTAAGTGGGTCTGGAATAGTCTTAGTCCCCACTACTGAGGCACGACCTTCTGTGTACTCTACCCAGTGCCCCATGAATCTTGAAATTTTCCTATGTGGTGGGAACAGGCATTATACCTGGCCTGGTGTGAATGACAGGCACTATTTCTTCTAATTCTTTTCAGTGGGTCTTTCTCTGGCTTTGTGTAGTTTCCTTGCGTGCATACGCCGATCGGTACTCAGCTGAATATTAGCGGGAAGGGGGTGTGTGGTTCTGTGCAGATCTGCAGGGTTCTCTTTCTCTCCTCCCTGCTATTCTCTTCTGTGAACTCTAACCACTTGGTCTTCCTGGACTCTCAGCTTTGTCTCCTCAACTCAGAGAATTCTCTGGCCTCCGCCTGGGTTCCCCCTCCCTATGCTGTGGCCTGGAAAACTCTCAAGGTAGTAATCTGGGTCATTCAGAGAGCTCACCTCATTTGTTTCCCATCTCTCAGACAACATTATCCTTTGTTGCAAACCATTGTTTCATATGTTTTGTGTGTTTTTTGGTTTTATGGGTGGAAGGGTAAATCCAGTTCCTGTTACTCTGTCTCAGTCAAAAGCCCAAGTCCCTATATGAAATTTTGACTCCTATATTTTACTCTGAGATGGATGATAGCGTTATTTAGTATAAAAGGTTTATATATGCAATGGCCTTTTGGACTCTTCTCTCTAAAATAAAGGAGGGCGTTCCCTGGCCACTCTGTGAAATACCTAGAACATACCTGTTATTTGAGTGCAGTCTGTTTTTTGCAACAGCAGTCATGTATGATTCATTACTTGGTGATGGGCACATTGCTATCCCATGCAGAATTGGGGTTCTTGTAACAAGGAAAAAGACGTAAATTCCTATTGGGTAAACACTAATAGTGCTTGCCGCAGATCTTATACCATTGAGTGTTTCTGAACTAGCCACGAATTGTGTCAAATTTGGGTACTTTTATTCATAGCTCTCCTCATAAAGTCACAAATAAGTACAACTTCGCTCCCTTTTGCATATCTCTTATTAAAAAAAAAGGTTTTGCTAAATATCTTTGTCCATTAAGGAATCATAAACTTTAGAACTATGTAACCATCTCTGTAGTAGGTTTTAAATAGAGCTGTAATCATTATGAAGGGGAAACCGGATCTTAGGGAATACACTGGCAGAACATAGAGCCTGGTAGTTATTACACTTTCAAAGGTCACATTCCAGTAAAAGAATTTAGTTGAGTCAACTGACAAGTGCTTTTAAAATGCGGTAACTTCCTTCTATTTTCTGAATTGCTTTTTTATTTACCCTTGATTTTCTTATTATGTAACTTCTACTATATGTATATTTTTCTTCTCAGTGTCTCCTTTTTCCTTTAGATCCATCTTTCTATGGTTTATTCCATCCACTCTTCCATTTCTTGTAGAAGTGATACACCAGAGCAAATGTAAAAGACCAGTACAGTAATATTTTATTGACTTCCTTGAGTTTTTAGCTCACATTTGAATTTTAATTAGTCTGCTCTGTTCTTACAGGTGTCCTTCAAGTAGTGAAGCAATATGTCCAGATACCAGTTTTTGTGATGATTCGGCCACGTGGAGGTGATTTTTTATATTCAGACCGTGAAGTTGAGGTGATGAAGGCTGACATTCGTCTTGCCAAGCTTTATGGTGCTGATGGTTTGGTATTTGGGGCACTGACTGAAGATGGACACATTGACAAAGAACTGTGCATGTCCCTTGTGGGTAAGAATTTGTATCTGAGACCAAAAAGCCTCTAACAATGATTGCATTGAATACTCCCAATATAGAAAAACGCAATCACAAAACTAACTTTTCATTCACACCTGCAGGCACTTATACTAACCTATTTTAAACACTAGCTATTTAGGTGTTTTGGGTAGAGACTATGTGTGACATAGCCCTCCTGACTCTCTCAGTTACTATAGATTGGGTTCTGCTATTGTTCCTGTAGGGTTTAAGGGAAATTTACCTTGATTCCTTTAATCACAGCACACAGATAGTTGAAAAGCTATTACAGTTGGTGAGGATGGGGAGATGTAGAGAGGACAGAAGCAAACTACCTATATTACTAGGCCAGAGTATTTCTTGAAGATTTTCAGAAGGGTAAGTAATAGATGTAATGCTACCCTTATAATTGCCAGATCATATAGTTTTTATTTGGTGCCTCTAAGGAGTCAATGACTTTTTTTTTTTTTAATGAAAATCAGAGATTAATGGAAATATAGGACTTTTGGATTTGGAAGGTTGCCATTTTTTTATTCTTTTAGTTCAGTGTCTTCACTTAAGAAAGTATTAAAAAGTTCATTCTAACATGGAGAATTCTGTAAATAGTAATCAGTGATGATCTCTTCATTCATGTTGTCATGTGATTTTCTTTATATAGCTATTTGCCGTCCTCTGCCAGTCACTTTCCACCGAGGTGAGTCATTTCCATTTTAGAAGTTCTCTTGAACGGTGTCAGTTTTCTCATTTCACCAAATGCCACAACCTTTTTTCTGGAACACAATTATATAGTGTCGTTACAGTGTTACCAATTGGTTTCTTAATACTGATCATGGGACTAACAGTTGTAAATTTAGAGATGCACAATTTCTAGAAAATATGAAGCCTTAGTTATAAAAAGTTGTTAAAAGCAGAAGGTGGTGGTGGTGGCATATAATAGAGGGAGAGAGTAAGCATTGCCTACAAGTGCGTGTGCTTGTCACAGCTTTCCAAGCAAGAATCCTGAGATTCATTTTCATTAGTTTGCCTCAGGTCATGTGCAGTCTCAAAAAGGATAAATCACTATGGCCAATGAAAGGAAATGTTCTGCTTGCCTTAAGCCAGATAAGATCATTCTGGAGCTAGGAGTGAGGTCAGCTTTCCCAGATGAATATAAGATTCATGGGCAGAGAGGGGGTGGGTATCTGATGAAGAATTGGGTACTATTAGGAAGAGGAGAGAAGAAATAGGTGCTGGATAATCAATGAACAGATGTTGACTATAGTGCACAAAATTATTGTACATTATTGATAGCTTGTCTGCATCAGAATGATTTCTAAAAAGTACCTGATAATTTTATATGAAAATACTTTTTATCTCTAAATCAGGCAGTTACAATTTCCATACATTTTTGCCTAGCATTGGTGAAATGGAGGAACAAGTGTGAATTTTGCCTTCAGAGGCACTGCCATTGCACATGAAAAGAAAGAAGTCTTCAATTTTTTTTTATTTGATGATATGCATGAGAAATTATTGAATTTTTTTTGTCCTTTTGAGTAAACATCCAAAGATTAGGATGAGAGTGGACACTAGGATTTGCATCCATTTATAGAAATTAGATATAAAGCATTTGTAATCCTTGTTTCTTTATGAAATGAGTAACACCAGAAAACTTTCTTGACTTGCTGTTTAGCAATGCTTCTCATAAACTAGCAATAACTGAAAGATGTTAGATCGCTTAAAAGTCAGAACTTTGAAGCTAGCCAAAAAAAAAAAGAAAAGTTTTAAAATATGAGGTAATTTAAATTAGTAAACATTTATCTGAAAAATATATAGTTTAAAATTTGATATGCTAAATAATTCAAAATAAACCCACCATATAGAATATATTTTTCTGTTCTTAAACTAAGAAAATCATTTCAGAGTTTTTGTCTTTTCCTTCAATAAATTTAGCAAAAATATTTCCATGTTTTTATATTGTCCTGGATTCCACATTTTTTTCACTTATGTATTTAATATTATGACAGAGTAATCACTGAGAAGGTACTTCCACCAAAAAAGGAAAATCCTCTGTTTTACATTTAGCTGCCTACATACACTAAACGGTGAAAGGAAGAGGTCTACCACCTAACTCACCATAGATTAGCACTTGCGTATCATGTAGCAGTGCTGAGAACCAAAGCAGAAGTAGTTTTCTTTGGGGTTCCTAGTGCCAGTTTCCTCAGTGAGGAGAGAAGTCTCTTAGAAAGTAGGATGGAACTGAAACCTCAATAGTCTGTTGTAAACAACTATCCTTATACTATGAGTCTTGAGTACATGGGATAAATGGATTAGAATAAAATATTAGTCAATAATGAGAATGTGAACCAAGGCTTTTTCTAGAACTGGTGAGTATAATGTTTTCATTCTGTTTGTCCAGTTTGTTTGAACCCTTAGAGCAGACTTTCCCAAATTTGAGTCACTTGCCTGTTACGTTTACAATTTTACCATATCCAGGGGCTACTTGTGCAAATTTATTTAATAATTTTCTTAAAATCTTAAATAAATTTATTTTAAAGAGAAACTTTATAACTAATGAAAAATGGAAACTTTTCACTTCCAGTCTGCATTTAAGTAAATGCATCTGTTCAAATGCGTACCATCTAAAATGATCCAGCGTACCATTGGTGGCATGCTGACTGTGGTATGCTGGTAAACTGGTTCTCAGGAAAAAAGAGCCCTGATTTGTAGCATTTGTTAATTTCTGTGGTTTTGTACTTCCACCTTGACTAATTTCAGCTGCCAATGGATTGACAGTCATGCTTGCAAAATTCCTGAATATTTAACAACTGACTCTTGCAAGCCAGGACAAGCTAGGTCCAGCATACCACTGTGTGTATACTACATTTTGGAAAGCACTGTATTAGAGATATCTGTTCAAAATTCAAGTCAGTTTTATTTATTTCAGCCTTTGACATGGTTCATGATCCAATGGCAGCTCTAGAGACCCTCTTAACTTTGGGATTTGAAAGAGTGTTAACCAGTGGATGTGACAGTTCAGCACTAGAAGGACTACCCCTAATAAAGCGACTCATAGATCAGGTACACACAGTTTCCTTCCTTTCTTCCTAAGATTGTTGTGGTTACTTCTGATATTCTGCTGTTCAACGAGGTTGTGAAACTACATATTACTGACTTTGTGGTTACTCCATAGCAAGCAGAAAATAACATATTTTATAATTTTTATTTCTTTCACATGAGCATTTTTAGTAGCCAAGGCTCTTAAGATCAAATTATAGACAATGCCTAAATAACTGATCTAATTTGGATAACCACAGCAAATTTTACCTTTCTTCTGCCATCAGCGTTGCATAGTTTAAGCCATATCTTCTTACTGTCAACCTATGTATGTATACTCAGGGGTTCCCACATAAAATTTGAGAAAATTATCATTTCGAGGTGAATTCTAAAACTAAAACTGGGACTTCCCTTGTGGTCCAGTGATTAAGACTCCACGCTTCCACTGCAGGGGGCACGGGTTCGATCCCTGGTGGGGGAACTAAGATCCTGCATGCCAGATGGCACGGCCAAAAAAAAACTAAAACTGTATCCTTCTCTCATTTCTCCCCAACTACCAAGATAGGAGGAAATACATTTTTCTCTTATATGATTTCCTCTTGTGAGTTCGCATCATTTGTAGAACAGTCAGAAGATGGCTTTGTAATTGTATGTCTGTGTTTTTCTGACACCAGTCCAGAGGCATTCTAAGTTAGTGAGTATGGACTTTCAGGTGAGAATGTTCTGGATTTGAGACAGGTTTGACACTTGCTGTATAATGTTGAGTAGAGTACTAGCGTTTAAGCCTCTGTTTCCTCATGTGAAATTGAGATAAGTTTAATATCTCCTATATAGGGTTGCTCTGAGGATTGGTAGAGATCAGGTAGGATTGGTAGAGATGAGATAATATAAGAGATAAGAAAGGCTCTTGGTAAGAGCCTTAGCAGAGGGCTTGATATGTATTAGATTTTAATACATTTTAGTGTCTAATTATTATTACTGCTATTATTAATAATATTATTTAGTGTTTTTGTGTAGACATCTGATTATGTTTACTTTTCTATAACCATGAAAATAATTTTCAGAAATTTCACCTGAGGATCAGATAAATTTTTCTAGACTGGAACTTACTGGTTTTATAAATATTTATTAAGTATATATTAAGGTACAGGGCATTTACACTATGGTGGTGACCAAGGGGTGCCTGCGCGCACGTGCGTGTGTGTGTCTGTAATCACTGCCCTTACAAACTAGTGTATAGCAGACACTTTAAATAGAGTACTATATAAAAAAAAAAGTGCTGTGGGAGCACATTGGAGAGGAATTAACCCCAGTTTTGAGGGACTGGGATTAACAGTAGTTAGCTTCCCAGAAGAAAAGAAATCCACACTGCAATGTCTTACTCATTTGAAGGATGATTAGGAGCCATCAGTGTAACAGGGAATAGGGAGAGGGAGAGTCGGGGGAATGCTCCATGTAGACAAAACAGTATATGCAAAGACCTAGAAACAAAAGTGACCATAATTTATTAAGATATTGAAGAATGACTGTAATGTTGAATGTGAAGAGAAGAATACTGTCCAGAGCCTTGAAAACTATTTAAGAATTTGTATTTTATCCTTGGTGCACTGGGGAAGCCTGAAGGGTTTTAAAATAGAAGGATTGATGAGTCAGGTTTCCATTTTAAAATGGTTACTCAGTATGGAGTAGAGAATAATTGTTGTAGTCATATATTGCATTTCAAAATATTTGTGTGTGTATGTGTGTGTGTGTGTGTGTGTGAGAGAGAGAGAGAGAGAGAGAGAGAGAGATTTGTAGTTTAATCACTGGTTGGCAGGAAGAGCTGGGTTAAATGTTTATACACTAACTTGCCCAGCCGCTCCGCGGCATGCAGGATCCTCCCAGACCGGGGTGCGACCCCGGCTCCCCTGCATCGGCAGGCGGACGCGCAACCACTGCGCCACCAGGGAAGCCCCTAACTTTACTTTTTTTAAGTAAAAATTATATGTATATATAACAGGTGTACAACATGATGTTTTGATATACAGAATGAAATTGTTACAGTCAAGATCATATTCATCTGTTCATATAGTTAACTTGTGTGGCGTATGTGTGTGGTGAAAATACCTGAAATCTACTCTCTTAGCAAATTTTTAGTATTCAGTACAGTTTTATTGACTGTAGTCATCATGCTATACATTTGATCTATAGACATACTCATCCTACATAGCAACTTTGTATCCTTTTACCAGCATCTCCCCATTTCCTTCACCTCCTCACCCCTGGTAACCACCATTCTATTCTCTGCTTCTCTGTATTTTACTTTTTTAGATCCCACATAGAAGTGAGATCATGCTAACTTTACTTCTTGAAGCAGTTACTTAGTAGTATAATATACTGGTTAAAGCATAGGATTTGGGATTAGAAAGGTCTATGTTTAAATCCTGGTTTTGCCACTTATTAACAGTGACCTTGGGCAGTTTACCTAACCATCCTAAACTTCAGTTTCCTTACCTACAAAGTTAGCATAATAATAGTGCCTACCTCATAGAATAGTTGTGGATTACTTCAGCACAAGGTCTGACACTTAGTAACTGCTCTGTATTGGTAAATCACTTTGATAGCCTCAGGTAAGCATATAGTTCTAAATAATCTTTTATGGAAGGCCAAAAAAAAAGTGATAGTATTCATCTCTTTAAACATTTGTCCATGTTTTAGAAAGCTTTCAGTTGGAAGAAACAGTTACAGTAAATATGACTCTTTTTGCTCCTAAACTCATTTCAGCGTTCTAGATAGTAAATATTTAGTTTTGTCGGTATTTTGCTGTAGTCTGTTTGAGGATACTAAACAGCCTTGTTTCACTTATTTCTCTAACAATTATTAAATTTATGAAATAGCCCCCTCTCCCCTTTACTCTCTATTTCATTTCCTTGCTTTATATTTTTCATTGTATGTGTAAATATTTATATCTTATAAATATACCTATCTGTTGTCTGTTTTCGTTGAACATGAAAGCCCCATGAGAATAGGAACTTTCTCTTGCTCATGATGTCGGGGAGGAAAAACTTTTTCTTTACCCTCTTTTTAAAAAAAAAGTGAACCCTCCTAGGTTCAGTATTGGAGGTCCTGCAAATTAAACTGACAAAAGATAGATTTGCAAGAAAACAAGGTTGTAATCACGTGTGTAGGTATGTATGGGAGTTCACAAAGAAATGTGACTCAAAGAGGTGCTTAGAATTTGGGGCTTATATACCATCTTCTAATAGGTGAAGGGGAGGGGGAAGAGAGCACTTAGGGACTTAGAAGTGGAAGGAGAAAGGGCCCTTATGGGAAAACAAATGACTTTTTGGAAAGATTATTGTATCCTTATCCTTAGAAGAATAGATGGGAGATAGGATAGTTTTATGATATTGTCTGTCTGGGTGTGGTGCTGATGAGCTGCTTCCAGTGAGGGGATTTATGACAGTTGAGTTCTTTTTCAGTTCTTTTGGGAGGCTCTGCTTTTAGGCAGATAAGGAATTTCAGACTTTAGCTCAAAATAATTTTTATGCCACAGTGGCATATTTTGGACCCCTTCAGTCACAGTATTCTCCATACCTACAACAGTGTCTGGTACACAGTAGGCACTTAATAAATATTTGTTGGATGGATGGAGGAGTAAAGTGACATTTGATAAACGCTTTTATGATAGAGCAATTTGATCAGTATATTATTCTGCAAGTTAGTGAGCTTGTTATAACATTATATGTTATTTTTATTCTGTCATTATTACCTACCTGCCACTAGAGTTTCCACTGAGTATGCATTTGTAAAAAGGTGATTTCCTTTTGACTTTCAGTGATACTGGGTATATCACCAAAATTTATTTAGGAAATGGGATGAAAATTAGAGTAAAAGGAAGGAAATTTCAATGCCTATTATCAGAAATTAAATCAATTCATATAGTCCAGTTTTATTACTTAATATCTGATAAAATGGACCTATGGTTTTGTTTAATTGGTATAATAAGCTAGGGAATTTAGTTGAGGATACATGATTTGAACAGATTTTTTTTCTAGTAATTTACGATTATGCTATACTCTTTCTTTTCTGCTGAAATCTTACTTAAATTCAACTACTTCCATTCCATCGCGTGCCAAGAACTCAGAATTAGTGTTATTTTTCAGTAGTGGCTTTTCTTTTTTTTCTTTTTAAAAAAGTTTATTTATTATTTTTGGCTGTGTTGGTCTTCGTTGCTGCGTGCACACTTTCTCTAGTTGCAGTGAGCGGGAGCTACTCCTCATTGCAGTGCGGGGGCTTCTCATTGCGGTGGCTTCTCTTGTTGAGGAGCACGGGCTCTAGGCGCGCAGGCTTCAGTAGTTGTGGCACATGGGCTCGGTAGTTGTGGCTCGTGGGCTCTAGAGCACAGGCTCAGTAGTTGTGCATGGCCTTAGTTGCTCCACGGCATGTGGGATCCTCCCAGACCAGGGCTCAAACCCGTGTCCCCTGCATTGGCTGGCGTATTCTTAACCACTGTGCCACCAGGGAAGCCCCCAGTAATGGGTTTTCCTAAGGTGGTATGATTATTTAGTATTTATATTTTATTCTCCTATTCTTTGTGTTTGTAACAGTACATGTCTTTAAAGCAATACAATAAAATAACCTTTCTGGGTAGAAAGAGTTATTATGCTGAACATTTTACTTACCCAAGATCCCAAAGAAATAGAAAGATCTATTGAAAATTAGATACTAGTAGTAACTTAATAAATTAAATATAGTTATGTTTCTGTTTTGCTGCCTTATTATCCCATGTAAGTGAAGGATATTAAAATTGTTTTTTTTTTTCTTTTTTCAGGCAAAAGGCAGGATTGTGGTAATGCCAGGTATTTATCTATCCGTTTACTAGTGTAACATTATAGTGAGGAAGAGCAAAAGTGTCAGGACAGTATGGGCGGTAGTATTAGTACATGGTGTTCTGAAAGAATATATAATTTGATTAAAACGTTTAAGATTGGGGGATCTGTGCAGCAATTTAAAACTTTATATGAGGAACACTCTAGTAGGGTTTCGCTCAGAGAAGAGCAAATAAGGATTGGGGTTTCTCCATGTTTGCTTTCCCATAGTATACAATTTTGTGAATGTAGATGTTCATTTCTGGTGAGGCACACCAAGTTTGATGCTGCTACGCTGCATTAGGGCCAAATGTCCTAGTTGTTGACAAGGTATAAGCAAACATAGGTAATATCCCTGGATAATGTAATACCCAAGTTTCTGAAAATCTTTGATCACGAAATTCTTCCTTGTAGTCAGAACAGTTGGATCCCATACTCCTAATGATAACTCTAAGATCAATGAAGTACATAATGGCTCATTAGAAGTCAACAGTTTTTAAAGAATTAGATAAGATGACCTAGATCCAGAATGAGATGAATATAAAGACAATCTTAATTTTTTCTTATTAAATTTCTCAAACGTATAAAAAAGAAAACAGCATTATGAATACTCATGTACTCAATTTCTAGATTTAACATTTTGTCACATTTGTTTCATCTTTTTTTTATCCTGAGGTATTTTAAAATTAAATTCAAGGCATTATGACATTTTCTCTTTATACGTCTCTAAAAAAATAAGGGCATTTTACTCTAACCGCAATACCATTATCACATCTATCAAAGTAAACACTAAATCCCTAATACCATTTAATACTCAGCCAGTACTCTCCTTTCTCTAATTGTACCCAGAATGTTTTTTGTTTTTTTTTTTTTTTTTGCGGTACGCGGGCCTCTCACTGTTGTGGCCTCTCCCGTTGCGGAGCACAGGCTCTGGACGCGCAGGCCCAGCGGCCACGGCTCACGGGCCCAGCCGCTCCACGGCACGTGGGATCCTCCCAGACCGGGGCACGAACCCAGTTCCCCTGCATCGGCAGGCGGACGCGCAACCACTGCGCCACCAGGGAAGCCCCTCCAGAATGTTTTATATAGCTGATATGTTCAAACCAGGATCCAATCAAGGAACAAGTATTGCACTTGGTTTTTATCTTTCTTAATATCTTTTAATATAGAAGTTTTCCTTTTCTTCTTCTGCTTTAAAAAAAATGTCATTTAAAAAGTTTGAACTACTTACCCCGTAAAATGTCCTAATTTCTGGATTTATCAGATTGTTTCCTTTTGATATTGTTTAGCATGTATTTCCTAGACTAGCCTCTGTATTTTCCTATAAATTGCTTTTTTAGATTCTGGTTAAATATTTTTGGTAGGAATACTTGATGGATAATTCTGAATACTTCATATTTCATCACATCAGAAGGCATACAATGTCTGGTTGTCTTAATACCAATGATTCCAAGACTGACCAGAGGTCAAAATGGTGATAGTGAGACATAGGCCAACTTTTAAAAAGAGGCCAAACAGATGGATAGTGTCAGAAATTTAGGAAAGCTTTGACTTGTAGCAAGTTCCTGAAACATGAGCAGACAGAAAGCATATATTATTTGTTGAGACCCTTAGTAGATTAATCAGGGAATGTTAAAGAAACTTGATTGAGTCTGATGCATTTCTATTTAAGACTAAATATATTTATACTTGACACCTAATACCCAGACTTAGACAGTTGTTAACGTAAGATTGCCTTTGCTTTATATGTAATTATTAAGTTATGTGCTATGTGCAAGGCACTACTTGGGATACAGAGTTACACAAGAAACTACTTCCTCAAGAGGCTTACAGTCTTAGGTGAAAAGATGTTATATCCAAAAATATTTGTGATTATTTAACAAACCTTACCAAGAAAATGCTAATTATATGCCAGCTTCTGTGGTAGGTGTAAAAACACAGAAATGTATATGAAGTAATCCTTCTACTTGAGGAGCTCACCAAATAGATCTGTAAACACATTATAACGATTTCATGTAAGTAATTACCAGCAAGTAAAGATTCCTGGGTAAGTCAACCTGAATGCCTAATGAGTGTCCATCATTGGGAAATATAAAGATAACTAGAACATAGTAGCTCCCCTCTAGGGACTTTCATAATGAAGCTTACAATATAATTTAGGCTCCAGTTTCCTTATCTTTTTAAAGAGAGGATATTGAACTAGCTGTTCTTTCAAGTCCCACCTGTTAGTCTATGTTTGGAAAATGTATTACTTATGTTCTGATAACTGAGCAACATGTGTTTCAGTGGCCAGATAGATAGTTTGTTATTTATTAGAAGGAAATAATATATTTGTCTTTTAATCCTTACAAGTTTGTGAAGTAGGCAATACTATCCCTCTTTGGTGAAAAAAATTGAGGCTCAGTGGATTTAAGTAATTTATCTAAGATCACATAGCTGTGAAGGGCCACAGTGGTAAAGCCAGGATTCCAATCTAAATCTGACTTCTCAGTCTGTGTTCTTTCTGCTTCTTACGGCTCAGTGATATTACTGTACCACCAAGAAAAAGAGTTAATGAGTCTGAAAGAGTGTGTAAGTCAAGTTATTTTAGTAGCTTGAATAGCTTGAGATAAAAAGTACATATTTTAACAGTCATTTAAAAATATGTATTGACTACGTCCTATATATTAGGAGAGAATGATACAAAGATGAATAAGCTGATTTTATATTTATAATCTGGTATCAGTTCAGAATATTATTATTTATATACAGACATTTAAGAGATTGTTCATTAAAACAAATGAGTCATAAAATACTTGATTGTGCAGCTTTAATAGAATAGAATCAAATTCTTCTGTAAAATGAAACAAAAAGTTGATATTATAATAAATAAGCTGTATAACACCTTGCATTATTCCCATTTCCAGTGAAATCTGTGTGTTCATCAAATCCTGGGCCAGAGAAAGAACCTTGGAGGTTTTCTCTTTGAGATACATTTCTGAGGCTTTGCTTTTGTGACTTCTTCCTCAAGTCTATCTTACCTTTAATTTCAATTTGATTTTGCTTTAACTGAGGGGAAGCAGGGCTAGAGCACTCAGTGATTTTCCTTGCCCTAGAGTAATCTTTATAGATTTAAAATCAGTAACGTACAGCATTGTTATATAAACCAGTGGGCCTGTAAAATTCTGTCATAAAGGTTCTTTGACCTTATCTTTTGTTCTTCAGAGTCTGTAGTCTTGCCTTTTCATCATCATTTTTTTCTAAATTCATTCTAGCTGAGTAAAGAGAGAATAATTCTCAAATCAATGAGAAATTTCAGTATGGAGGTTCCAGGTAGAGTTGGCAGTCATATTATTCATTAAATCTTATATGAAAATCTATTCTATTTAATATATTACTTATTCTTTCCAACAGGGGGTGGCATAACAGACAGAAATCTACAAAGGATCCTTGAGGGTTCAGGTGCTACAGAATTCCACTGTTCCGCTCGGTTGGCTAGAGATTCAGGAATGAAGTTTCGGTAAAAATATATTCTTTGACTCCTGCAAAAATGAATGCGATTAATCTTTACTTCCCCAAACAGGAAAACCTTAGTTGGTGGCATGATTAATGAATGGAATGTTGTGATTAGTATGTAAGTATTACAGTCATTTTTGAAGTTTTTTAACTGCAGAGTGGTTCTTTCCCTGCCTTAAATAAGCAGGCTCTTCTGAACACAGGCTAACCTTCAAAGCCTTAAGGCATTGCTGAATTTAGACCAGTTAATAATAAATTATAATTCAGCAGCTAAGCTTCAAGTGAATTAGATATGTATATGTGGCCATTCACCTGTGATTTCCTTTAGCAAAGTTAATAACTATGGTATAAGGATGGAAGAGCTGTAGTCATTTTTATCTTTCCTACTGTTAATTCTAAAGTCTTTCCTCACCTTTGCTCTCTATTTTCAGTTATTTTATTTTTATTTTTTAATTTCTTTAAATTTTATTGTTTTTGGCCACGCTGCACAGCTTGTGGGGTCTTAGTTCCCCCAACCAGGGATTGAACCTGCACCCTTGGCAGTGAAAGTATGGAGTCCTAACCACTGGACTGACAGGGAATTCCCTATTTTCAGTTATTTGGAAATTATATCACTGTTAAGGAATTTAAACTATTATATGTTTTTTTATTTTACTTGAGAGGACTCCTATAATTTAATAGTTAATTGTTGATTATTTCTAAGTTGCAAAAAATGAAATGTGAAAGAAGCAAGAGCCTTAGAATTTATAACTCCAGATATAAAATCAAGTATACTATCTGATAGATTTAGATACTAGATGTTTCAAGTTATTAATAAAAATTATGAAATATAGTAGTTCAGGGTCCTTGACCTAACTTTGTTCTTGAGCCATGAAATTGCCTATAAAATGAAGTGCCAGTAGGAGGGCTCATTTAACAACTTATGTAATTACCTGTTCCTTTATTACTTCTATTGCAGAAATTCCTCTGTTGCTATGGGAGCTTCTCTTTCTAGATCAGAATATTCTCTAAAGGTAACAGATGTGACCCAAGTAAGGACTTTGAATGCTATTGCAAAGAATATTCTGGTTTAGCCAGACCTCTCTGAGAGATATGGATATCACTGGACAAAGGTAGAAGAATAGTCTACAATTCTCTATGACACAGCTTTAACCTTCTCTGGCCAGGACAGTCACAGTCTTTGTTTTAAGTCTTATATTACCATGGAGAATGTTTCCAAGAAGAAAAAGAACTTGAAACAGATTACAGTCATTTCCTTTGCTTAATCTTGTCGACCATCTCCATCATCATGGTTAAATCTGGCCTACGCTTCTTCCACAAACGGAGACTTAGTCTGTTTTCAGTGGAATTAACTGATGAACTGGGAAAATTCAACTGCAAGGTGGGAAAATTCAACTGCAAAGTATGAAAATTCAACTCAAATGTGACTTCATGGTCAACTCAGTAGCAGTATTTTGCCTTTTCATTTGTAAAATAAAAATTGCCATTCTATTATGGTAGAGTCTCTTACTCATCTGTAGCCAAGTATTAAAGAGAGGATATTTTGAAATTTTTATTTTCTCTTTTTTTTTTTTTTTTTTTCGGTACGTGCGCAGGCTCCAGACACGCAGGCTCAGCGGCCATGGCTCACAGGCCCAGCCGCTCCGCGGCATGTGGGATCTTCCCAGACCAGGGCACGAACCCATGTCCCCTGCATCGGCAGGCAGACTCTCAACCACTGCGCCACCAGGGAAGCCCTATTCTCTCTTTTTATTATGTACTTTTTGGATCCTGGGCAGGATGCTAAGGATATAGAGTAAATGGTATAGCATAAAAATTCCTAGACTTGGGAAGTGGGATGTAAAAGTTCCCAGACTTAGAAAGGCAGAAGTGATCTCTGTTGTTCATCAGGTTACTTCTACCTCTGCTCCCAGATAGAGAAATGGCTTAACTATGAGGTTCATCTGACAATGTACAAAGATCTGTAGAGAATTGGGGGAGGTTAGGAAGGTTATCAGAATAGCTGTTTCTTTCAGCTGAGGCCACAGATATGGAGACTGGATTCTAGTGATGAAAATTGCTTTTCCTATGGGCAGGTCCCAAATGGTGAGGTTCATTTCTAGTTTTTTCTGTCACTTCCATATTTATTATCTCATTTTACACAAACACTACTCTGGTAGTAGAACTGATGCTTCTGTATTAGGAGAGTAACTGAATCATAATATGAAGAGCTTGCCCTTGGTCATGAGGCTAGTTAGTGGAGCCTCTATAAATAGTATGCACAAACTTGGGTACCAATGAATGTGTATACCAAAAGCCTTCCCTTTTTTTTAATGTGCCTCTTCCCTCACTTTTATTTATTTATTTATTTATTTTTAAAAGATTTATTTATTATTTATTTATTTTGGGTACGTCAGGTCTTAGCTGTGGCATGTGGGATCTTGTTGAGGCATGTGGGATCTTTTGGTGTGGTGTGCAGGCTCTTCATTGTGGTGCACAGGCATCTCCCTAGTTGTGGCATGCGGGTTTTCTCTTCTCTAGTTGTGGCACGCGGATTCCAGAGCGTGTGGGCTCCGTAGTTTGTGGCATGCAGGCTCTCTAATTGAGGCACGTGAGCTCAGTAGTTGTGGCATGTGGGCTTTGTTGCCCCGCAGCATATGTGATCTTAGTTCCCCGACCAGGGATCGATCCTGCGTCCCCTGCGTTGTAAGGTGGATTCCTTACCACTGGACCACCAGGCAAGTCCCCCTTCCCTCACTTTTAAATCTTAACTTCTTTCCTCACTTTTTCAGGTACGATTTCAACATAGAATATTTGCCACGGAATTTATGAGAAATGAGAGGCAAACTATTTAAAAACTAATAATAACCTCAGTGGTTTCTGTTAATAGTTTTAATATTGGCTTTGGAATATAGAAAGAGACATGTAAGTATCATGTACACATGCACACACATCATGTTTAGTATTTTGGCCTAACCCTCCCCCATGCTTGAACTTCACTGTATGATCCTCCAGAGATAAGAGCAGGCTATGTTATTATCTCTATTTTATTTAGACAGATTAGCTAGGGATCTGAGAGGTGCTATGAATTGCTCAAAATTTAATAACAATGTTGTTTATAAGACTTGAATGCTAGGCTACTAACCTCTAAGTCTTATGCTTAAGGGATGCTTCTGGTATCTGGATGTAGTACAGAGAGCAGTACTCCTGGGCAAATCAGACACACCTGGAATCATATCCTCACTTCCAGTTTAACTTAATTTTTTTTTTTTTTCGGTATGCGGGCCTCTCACTGTTGTGGCCTCTCCCGTTGCGGAGCGCAGGCTCCGGACGCGCAGGCTCAGCGGCCATGGCTCACAGGTCCAGCCGCTCCGCGGCATGTGGGATTCTCCCGGACCAGGGCACAAACCCGTGTCCCCTGCATCGGCAGGCGGATTCTCAACCACTGCGCCACCAGGGAAGCCCTAAGTTAACTTAATTTTTTGAACTTTAATTCCTTTATTTTTAAATCAGGAATAATAACTAAACTATGGCTTCTGGTTTAAGGATATATTAAAACACCAAGTACATAGTATGTACCCATTAAAGTTCTTTTCTTCTAGGTTAGTTTCCTAGTATCAGTCTTTGATAGTTTAAAAGTCCTCCCAGGAAGCTAGGTGTTGAGTACTGAAGCCGATAGTTTGTGCCCTCCACTATATGAATATAAAAGAAGCATAAGGTAACCCCTTACCTTGATTTTATTTTTCTACACATAGTCCTGTTTTAAAATATTTACTCATTATTTCATGTATATATGTCTTCTCATCAATATTATAAGTATTTTGAGACTAGGGAACCATGTCTTCATATTTTTATATATTTCTCATTACAACCATCAATTGTGTACTCATACTGTTGATTTACTTTGCTAGTGGATAAAAAGCACTGGATTGAGAATCAGGATTACTCACTTTGGGAACTATGCTAGATATCTTCAGTTTGCCCCATTGAGATCCACTTTTCACTTTTTTCTGTAAACTGAGTCCAGCAACATAAAAAAGATTACAGTAAGTCCCCTACATATACAAGTTGTAGGTCCAGATTGTTCTTAAGTCCAACAAAGTTAGCCTAGGTACCCAACTAACACGATCGGCTATATAGTACTATATAGTGTAATAGGTTTATAACACTTCATACAAATAATACATAAAAAACAAACAAATACAAAAAGAGAACTTTTTTTCTTTTTTTTTTTTTTTTTTTGCGGTACGCGGGCCTCTCACTGTTGTGGCCTCTCCTGTTGTGGAGCACAGGCTCCGGACGCGCAGGCTCAGCGGCCATGGCTCACGGGCCTAGCCTGTGGCATGTGGGATCTTCCCGGACCGGGGCACGAACCCACGTCCCCTGCATCGGCAGGCAGACTCTCAACCACTGCGCCACCAGGGAAGTCTGGGTGTGAGTTTCTTTTGTGGGTGCTAAAAATGTTCTAAAATTGATTGTAGTGATGGTTGTACAACTCTGTGAATATGCTAAAAGCCACTGAAAAAAAAATTAAACCACTGAATTGTGCACTTTAAGTGGGTGAATTGTATGTAATTTATATCTTAATAAAGCTGCTTTTTAAAAGTAAATGTGAGAGAGTTTTAAATTAGATTAAATTAGCTTGGACCTTTTAAACCTGAAAGAGACCAAAAAGCTATAGGGTCTGCCTGAGATGTGGTCAAGGGCAGAGAAAGAGTTTTGATACAGCATGGTTGAAGACAATGGTAGAAGCAAAATATCGTTTCTTATTCGTTTTGTATTTAGTTTACATTTCTCAATAAGATGGCTACACTGGTTGAATGGATTTCTGTTCCCTGCAACTGAGAGTTGTGACTAAGACACCTGAAGAATATTCATTCCATCTGTTCCTGTATAGATGCTAAATTTTATCCTTGGATAAAATCACAAAGAGAGCTCTGTGTTTATTGCATTGCTCTAGTCCCTCATAGAATTAAAAAAAAAAAAACACATTGGCATTATGCCACTGGTCTATATTGGAAATGTAATAGAAGACAGTTGTATAAAATACAACTGTGTTGTTGAGGTCCTAGAGGAGACATTTTTTCCTAAGTGTTAGTCTGGGGAGTAGCTGGGCTTCTGAACAATTGGTTTGTTTATAT
The DNA here is from genome assembly GCF_002837175.3 of Physeter macrocephalus. NCBI lineage: Eukaryota > Metazoa > Chordata > Mammalia > Artiodactyla > Physeteridae > Physeter > Physeter macrocephalus. Next base: position 56,191,299 of record NC_041233.1, read on the forward strand.
CTTATGTATATGGAATTATGTTGTTATCAAGACATTTTGTTTGCCTGTCTTTTCCTTTCTGAAGCTGCCACTGAAAGATAATGCTTTCCTGATAGGATTGTCAATCATATAGCTCTCCCTGCTCATGGAAGAGGGCACATTTGCCCAGGCTAACCAGTGAGAATGCCTCATTCCTTTGTCCACGTTGTTTAATCTGGAGATGGGAACACAACACAAAGAGGGCCAAACAGAATCCAACCAAGGATTTTTTTCTGGTGCTCTCTTTTCACTAGAATCACTGGCTGTAAGACCTGTGAAACCATAGAGCTTTTGAGGCCATCTTTGCCAGCAGGTGAAAAGAGGCTACTTGAGAATGAAACCAACACAGAAGTAAATGTCCTGAGAACCTTGTTTGAGTTTCTGGACCCATCTGTGCCTAAAGGTAGTTCCATTCACAGAGTGTTCTATTAAATGAGCCAATAAATTTCCTTTTTGTATTTATGCCTGTTTGATTTGGATCTTTGACACTTGCAACCAAAAGAGGCCTGACTGATATAGCTACTGATTCAGAGTTCGTCTTTCAACTGACGGAAGCTCAGAGTCAAACTTGCATCCCACGGGTAAACAGGATCATATTGAATAAATTTTGTGTAGTGGGCTTGTCCCTTGTTTTATCTTTTTTTATCCTTTTTTTTCTTTACTCATTTTATCTTGTTATATTTTGTGCATTTTTGTAAGTTGCTTAAAATCCTTTTTATAATAAGACACTAAATAGTAGACATTGTTTCCCATAATATCCTGAATCTAAATTGGAAAAAAACTAAAGAGTTTATTCCTAGTGGACATCATTGATTTCCTACCGAAACTTTCTCTCTCATTTCTTCTTCCAGTTCTGCTTTTGTTGTAGCAATCACTCTGCATGTAGCCCATGTGATTTAGGAAAGGCTGACCTCACCCACAGCTTCAGGGATGGGCCTGAGTAATCTAAGGATAACCTTATTTTCCTTGTCAGGAATTGATTCAGAAATTTGGGTCATTGGGATGCCAGGAGAAGTTTGCTAGTGGCTTCTATTTCTAGAACACTTGCAGAAAAATGACCCTTTCTCTCTTTTCCTATATGTTATGTGTGAATATGAGTCTTGAAACTGTTGCAGCTGTCCCACTACCTGTTTGAGAATAAAACTGATGCCAAAAGAGAGCAAAGCCAAAAGAATGAGAGGGAAATGGAGCACAACCATTGGAATAAATCAATCCTGAGAACTGCATTATCTCTGGGCTTTTGGTTATGTGAACTAATAAATATTTTCATTCGAGCCACAGTAAGTTGGGTGTACCCTTTATAAGGGTTCTCATATAATTGGAGAATGAATTTTGGGCAATGTTTTTTTGGATTCGACCGGAAGCAAAGACAACAAAAGCAAAAGTAAGTGGGACTACATCAAACTAAAATCTCTATACAGCAAAGAAAAGCATCAACAAAATGAAAAGGCAACCTATGGAATGGGAGAAAATATTGGCAAATCATATATCTGATAAAGGGTTAAAATCCAAAATACATAAAGAGCCCGTGCAACTCAATAGAAAAAACAATTCGATTTAAAAATGGGCAGAAGAATCGATCCAAATAGACATTTCTTCAAAGAAGACAAAGCAAAGGTCAATAGGTACCTGAAAAGGTGCTCAACATCACTAATCATCAGGGAAATGCAAATCAAAACCACAATGAGATATCACTTCATACCTGTTAGAATGGCTATTACCAAAAAGACAAATTATTGTTGGTGGGGATGTGGAGAAAAGGAAACCCTCTTGCACTGTTGGTGGGAATGTAAATTGGTGCAGCCACTATGGAAAACAGTATGGAGGTGCCTCAAAAAATTAAAAATAGAACTACCATATGATCCAGCAATTCCACTTCTCGGTATTTATCTGAAGGAAATGAAACCACTATCAAAAAGATATCCATGTTCATTGTAGTATTATTTACAATAGCCAATACATGGAAACAAGTGCCCATCGATGAATGAATGGATAAAGAAATTGTAAGATGCTGTACACCTGAAACTAACAACATTGTAAAATCAACTATACTCCAATAAAAATTTAAAAAAATAAAAAATAAATCATAAGGTACATATATACACATAGACACAATGAAATATTATTCAGTCATAAAAAAGATGGAAAGAAATTCTGCCATTTGCAACAACATGGTGGGATGGATGGACCTTGAGGGAATTATGCTAAGTGAAATAAGTCACAGAAAGACAAATAGTGTATGATCTCACATGTGGAATCTAAAACAAAAAAGCAAACTCATAGACAACAGATTGGTGGTTGCTAGAGGTGGGGGTGGAAAAAAATGGGTAAAGGTGGTTAAAAGAAAAAAATTGGAGAGTGAGTTTCCCCTCCAGCAGTTTCTATGAAGGTTTCATAGCAACCTTCTTGCGTAGGGTTAAGAACTTTCCCAATCTCTGTACAGTTTGAAAATTGCAAGGGAAATCTTATCTTTAGAGAAACAATCTTACTGGTAACCACTGGCTTGACTGAGCTCAGAGTCCTCTAAACCTCTTTATAGCTTAATTAAAACAGTCAGAGTTTGGGACTTCCCTGGTGGCACAATGGTTAAGAATCCGCCTGCCAATGCAGGGGACACGGGTTCGATCCCTGGTCCGCGAAGATCCCACATTCCTTGGAGCAACTAAGCCTGTGTACCACAACTACTGAGCCCGTGTGCTGCAACTACTGAAGCCCGCGTGCCTCGAGCCCGTGCTCTGCAACAAGAGAAGCCACAACAAGGAGAAGCCTGTGCACCACAATGAAGAGTAGCCCCCGCTCGCCACAACTAGAGAAAGCCCGCACACAGCAATGAAGACCCAAAGCAGCCAAAAATAAATAAAATTAAATCTTAAAAAAAAAAGTTCAATGAAGTTCAGACACCTATCTTAGAGAATGCACTTTATACTTCAAAATTGCTCTGAAGTCAATTACAGTTTATGTGTTTGATGATAGGAAGGACACCCATAAATAATTCATCCTATTTGGAGATCTTTTAACCCATTCACAGGGGTCCACTCACAAGATGCCAAAGAGATGGCCCTTCCCTTTATAGATCAAAGAGGAACCCAGGTCAAAAGTAATGATTATGAGAATAGCACATTTTATTTATATAGCTCATATCCATATGCCTAGCACTGTACTTGCTGCTCTGTGGATACAACCTCCATAGTAAAAGAATTTAAAGTTGAAATTATATGATTGAAATTATAGATTTTTCCTTTAAATAAAATATGGGGCTCTTCAAACTCCTTTTGCAAATACCACTTGGTAATCTCTCATATATGTCCCCAAAATAAGTAAAAAAACTAAGTGCTATTAAAAGCACTCCCCAGATTTCTACATATATGTGTGAACAAACATGAACCTACAGAGAAATGCATTTTTTACAGTCTTGGCAGTAGGCTTCAAGATATTGTCCAGCAAATTTTCACTAATTTGGCCATTTTCATGTTCTCAATTCACAAAACTGTCTATAAAATAATAATAGTACTAGTCCCATCATAAATTATAAGAATGCATTTGGTATTATGAATTTAAATAACTTCCTAGTAAAAAGGCCAGTGTATGTTAAGGTAGTGCTATCTTTTACTGTGATAAGAATAAACCCAGCTCTGTCTTAACAGGTTGTTTTGGTACTGTTTTGGGGGAACCAGTATTCCACAGAATTCAACACCTTATGTGTACTTTCTTTTAGCTTATTTTCTTCATTCCTCCAGTTCTTCTGAAAGCAGCCACCATTAACAATTTCTTTTGTATCCTTCCAGAAATTTTTATAATTTACTCATATTTAATTGCTGGTAAAGCTATGTGGTTTTCCATGTGATAATTACTATTTATATTGCCCCTCCATGTTATTTTTATCAGATGTATTTCCTGTTTGGTTGCTTTCACATTAGTACAGGTTTCCCTCAGTATCTAGGGGGGATTAGTTCCAAGACCTCTCTGGTCTGGACACCAAAATCTGCAGATGCTCAAGTCCCATGTATAAAGTAGTGTAGTATTTTCCTGTAACCTACCCACATCCTCCTGTATACTTTAAATCATCTCTAGATTATCTATAATACCTAATACAATGTAAATACAAATAGTTGTAAATACAATGTAAATGCTATGTAAATAGCTGCCAGTGAATGGCAAATTCAAGTTTTGCTTTTTGGAACCTTCTGGAATTTTTTTTCTCAAATATTTTTGATCCGTGATTGGTTGAATCTGTGAATGTGGAACCCAGGAATACAGAGGGCTGGCTGATATCACCTTTTTTTTTTTTTTTCCAGGACTCAGAAAGAAGAGTATTCTCTCCAGTGCACATCTTTTTATGCTAGCCCCTTTCCTTCTCGTGTTTTATGACCTATCAAAAATATATTTTATGGGCTTCCCTGGTGGCACAGTGGTTAAGAATCCACCTGCCAATGCAGGGGACACGGGTTCAAGCCCTGGTCCGGGAAGATCCCACATGCGCGGAGCACCTAAGCCCATGTACCACAACTACTGAGCCTGCATGCTGCAACTACTGAAGCCCGTGCGCTGGGAGCCTGTGCTCCACAACAAGGGAAGACAACACAGTGAGAAGCCCGCGCACCGCAATGAAGAGTAGTCCCCGCTCCCCGCAACTAGAGAAAGCCTGTGTGCAGCAACAAAGACCCAACGCAGCCAAAAATAAAACAAACAAATAAATAAATAAATTTATGAAAAAAAGATTCCATGTCTTCCTCGAAGACATTTAAAATTTATTTATTTATTTAATGGGATGATGTGAAGTAAAGACCTAAATTAATTACTTTTTTTTTTTTTGGCTGCTCCACGTGGCTTGTAGGATCTTCGTTCCCCAACCAGGGATTGAACCCAGGCCAGGGTAGTGAAAGCACCAAGTCCTAACCACTGGACCACCAGAGAATTCTCAATTACTTCTTTTTTATTCTAATACGCTTCTGTCTGAAAAACATCGAACTGCTCATCCAATTCTCTCTAGTTTGTTGACAGTTAAAAGCTTATTCTTTGACTCTACCAGGAACAGTATTCTGTACTGTCAATAACTTTTACTATTTTGTAAAGTACAAGTTCTTTTTTTTTTGGCAGTACGCGGGCCTCTCACTGTTGTGGCCTCTCCCGTTGCGGAGCATAGTCTCCGGACGCGCAGGCTCAGCGACCATGGCTCACGGGCCCAGCCGCTCCGCGGCATGTGGGATCTTCCAGGACCGGGGCACGAACCCGTGTCCCTTGCATCGGCAGGTGGACTCTCAACCACTGCGCCCCCAGGGAAGCCCAGTACAAGTTCTTTTTAAAAACTACATCTTTTAGTAGTTGACTTTTTTTCTGGTAGGCTTTAAATCTAGTTCAATGAGTTTATTAATTATTTAAATCTATGCTTTGCAATTTATTCTTCCAGAAGAATTTCACTATATTTCAGGTTTTAATATTAAAAAAATAGGTTTACCATAAGTAAAAATATTTTAAAAATTAATTACTTGTACATCCTTTTTGGTCTCTGGTTATTCTAAATTTTTTTGTTTGTTTTAGCAGCACAAAAATGTACAGATTATCTTGGGAGAGTTTGGAAGTAATTATTTGATTAATTCATATTATAGTTTTTAGTTTATGCTATAGGAGATGAACGTTAGATCCAATTAAAAAATACAAAGGGAAAAAAATATTTTTACTGTTACCACTGGATATCTATTTTAAGATATTGCACAAGAAAGAAAACCTTTCTTAAGTTCATATGTAATCATTAACTAAAAGTATGCAACTCTTTGGTTATCTTGAACATTGAACTTTTGTAGATTCTTCAAAGTTACTTAAATGCAACCACTTATTAATCAACATTTGCTTACTAAGTAGAAGTGATAGAGCATATTTTTCTCTGAGTCACTATGATCAAATGTTCCCTCCTACTGAATTACCTCTATGCAATCAATTATTTACAGAACACATACACTAAACCATTAAGAAGAGATTTTTGGAAACCATTAAGAAGAGCTCTGGGAGAAATCATTTTATTTAAGACCATCAGAGCTAAAGCCAGAATCCAGCCAGGTTTCCTGACTCCTTTACATGCTGCAGTCTTTCTTAGTACAGTCTTTAAATATCAATTATTACACTTTAAAAGAAAGAATTCACAGAACACCTCGTCTGATAGAATAGGAGCTTTCCTGAAAATGTGCATGTATTTGACATATTCAGATTACATCTTCAGGGCAGTAGGAGAGCTTGTGATTTAAAGAAATCCTGTGGTGTATCCTTCAGTAAAGGGAATCATCACACTATTTTTGTCTTTTGTGTAAAATTTTATATACATTAAATCGTAAGATCTTGGAGATCTTCTAGTTGGACTTTCTCCCCAGAGCATATTTTCTGCAGTCTTTTCTACCTTGTAAAGGTGTGGGAGGACATCTGTTGATGTTTTTGCTGTACCAATATGGAGCATTATTGTTTGTAAGTTGTGGAATGTAGGACAATTTTCTTAACCTTTCTGAACCTCAGTTTCCTAATTGGTAAAATTGGAGTAAAAATACCTACCTCATAGGATTATTGTGAGGATTAACTTAGATAAAAATTTTAGAGTGCCTAACATAGAAATGTATTTGTTATTTAAGAAACCCATGTGAGGTTGACATATAAGATGTCCATTAAATGTGAGTTCTCTTAATGCCTGTAGATCATTGATAAAAATGTTGAAGGTGCTGAAGCCACTGCAGACCCTTTTGGAATGCCAGTAGAGATCTTCCTCCGGTTATATCATTTATATCATTCTGTTAATTTCTTAGAATATACAGTGGTTCAAGCAATTAAAGGTCCATGTAAATATGCTCTCATTCAGTCCATAGAAAACATGATGTATCTTGTCAGGTGCCTTGCTGAGTTCAAGATACACTACACCTGCTGCCAAAAAAGGAAATTAAATTATGTCAGAGTGTCCTGCCTATGTTTTCCTCTAGGAGTTTTATAGTATCTGGTCTTACATTTAGGTCTTTAATCCATTTTGAGTTTATTTTTGTGCATGGTGTTAGAGAATGTTCTAATTTCATTCTTTTTATGTAGCTGTCCAGTTTTCCCAGCACATATTGAAGAGACCGCTTTTTCTCCATTGTATATTCTTGCCTCCTTTGTTGTAGATTAATTGACCATAGGTGCATACGTTTATTACTGGGCTTTCTATCTTGTTCTGTTGATCTATATTTCTGTTTTTGTGCCAGTACCATACTGTTTTGATTACTGTAGCTTTGTAATATAGCGTGAAGTCAGGGTGCCTGATTCCTCCAGCTAACAGTGTCTTTTGCAGAGCAGAAATATTTAATTTCAATAAAGTCCAGCTTATTAATTTTTGTTTCCTTTCATGGGTCATGCCTTTGGTGTTGTATCTAAAAAGTCATTGCCGGGCTTCCCTGGTGGCGCAGTGGTCGAGAGTCCGCCTGCCGATGCGGGGGACGCGGGTTCGTGCCCCGGTCCGGGAGGATCCCGCGTGCCGCGGAGCGGCTGGGCCCGTGAGCCGTGGCCGCTGGGCCTGTGCGTCCGGAGCCTGTGCTCCGCAGCGGGAGAGGCCGCAGCAGTGAGAGGCCCGCGTACCGCAAAAAGAAACCAAAAAACTAAAAAGTCATTGCCAAACCCAAGGTCATCTAGATTTTCTCCTCTGTTGTCTTCTAGGACTTTTATGGTTTTGTGTTTTGAGTTAATTTTTGGGAAGGGTGTAAGGTATGTATCTAGATTCTTTTTTTTTTTTTTTTGGCATGTGGATTTCCAGTTGTTCCAACATCATTTATTGAAAATACTATATTTTCTCCATTGTATTGCCTTTGTTCCTTTGTCAAAGATCAGTTTACTATATTTATAAGGATCTATTAACTGGGCTTGCTTTCTGTTTCATTATCTATTTGTCAGTTTTTTCCATCATACTCCTGAAGTCAGATAGTGTTAGCCCTCCAACTTGGTTTTTCTCCTTCAATATTATGTTGGCTATTCTGTGTCTTTTGCCTTTCCATATAAACTTTAGAATCAGTTTGTCGATATCCACAAAATAAGTTATTGGGATTACATTAAATCTACAGATCAAGTTACAAAAAACTGACATCTTGACAATAGTGAACCTTCCTAACCATGAACATGAAATATTTCTTCTTTGAATTTTTTCATCAGGGTTTTGTAGTTTTCCTCATATAGACCTGGTACATATTTTGTTAGATTTATTCCAAGGTATTTCTTTTTTGGGGTGCTAATATAAATGGTACTGTGTTTTTAATTTCAAAATTGACTTGTACATTGCTGGTATATAGCAAAGTGATTGACTTTTGTATGTTAATTTTGTATTCTGCTACATTGCTATAATCACTTATGAGTTCCAGGAGGTCTTTTTCAAATCTTTTGGATTTTTTACATAGACAATCATGTCATCTGAGAACAAAGACAGTTTTATATCTTCCTTCCCAATCAGTGTATCTTTTCTTTCCTTTTCTTGTTTTTTTCATTAGCTATGAATTCTAGTTCATTGTTGAAAAGATGTAGTGAGAGGGACATCCTTGACTTGTTCCTGATCTTAGTGGGAAAGCTTCTAATTTCTCACCATAAGTATAATGTTAACTATAGGTCTTTTGTAGATATTCTTTATCAAGTGAGGAAATTCCCCTCTATTCCTAGTTTCTGAAAGTTTTTATCATGAGTGCCTATTGGGTTTTTTCAAATACCTTCTCTACATCTATCTATTGATATGATCATGTGATTTTTTTCTTCTTTAGCCTGATGTGATGGATGACATTAATTAATTCTTTTTTAAGAACTTTTTTAGACTGTACAGGCCAAACACAACACTTATAAAGGCTGAATTCAGCCCATGGACCTCCAGTTTGCAACCACTATATCAAATATTTACTTATTTATTTGGCTGCACCGGGTCTTAGTTGCAGCACATGGGATCTTTAGTTGCAGCATGTGGGCTCTTAGTTGTGGCATGTGAGATCTAGTTCCCTGACCAGGGATCAAACCCAGGTCCCCTGCATTGCAAGCATGGAGTCTTAACCACTGGGCCACCAGGGAAGTCCCGACATTAATTGATTTTTGAATGTTGAACCAGCCTTGCATACCTGGGATAAATCCCACTTGTTTCTGGTGTGTAATTCTTTTTATACATTGTTCAATTTGACTTGCTAATATTTTGTTGAGAATGTCTGTATCTATGTTCCTGAGAGATATTAGTCTGTAGTTTTCTTGTAATGTCTTTGTCTGGTTTTGGTATTTGGGAAATGTTGACTTCATAGAATGAGTTAGGAAATATTCCCTCTGCTTGTATGTTATGAAAGAGACTATAGAGAATTGGTATATTTTCTTCTTTAAATGTTTGGTAGAACCCATCTGGGGCTGGCGATTTCTGTTTTGGAAGGTTACAAGTTATTGGTTCAATTTCTTTAATAGATACAGTCCTATTTAGATTGTCTCTTCCTTCCTGCATGTTTTGGCCCACTGTGTCTTTCAAAGAGTGGTCCATTTCATCTAGGTTATCAAATTGGTGGACATAGCATTGTTCATAGAATTCTTTATTATCCTTTTAAAGTCCATGAGATCTGTAGTGATGTCCTTGCTATTCATTTTGTTGATGTTGTTAAATATTTATTTATCTGTCTGGCTGTGCCAGGTCTTCGTTGCAGCACACGGGATCTTTTAGTTGTGGCACGCGGGATCTTTTAGTTGTTTCATGCGGGATCTAGTTCCTTGACTAGGGATCGAACCCAGGCCCCCCCCAACATTGGGAGCGCAGAGTCTTAACCACTGGGCCACCAGGGAAGTGCCTCTATTCATTTTTGATATTAGTAATTTGTGTCCTCTCATTCTTCTTTATTAGTTTGGCCAGAGGCTTACCAATTTTTTAAAATCTTTTCAAAGAACTAGCTTTTGGTTTCATTGATTTTCTATTTTGGTTTCCTGTTTTCAATTTTTTTGATTTCCGCTTTAATTTTTATTATTTCTTTTCTCCTGCTTACTTTGGCTTTAATTTGCTCTTCTTTTTTCTATTTTTCTAAGGGGGAAACTTAAGATGATTGATTTTAGGTTTCTTCCTTTCTCATAAATGCATTCAATGCTATAAATTTCTCTCTAAGGACTGTTTTTGCTACATCCTACAAACTTTGATAATTTGTGTTTTCATTTTCATTCCAATCAAAATATTTTAAAATTTCTCTTGAGATTTCTTCTTTGACCCATGTGTAATTTAGTATAATGTTGTTTAATCTACAAATATTTTGTCATTTTCTAGCTACCTTTCTGTAATTGATTTCTAGTTTAATTCCATTGTGGTCTGAGAGCAGTATTGTATGATTCCTATTTTTTGAAATTTATTAAAGTGTGTTTTATGGCCCAGAATGTGGTATATCTTGGTGAATGTTCCTGTGAGCTTGAAAAGAATGTGTATCTTGCTGTTGTTGGATGAAGTAGTCTATAGATGTCCATTATATGTAGTGATTGATGGGATTGTTGAGTTCAACTATGTCCTTACTGATTTTCTGCCTGCTGGATCTGTCTATTTCTGATAGAGGGGTGTTGAAGTCTACAACTATAATAGTGGATTCATCTATTTCTCCTTGCAGTTCTATCAGTTTTTGTCTCATGTATTTTGATGCTCTGTTAGGTGCGTACACATTAAGGATTGTTATGTCTTTGTGAAAAATTGACCTCCTTATCATTATGTAATGCCCCTCTTTATCCCACATAACTTTTCTTCTTCTGAAGTTGTTCTGAAATTAATATAGCTATTCTCACTTTCTTTTGATTAGTGTTAGCATGGCACATCTTTTTCCATCCATTTACTTTTAATCTATATGTGTCTTTATATTTAAAGTGGGTTTCTTATAGACATCATATAGTTGGGTCTTGTTTTTTACTGACTCTGACAATCTCTGTTTTAATTTGTATATTTAGACCATTGATACTTAAAGTGATTACTGATATAGTTGGATTAATATCTACCATATTTGTTATTGTTTTATACTTGTTGCCCTTGTTCTTTGTTCTTATTTTTGTCTTCTACTCTTTTTGTCTTTTTTTTTTGGCCATGCTGTGCAGCTTGTGGGATCTTAGTTCCCTGACCAGGGATCGAACCCTTCCCCCCTGCAGTGCAAATGCAGAGTCCTTACCACTGGACCACTGGACCAAAGAATCAGAGATTCTTTCCTTAGCTGTGTCCAGTCTACTAATAAGCCTATTACATGCATTCTTTACTTCTACTCATTTCTATTACAGTGCTTTTGACTCTAGCATTTCATTTTGATTCTTTCTTAGAATTTCTGTCTCTTTGCTTACATGGCCCAGCTGCTCTTGCATGCTGTCTACTTCATCTCTTAGAGCCCCTAACATATTAATCATAGTTGTTTAAAATTCCTAGTCTGATAATCCCAACATCCCTGCCATATTTGAGGCTTGCTCCGTCTCTTCAAACTGTGTTTTTTGCCTTTTAGTATGCCCTGTAATTTTTTCTTGATAGCTGGACATGACATACTGGGTAAAAGGAACAGCTGAAAATAGACCTTTAGTAATGTGGTGGTAAGGAGTGGAGGGAGAGGAAATGTTTTATGGTCCAGTGATTAGATCTCAGCCTTTTTAGTGAGACTGTGCCTCTGGACTGTGAACTTCACAAGTGCTTCTCAGCTCCCTCCCTTAGGTGCGACAAGAAGGCTAGAGTGGGCTGGAGTTGGGTATTTCTCTTCCCTCCAGGTTGGTTAGGCTTAACCCAGCAGATTAAGCTCTGTTTAAATAGTTTCTTCTGAGGGCAGACTTTAAGAAGAATAGAATGCTCTGGTATATTTCAAATGGTTAATTTTCCCCTGCCCCTGCCAGAAGCATTAGGAGATTTTTCTCTGATATTCACTGTGAGAACCTCCTCAAGGTAAAACTCACAAAAGTGTGCGGAGTTCCCCTATAACTGCGTCCCCGTGGATCTTTTTGCTATTTCGGACTTGACTGAGACTCAGTCTTCCAGTGGAGATTTGTGAACAAGATCCAGAAGCAAATGAATGCCATCTTGGAGGGATTCACAGAACTGCTTCCTACTGATTTGATTAAAAATGCTGATGAAAGTAAGCTGGAGTTGCTGATGTGCAGCCTTGGCAATGTGGACGTGAACAGTCGACTGGAGACAATATTTATATACAAGAAGGACTACTGCCCAGACCACCCTGTCATTCAGTGGTTCTGGAAGGCTGTGCTGCTGATGGACATTGAGAAGCATATCCAGTTTTACTGCAGTTTGTCACGGAAACATCCTGAGTACCCAGGAATGGATTTGCCTAATTTTATGGTTCCAGTGGTCCCCAGCTCTTTACAATATAGCAATGGAGAAGTCCTGAAAAACTTCCCAGAGCTCACACATGCTTTAATCGCCTTGATTTATCTCCAGCTGAAACCTTTGAAGATTTATGAGAGAAACTTGTGGTTGTGGAAGATACACAAGGTTTTGGGGGTGTGAATTAAGTGCCCCCTGCCTTGGGATGGTTGTTTGTGGAGCAAGTCCTGCTTGCGCTTTTGTATCTGCCTAACAGACTTGGCAGAGGCAGTGGCAGAATAGCAGTTGCAGGGAGTGGCTCCTGGAGCAGAGCCTTTGCTCATGCACTTGTGTAACAGAATGTGGGGTCCGGCTGCTCACAGCTCAAAAGCCAATAAAGAGGCAAGGTTGGTGGAAAGGAAAGTTTGTCTTATTTTGGTTGCCGGCAACCGGGGCAGGGGGTGGACGCCTGTCCAAAGGCCAACTCTCCGCCACTGACAATCAGCGGGCAAGAACATTTATAGACAGAGGGAGGGGGCTACATGCAGAAACAGCACAGTCAGCTCTGACAGTCATGTTGAAATTGGCCATCAGTGGTCTGATCAGTGTCATCTTGATTGTTTTAAGTACAGTTAGTCTTTAGTTCCAGGGTCGGTTTGTTCCCATTTCTTCGAGGCCAGTTCTCAGAACTGTGGCAGCTTAAGTCATGGCTACAGTCTGGTCATCATGTAGTTAACTTCTTCCACCTGGTAGGGGTTTCAGTATCTACAAGACAGCTCACAGGATATGGCTCAGAATTATTATCTATAGCCCTTGAGAGGAACTAAAAGTCCTTGGCTATGCTTAATGACTAAATTATTATTATTTGGTGTCCTTTGACTGTTTCTGTATTTTCTCACTTCTCTGATTAAGCTTATTTTTTGGTTAAAGTTTTTCCACAGACAAAAAGAAGGCTGAGAACATGGGGGGCAAGGACCATAGGGTCCTTCTCTGTTTCACTTACCCAAGTTCAGATGGGGGAACCTAGTCCCAGGTCTTGCATTTTCCACCACAAATTATCAACTGGATGATATCAACTGGCTACACTAATTACATTTCAGGAGAATTTATTTATGTCGTGCCTCTGTAGGCAAAGCCCTTAATAAATATTTTACATACTTAAAAAAAAAAAAACCTCGCAGTGACCCTGACTCTCCGACACTGAGCCTCTATCATTTAGTCAATTATAGTTCAGCTTTTCCTACCCTGGCACTGGTTCCACAGAAATTTTAGTTCATGGATTTTTGTTCTGGTAAATAGTGATTCTCTGTATTTGCCTGTCTCTCTGATTTGGGGGACAGCAGTTTGCCCTGTGACCTCACTTCTCTTATCCATCTGAGAAAAATTTTTGACTTTTCAGTTTGTTTAGCTTTATACTTGTTAGAATAGAATGGTAACTTTCAAGCCCCTTCATGCCAGAACCACACACTTCTTTTTTCATTTAATATATGTATATTCCACCTGTGTCAGTACGTATTCTATAAGCATTTGTTTTAATGAAATTTAGATCCTCCACTTTCTCTTTTTTTGGCTACACAAAATGTTTAAGCACAAACAAGTACAAATCCTGCTTCTTTTTTTTTGAAAATATATATTTATTTATTTGGCTGCACTGGTTTTAGTTGTGGCACATGGGATCTTGGTTGCCGCATGCGGGATCTTTAGTTGTGGCATGCAGGATCTAGTTCCCTGACCAGGGGGTCGAACCCGGGCCCCCTGCATTGGGAGTGCGGAGTCTTAACCACTGGACCACCAGGGAAGTCCCCTGCTTGATTTAAAACATGATTATAATCTCTATTAGTCACATTTGGTTCCTCTTACTTGCAAGAGACATCATGGGGGTTTCATTTTATTTTTAGAATACCACTCATCAGGTCCTCTCTTAAATCTCGATGAACATTAACAAGCATAGCTAATTTGCTCTCACAAGTTACTTGCTAGACAAATGCAGTCAATAAAAGCTCCTCCACTTGCTTGAGAAATAGAGGTCTAACATCATTGTCAGAGAATAACAGGTATTTTGTTAGAATTGCAATACTGGTGTTGCTTTTCAATCAGTTTTTTAAAAGAATAGAACTTGCTTAGAGTTTGGCAATTTATAAATCTTGATTTATATAATAGGTCCTCATTTAAATTTTTTAATTGCCTAAATTTTAATAAGTTTCTTCTCACTCTCTTGAGCCTATTTAAAGAGTCCTGAAGGGACATGAATTGGAATTGTGTTAATTTAGAAGCTTTAGTATGCTAATCAAAGAAAGCTGACTTCTGTATGCTAGAGACTTTCTAAGGCCCCTTAGATATTGTCCTTTATTCAAGTCAAAAGTTCCTATAGAAGTTTATGCATATTTTTATCATGCCTGGTAAAGGAATTCCATTTTGCAGATATTGACAAGTAATGGGTAAACATGAAAAAAGCTAATGGTTTAGAGGAAAGAAGAAGGCTCTGAGCCTTAGAATTACACACTGGTGTATAATATACACAGTGTATTCTAATTCTGATCAGAAGCACATGATAATAACAACTTCTCAAACATAGTTTTAAATGCCAGTAAATGTAACCCAGCAGGACCCTGTGGGGTCTTCCTAGGACAGACCCCTCCCCCACACCCTCTGCTTTAGCTCCTCTCTGAAGTACCCAGATAATAGCCTTTATGCACATTTCCTGAGCTTTTTTAACAGATGCTAAAACCACCACCAAATGGAAGAAATTAACTACTTGATGATCATGAGCACTAGCCCCCAGACCTACTGGCGCCTAAGGATTGATAATGTTAACCCTTCTGACACCGCCCTGTTACCTCACAATCAACCAATCAGAGAATTGTGCATGAGCTGATTGCGTACCCTGGGAAGCCCCTCCCTCACCTAGCCTTTAAAAATGCTTTTTGAAGCCCATCGAGGAGTTCTGGTGTTTTGGGCACCAGGGCTCCTGTGCTCCTTGCTGACGCGCTGCAATAAATGCTGCACCTTCCTTCACCACAACCCAGTGTCAGTAGATTGGCTTTACTGCGCGCGGGCCAGTAGACCCAAGTTTGGTTCGGTAACAGAAATACCAGAATTATGACAGACAAAAGCAAACAAGCAAGGTTAAAAAATGAAGATTTCCTGTTGTCGGCCACCTGCCACGGAATGGTTTCCTGTTGAATGCCACCTGACAGAAATTGCCACTGATGAATGGTCAGACAGCCAAAATCCCACATTACTGACGACAGAGGGGAAGAATAATTTGATAAATGCAAATCTGAAAAGCGACTTGGCTGGTGAGAGCCAAAAAGCTCAATCACTATCTACACCACTCACCAGAAGTTCCAGGAAAGGTGAGCTGTGGGCCTATGGGTTCAACATTGGAATGAGGTTTACCTTCAGGCTGTATACGTCTCTTGTCTCTGATGATAGAACTCAGGTGGGAAAGTCTCGGTAAACCTCTCTGGGTTGATTACCTCCATTGCTGCTTTCTGTTTTCTTGGGAGATCTCATTCAGCCCTGCTGCTGCTGCCCTCCTTGCCCATTCCAAGGATGATTGGGGTGGTCTTACTCTCTGTGAAGGTGGAATTGCATTGGAGGGGTTTCTCTCAGCTCTTCTGCCTTTGCCCTAATTTTCCGTCAGTGAAAGCTTAGAACGCCTCGGTGTTTACTCGCAGCTCTCCTAACTGCCTCCTCCAATTTTGTTGTACTATTCTCAGCACTTGGTAAGACCAGTGTGGCAAAGAATTGGGGACAGTGCTGTCTGAAACCGCACAACTCAGATGGGACTTGAATCCAGCCAAAACCCAGATTGGGATTTGAACCCATGGGCTGGGACTCGAATCCACTGTCTTTTTTTTTTTTTAAATTGTGTATTCTTTTTTGGCTGCACTGGGCCTTCGTTGCTGCACATGGGCTTTCGCTAGTTGCGGAGAGCAGGGGCTGCTCTTCATTGCGGTGGGCGAGCTTCTCATTGCGGTGGCTCCTCTTGCTGTGGAGCACGGGCTCCTGGCGCGTGGGCTTCAGTAGTTGTGACACGCAGGCTCAGTAGTTGTGGCTCATGGGTTTAGTTGCTCCACGGCATGTGGGATCTTCCTGGACCAGGGATCGAAACTTTGTCCCTGCACTGGTAGGCGGATTCTTAACCACTGTGCCACCAGGGAAGACCCTGAATCCACTGTCTTTTAATTGAGATTGCACACCTGGTCTCAGGGCTTAATGAAGCTCAGGTTCTTTATGTCTCAGCACAGAGGAATTCAGTGAGAGGCAGAGTAATAGGTAAGAAGTGGGTTTATTTAGAGAGATACACATTTCATAGACAGAATGCAGTCCATCTCAAAAGGTGAGAGGCCCCGAAATATGGGGTGGTTAGTTTTTATGGAGTGGGTAATTTCACAGATTAATGAGTGGGAGGATTATTCCAACTATTTGGGGGAAGGGGCAGGGATTTCCAGGAATTGAGCCACCGCCCACTTTTGGCCTTTTATGGTCAGCCTTGGAACTGTCATGGCACCTGTGGCCCTGTCATTTAGCATGCTGCTGTATTACAATGAGCATATAATGAGGCTCAAGGTCTACTGGAAGTTGAATCTTCCGCCATCTTGGACCTAATTGGTTCTAACCAGTTTATGTCATATCCACAATGGCTATGTCATTCTTAAAGGGTTGTGCCCTGCCCCCTTCCCTCCTGTTTCATTCTGACTGTTTCTCTGGCTCCTCTAGAGTATAATCTGTCAGCCCCACACATGGCCTGGAAAAGTTTGTTAGAAGATAGTGATTTCTGCTGAACCCCCTTTATGGTAGACTACTCCCTGCTCCATTTCAGGCAGAGATGAAAGCTGCTGTGGCTCTCTTCTGTCTTATAAAGGTCTTGTCGTTTCTGGAGTTTAGTTGGCAAACTTTTCTTTAAAGGGTCAAATAGTAAATATTTGGGGCTCTGTGTGACCCAAGAGGCAAAATTGAGCAGTACTTACTGAAAGGCTGTTCATGTTGAATAGTCTTTTTCACATTTTATAATTAAAAATGTAAAAACCAATCTTGGTTCCGAGACCAGACAAAAATAGGGGTCAGATGAATTTGGCTCGTGGGCCAAATCAACCTCTCGTTTGGTTCATTTAGATTTCTTTGTATCCTCATTGGTGGATTTTTAAAAATCTATGATTATGTCATCTTTCCAGCTTGCTTCTGTTTGTACGTTCAGAGGTCTGTTCCAAAGCCACTATAATAATGTCATGCCTTTATCTGATCCTGGATCTGATCTCATTCCAAGGCCTAAATCATTTTCTGCTGTTATAAACACACAGAGAAGTATGGAAATCCATCTTTTTTTTTTTTTTTGAGTCTTTTACTTTTTTTTTTTAACATCTTTATTGGAGTATAATTGCTTTACAATGGTGTGTTAGTTTCTGCTTTATAACAAAGTGAATCAGCTATACATATACATATATCCCCATATCCCCTCCCTCTTGCGTCTCCCTCTCATCCTCCCTATACCACCCCCCTAGGTGGTCAGAAAGCACCGAACTGATCTCCCTGTGCTATGTGGCTGCTTCCCACTAGCTATCTATTTTACATTTGGTAGTATATATAAGCCCATGCCACTCTCTCACTTCATCCCAGCTTACCCTTCCCCCTCCCAGTGTCCTCAAGTCCATTCTCTATGTCTGCATCTTTATTCCTGTCCTGACCATAGGTTCTTCATGACCATTTTTTTGTTTTTTTAGATTCCATAAATATATGTTAGCATGAGGTATTTGTTTTTCTCTTTCTGACTTCACTCTGTACGACAGACTCTAGGTCCATCCACCTCACGACAAATAGCTCAATTTCGTTTCTTTTTATGGCGGAGTAATATTCCATTGTATATATGTGCCACAT
>NC_041233.1:56209747-56211775 GCF_002837175.3 Physeter macrocephalus
CTCCATACTGTTCTCCATAGTGGCTGTATCAATTTACATTATTCCCACCAGCAGTGCAAGAGGGTTCCCTTTTCTCCACACCCTCTCCAGCATTTATTGTTTCTAGAGTTTTTGATGATGGCCAATCTGACCGGTGTGAGATGATATCTCATTGTCGTTTTGATTTGCATTTCTCTAATGATTAATGATGTTGAGCATTCTTTCATGTGTTTGTTGGCGATCTGTATATCTTCTTTGGAGAAATGTCTATTTAGTTCTTCTGCCCATTTTTGGATTGGGTTGTTTGTTTTTTTGTTATTGAGCTGCAAGAGTTGCTTATAAATTTTGGATATTAGTCCTTTGTCAGTTGCTTCGTTTGCAAATATTTTCTCCCATTCTGAGGGTTGTCTTTTGGTCTTGTTTATGGTATCCTTTGCTGTGCAAAAGCTTTTAAGTTTCATTAGGTCCCATTTGTTTTTTTTTGTTTTTATTTGCATTTCTCTAGGAGATGGGTCCAACAGGATCCTGCTGTGATTTATGCCATAGAGTGTTCTGCCTATGTTTTCCTCTAAGAGTTTGATAGTGTCTGGCCTTACATTTAGGTCTTTCACCCATTTTGAGTTTATTTTTGTGTGTGGTGTTAGGGAGTGTTCTAATTTCATACTTTTACATGTAGCTGTCCAGTTTTCCCAGCACCACTTATTGAAGAGGCTGTCTTTTCTCCACTGTATATCCTTCCCTCCTTTATCACAGATAAGGTGACCATATGTGTGTGGGTTTATCTCTGGGCTTTCTATCCTGTTCCATTGATCTATATTTCTGTTTTTGTGCCTGTACCATACTGTCTTGATTACTGTAGCTTTGTAGTATCGTCTGAAGTCCAGGAACCTGATTTCCTCCAGCTCCGTTTTTCTTTCTCAAGATTGCTTTGGGTATTTGGGGTCTTTTGTGTTTCCTACAATATGTGAAATTTTTTCTTCTAATTCTGTGAAAAATGCCATGGTTTAGGTAGGTTTATTCCTAGATATTTTATTCTTTTTGTTGCTATGGTAAACGGGAGTGTTTTCTTAATTTCACTCTCACTCTCAGATTTTTCATCATTAGTTAATAAGAATGCCAGAGATTTCTGTGCATTAATTTTGTATCCTGCTACTTTACCAAATTCATTGATTAGCTCTAGTATTTTTCTGGTATCATCTTTAGGATTCTCTATGTATAGTGTCTTGTCATCTGCAAACAATGACAGCTTTACTTGTTCTTTTCCGATTTGGATTCCTTTTATTTCTTTTTCTTCTCTGATTGCTGTGGCTGAAACTTCCAAAACTATGTTGAATAATAGTGGTGAGAGTGGACAACCTTGTCTTGTTCCTGATCTTAGAGGAAATGGTTTCAGCTTTTCACCATTGAGAATGATGTTGGCTGTAGGTTTGTTATATATGGCCTGTATTATGTTGAGGTAAGTTCCCTCTATGCCTACTTTCTCGAGGGTTTTTATCATAAATGGGTGTTGAATTTTGTCGAAAGCTTTTTCACATCTATTGAGATGATCATATGGTTTTTCTCCTTCGGTTTGTTAAGGAAGAGTTTGAGAAGGATAGGTGTTAGCTCCTTTCTAAATGTTTGATAGAATTTGCCTGTTAATCCATCTGGATCTGGACTTCTGTTTGTTGGAAGATTTTAAATCACTGTTTCAGTTTCAGTGCTTGTGATTTGTCTGTTTATATTTTCTATTTCTTCCTGGTTCAGTCTCAGGAAATTGTGTTTTTCTAAGAATTTGTCCATTTCCAGGTTGCCCATTTTATTGGCATATAGTAGCAATTTCTCATGATCCTTTCTATTCCTGCAGTGTCAGTTGTTACTTCTCCTTTTTCATTTCTGATTCTATTGATTTGAGTCTTCTCTGTTTTTTTCTTGATGAGTCTGGCTAATGGTTTATCAATTTTGTTTATCGTCTCAAATAACCAGCTTTTAGTTTTATTGATCTTTGCTATTGTTTCCTTCATTTCTTTTTCATTTATTTCTGATCTGATCTTTATGATTTCTTTCCTT
>NC_041233.1:56219160-56219873 GCF_002837175.3 Physeter macrocephalus
AACCCCACTTGATCATGGTGTATGATCCTTTTAATGTGCTGCTGGATTCTGTTTGCTAGTATTTTGTTGAGGATTTTCGCATCTATGTTCATCAGTGACATCGGCCTGTAGTTTTCTTTTATTGTGACATCTTTGTCTGGTTTTGGTATCAGGGTGATGGTGGCCTTGTAGAATGAGTTGGGGAGTGTTCCTCCCTCTGCTATATTTTGGAAGAGTTTGAGAAGGATAGGTGTTAGCTCCTTTCTAAATGTTTGATAGAATTTGCCTGTTAATCCATCTGGATCTGGACTTCTGTTTGTTGGAAGATTTTAAATCACTGTTTCAGTTTCAGTGCTTGTGATTTGTCTGTTTATATTTTCTATTTCTTCCTGGTTCAGTCTCAGGAAATTGTGTTTTTCTAAGAATTTGTCCATTTCCAGGTTGCCCATTTTATTGGCATATAGTAGCAATTTCTCATGATCCTTTCTATTCCTGCAAGCACTGTGGATGGAAAAGAGACTTGATGCGATTTCAATTTTCTTAAATTTACCAAGGCTTGATTTGTGACCCAAGATATGATCTATCCTGGAGAATGTTCTATGAGCACTTGAGAAAAAAGTGTGTTCTATTGTTTTGGGATGGAAAGTCCTATAAATATCAATTAAGTCCATCTTGTTTAATGTATCATTTAAAGCTTGTGTTTCCTTATTAATTTTCATTTTGGATGATCTGTC
>NC_041233.1:56220483-56226013 GCF_002837175.3 Physeter macrocephalus
TTTACATTTAAGGTAGTTATTGATATGTATGTTCCTATTACTATTTTCTTAACTGTTTTGAGTTTCTTATTGTAGGTCTTTTCCTTCTCTTGTGTTTCCTGACTAGAGAAGTTCCTTTAGCATTTGTTGTAAGCTGCTTGGTGGTGCTGAATTCTGTTAGCTTTTGCTTGTCTACAAAGGTTTTAATTTCTCTGTCAAATCTGAATGAGATCCTTGCTGGGTAGAGTAATCTTGGTTGTAGGTTTTCCCCTTTCATCACTTTAAATATGTCCTGCCACTCCCTTCTGGCTTGCAGAGTTTCTGCTGAAAGATCAGCTGTTAACCTTGTCGGGAGTCCCTTGTATGTTATTTCTTGTTTTTCCCTTGCTGCTTTTAATATTTTTTTTCTTTGTATTTAATTTTTGATAGTTTGATTAATATGTGTCTTGGCTTGTTTCTCCTTGGATTTATCCTGTATGGGACTCTCTGTGCTTCTTGGACTTGATTATTTCCTTTCCCGTATTAGGGAAGTTTTCAACTATAATCTCTCCATATATTTTTCTCAGTCCCTTTCTTTTTCTCTTCTTCTTCTGGGAGCCCCTATAATTCAAATGTTGGTGTGTTTAATGTTGTCCCAGAGGTCTTGGAGACTGTCCTCAATTCTTTTCATTCCTTTTTCTTTATTCTGCTCTGTGGTAGTTATTTCCACTATTTTATCTTCGGGTCACTTATCCATCCTTCTGCCTTGGTTATTCTGCTATTGATTTCTTCTAGAGAATTTTAAATTTCATTTATTGTGTTGTTCATCGTTTGTTTGCTCTTTAGTTCTTCTAGGTCCTTGTTAAACGTTTCTTGTATTTTTCTCCCTTCTATTTCCAATATTTTGGATCATCTTTACTATCATTATTCCGAATTCTTCTTCAGGTAGACTGCCTATTTCCTCTGCATTTGTTTGGTCTGGTGGGTTTTTACCTTGCTCCTTCATCTGCTGTGTGTTTCTCTGTCTTCTCATTTTGCTTCACTTATGTGTTTGGGGTCTCCTTTTTGCAGGCTGCATGTTCGTAGTTCCCATTGTTTTTGGTGTCTGCCCACAGTGACTAAGGTTGGTTCAATGGTTTGTGTAGGCTTCCTGGTGGAAGGGACTGGTGCCTGTGTTCTGGTGGATGAGGCTAGATCTTGTCTTTGTGGTGGGCAGGACCATGTCCGGTGGTGTGTTTTGGGGTGTCTGTGACCTTATTATGATTGTAGGCAGCCTCTTTGCTAATGGGTGGGGTTGTGTTCCTGTCTTGCTGGTTGTTTAGCATAGGGTGTCCAGCACTGTAGCTTGCTGGTCATTGAGTGGAGCTGGGTCTTAGCATTGAGATGTAGATCTCTGGGAGAGCTTTTGCCGTTTGATATTACATGGAGCTGGGAGGACTCTGATGGACCAATGTCCTGAACTTGGCTCTCCCTCATCAGAGGCACAGGCCTGACACCCTCCTGGAGCATGAAGGCCCTGTCTGCCACACGGCCAGGTACATGGGGAGTTTCTTGCCTTTTGGGAAGTCTGAGGTCTTCTGCCAGTGTTCAGTAGGTGTTCCGTAGGATTTGTTCCACGTGTAGATGTATTTCCGATGTATTTGTGGGGAGGAAGGTGATCTCCACACCTTACTGCTCCGCCATCTTGAAGGTCTCCTCCTGGATGTCCGTCTTATGGTTATCTTCTCAGAAAATAACTAAATGACTGTTTGAATAAAATGTATACATCTTTCAGATGTTACTAATCCGGAGCATATCCACTGGTACTAGTGGTAAATATTTTTATCATTTGTGAATTTAAGGTAACCAAAGGTATAGTTAACCTGAGGCCAGGCATTAAAATATACCTTAAATTATACATGTATATATGTGTACATTAAAGTATACATTACTCTCTTGTAATTAATCTCTGTAGGTAGTCTGTATATACCCAGAGAGCAAAGTGGTTTTTTTTGTGTTGACAACCAAAATGGCTCTGCATGATCCTCCAAATGATGGTGTTTACATTTTAAGATGTTGGCAAGCATGTCTGGCTGCTATTATTTTAGGGTGTCCTGAGTTTAAAAGGACATATGCTTTATTAGGGTAAGTGGGTAATGGGGAGTGGTTCTCTAATGGGTATAGAGTTTCAGTTTAGAAACACTTAGAAATGGTTAGGATGGTAAATTTTACATTATGCGTTTTTTACCACAATACAAAAATTTGCTTTAAAAATATTATTACATAAATAATACCTGATAATTATGGAAACATCAATAAATACAGACAAGCAAAAAGGAAAATAAAATCACCGACAATCCTAACAGCTGAGATTTCTTATTGCATAAATACATAAATGCATAAATTATGTGTACGTTCACATTTGGATTTGCTGCTTAATAACCTGACTTTTTCAAACAAAGTTTACACTATTTTCAACCATGTTTTAAGTTCTATGTTCTTAATTGAAAATGCAGAGAAGTAGGATGTTTCACATTTCTGTAAACTGTAAGGCCTCAAGACAGAAGTGCAGTGGCACGTTTAGGGGTACATGCCCCTCCATTGATGCTTCTGTGTTTAGGTCATGTGTCCTCAGGAGAAAGAAAGGTTCCCCAACTCCTGGTTTGTCAGCCAGCTCTACTGACATCTTTCAGTAGTTCCTTTTAAGTATGAACCCATCTACAGAGGCTTCTGGTACCTTGGGAACTGGTGTGTCTACCTGTCCCTGGGGCTCTTCAGTCACATGTCTATCCACTGGGGTAATGTAAATATGTGTCTCAGCAAGGTTAACGATTAAATTGTTGGGATGAAAGGTCAGAAGGCCTGCCTTTGGAACATCAGAACATCAGAATGGGAGATAACATGTTGCTACTTGCCTTCGACCTTCTCTGAGGAAAAGAGTAAGTAAGAAACAACACAGTCATACAAGAGTCTTCATTCCAGAAGTGATCTAGGAATCATGCTGGAGAAGTTCTGCAACTCTACTTTTTGGGTAAGAAATTACACTTGTCCTCACTGTTGACTCTTCTCAACTCGGAACAAGTAGTAGATTAGCCTAGAGTGACCACTAATAAGAACTAGAAAAGTTAGATGTGCAGTTGGTCTAAAGTTCAGGGTTTCTTTCTTTTTTTTTTTTTAAGTTAAGTCATAATATCTCCCTAGGATATTCTATGTGGGAGAGATAATATATTTCTGCTCTAAAATATGTTTATTGTATCTCACACTCTTTTCTCTTTTCTCGGACTAGGTAGCTGCAAAATGTCCTTCTCTAAAGAGAAATATGGGAAAGGCTTCCAATTTCATCAGTGTTAGGAGGGGGAATTGTTGTTTGTGGAGTATTAGGACAAAGAGAAGTTCTATGATTGAGTCTTGCTGAGAAATGTTGATGTTGAAATAATACTGACATGTTCTAGAGGAACTGGCAATTAGTGATGTGACTAGAAGTTGAGGCTAGGGATGCAAATTTGGGCATCCTGAGCACTGAAACAAGTTTTGAACCATTAAAGCAGAGAATTCAAAACAGTGAGCATCAGGACCAAATGGTTTAGTGGAATAGAAATTTAGGGATTTTGAGGAAGTGTGGTCTGCAGACTCCTAGGATCAGAATCATCTGGAGTGCTTGTTAAACTGGTTTAACTGTCTTAGGTAATTCTTCTGAATTCTAAAGTTAGATAATTTTATGGAGAGAGGAGAAGAGCAGGAATGAGATAGCAGAGCAAGTGGACAGCACTTCCCATCCTAGAAAGAACCTGGACCCAAGGCCCTCGAGGCCAGGACATGTATACCACAGGAAGGTGGGGCTTAACATGCCCCAGGATCTCACCAGGCCATCTCAAGAGAATTCTTTCTGAGGATCATCTGACAGATCATCTTGGTCAGGGCACCACAGTCTTTAAAGCGTCTGTGCAAACAGCTGAACAAAGCAAAAAATATTGGTAAGAAGAGAATAATCTACCCTCACATGACTCAGATGTAAGAACTGGTGCCCCACCTTCACCTCACAAGATATTTCTATTTATTGCAGAATGCAAAGACCAGTAGAAAACTTGCTGGGAATAAACCTTCCCTCCAATGTGCCACTGCTGCTCCTGTACCTAAGGCCTCTTCACTATCTGACTTAAGCCCCTAGGGCTATAGGAGATTAATTGCCAAAGTGTGACTAAGCATTCTGCTACCTTCAGGTTAGGTTTGAGTGTCTGCCAGTGAGTTCAATCAATGCTAAAAACTAGAATAAGAAGTTTTTATATCCCAGGACTGTTTTCCCCTTTGGGTTGAGGAATGGTCCCTCTTCTTCCCACAACTTGGCAAATGTGGTGGTGAAATTAAATCATAATAGGTGGTGGAGAAATTCACTTAGAATCACAGAAAGAAAGGTTTTTAGAGGGTGGATTGGTTAGAAAAGTCACTAAATGACATTTAATGGTGAATTTATATCAATGGAGTTGAATAGGAAAATACAGCTAGTTAAAGGGTCAGGCTAAATATGGATATAGAACTGGGTTAAAATTGTTTGGAAGCAAGGGTAGGGATGGGTGTGGGCTGGGGGCTGGTATTCTCTTTTTTAAAATGCATGTATCCAACAATCATTCCATTTTGGTCCCCCAGAATTCCTCATTCCTGGATAGCCCGGAGGTGGACCTGCCACTTTGTTTTGAGCAAACTGTTCTGGTGTGGATTCCCTTGGGCTTCCTTTGGCTCCTGGCCCCTTGGCAGCTTCTCTATGTGTATAGATCCAGGACCAAGAAATCTTCTATAACCAAACTCTACCTTGTTAAGCAGGTATGGGAACCCCACTATTTTCTAATTAATTTTGTGGTACACAATAGAGACATTTTCTTGGTGGTTCAAGTGTCTTCTTCTCTGTCTTTAACCAGCTTTTCCAGGTAGAGCCATGCTCTGGATGTCCCTGTCTCCACCTGTCCTATGCCTCATTGGCCTCCTGCTATACTTCTTAGTTAAGTTACTTTGATTCTTGCATAAGAATAATGACTCTTAAATCTTATGGATATTGGACTCTGGAAACACCAATGATGAGTAATCAGTCAGTTGAATAGTTATGGTCTTTTCAGCATTTGAGAAGCAAATGCTGGATTATCTATCTTTAAGCTGTTCTAATTAATCAGGAGACTATAATTCAGTTGGCATCTACATGAGGTAAAAATGAACTATCTAATGTGTCCTCTGCTCCATTCAGCCAATCCAAACATTGCTCTTCTCCCCAGGCTTGGATCTGAAATAGGGCTTCCATTTTCCCAAAGTCAACCCTGAGTCTGGATGGTCGCTCAAAGTAGAGGGAGGAAGGGTGTGTGCTCACGGTGATATGCCTGAGTAGGGAAATAATGGAAAGAACAGGGGCTGCAGGAGGAATGAGGGTAGGAGCCTCTCAGCCAGCTGCACTGATTAATGCAGAGAAAGTCTTGTGAGAATCGAAAGATCCTCAACTGAGATTGTAAGACTACCTCTTAAAATCTATCATCTGCTTCTTTTCACTAGGTTTTTTTCTATCTGTCCTGATTTTTTTTTTTTTTTTTTTTTTTTTTTTTTTTTGCGGTAC
>NC_041233.1:56226086-56255882 GCF_002837175.3 Physeter macrocephalus
TCCTGCTGTGGAGCACAGGCTCCGGACGCGCAGGCTCAGCGGCCATGGCTCACGGGCCCAGCCGCTCCGCGGCATGTGGGATATTCCCGGACCGGGGCACGAACCTGTGTCCCCTGCATCGGCAGGCGGACTCTCAACCACTGCACCACCAGGGAAACCCCTGTCCTGATTATTAAACAGGGCTTTAGAGAGGCAAATTAGATTCGGTGTTCTATGAGCATACAGGCCAATGACCTCAGGTTACTGCAGTTTAAAAAGAAGGAAGGAAGAAATTTGGCCAAAGGAAGTTGGATTTGCATTGACACTCTGAGGTGGCGTGGTGGTGTGTTTTGTCTACTCTGGATAGAAGAACAGTCTGCTAGAGCTTGGAGCAGGGCTATTGTCTCCCTCGCTAACCTGAGTGCCCAACACAGGGCCTACCACTTGGTACGCATTTGTTGAATGTTGGTATTAAATACACTCTAGGAATAGGGATTGAGTCAAGAGTGTGTTAGACTGAACATTAAACAGCATGCTTCAGTACCCTTGGGGATGAGACAGAGCTTCTGGTTAGTCAAGTCAGAGGGCTTCTATCATTTTCTGGAGCTTCCAAGAAAAGGTTGGGTAATGAGTAAATCAGTATCCCATTTTTTAATTTTAATTTTTATTTTTTTTCTCGGTACGCGGGCCTCTCACTGTTGTGGCCTCTCCTGTTGCGGAGCACAGGCTCCGGATGCGCAGGCTCAGCGGCCATGGCTCACGGGCCCAGGCGCTCCGCGGCATGTGGGATCTTCCCGGACCAGGGCACTAACCCGTGTCCCCTGCATCGGCAGGTGGACTCTCAACCACTGCGCCACCAGGGAAGCCCCCTGTATCCCATTTTTATCATAGCTATTAATTAACTTTTAATAAACAACTTTATTGAGAAATAATTCTCAATAATATCATACAATTTTACCCATTTAAATACAATTCTTTTTTTAAAGTATTTTCATGATATGTGTAACCATCGCCACAGTCAATTTTAGAACATTTTTTCCCTCAAAAAGAAATCCTTTATCAACCCCTATCTCCCCATCTATCCTAGCCCTAAGCAACCACTAGTATACTCTTTGTCGCTATAGTTTCCCTATTCTAAACATTTCATATGAATGGAATCATATAATACATGATCTTTTATTATTGGCTTCTTTTACATAGCATAAGGTTTTCAAGGTTCATGCATGTTATTTGAGGCTCATCCATAATATTCCATTGTATGGATATATCATGTTTTGTTTAACTTTTATAAACACAAATCTCTATAGATAAAACTCTGTAGATAAAAAGAAATGTATTAGCTTTTTTTTTTTTTTTCCTGTAGCTAATAATCCATTCACCCTTGCTCATAGTTTCAGGAGCTTCGTTTATAATTTATACTTTTTTTTGTCCTCCTCCCTGAGATAGGCACAGAGGAGCGTCCTCTTAAAAATTTCAGAATAATTGGTTTTTCCTCTGAAACAGAAGTATAATTCCTCAGAAAGTAAAAATTCACTTCTTTGAGAAACTTCTTCTTGGATCACTCCTCAATTTGACTTCATTTCTTCGCTTCCTGTTCTACCTGCCTTTGGGCTGTTTGTTCCTCTCTGATTCTCTTGAACTGTCATTGCTGTTTGGTCATTAGTGCAGTGTTTACCTCATCTGGACTAAGTCAATTTGCTTGACTAAGCTAATGAGAGACTCTACCAGTTTGTTTAAAGGTGCACCCTTACCCGAAGGACCCTGTGCATAGTAGGTAATTGAATGAATTGAATTAAAAAATGAATGAATGAGCGAGCTCATATTTAGTCCCAGGGTAACAAAAGAGGAGTATTGTTCTGGAGGTTGTGGATCTATTGAGGTCAGATGTGCAGCAAAAGTGGACTTACTGTTGAACTAGTGAGACGTGGGAATCATCTTCAAGTATTTGTGGAAATATAACATAGAAGACTACCTAGCTTATTCTGAAAAGTTTCAGAGAGCAAGATGAAGGTAAGTCAGTGTAGGTTGTTCCAGGGGAGCTGACTTTAGCCAAACATACAGAAGAACTTTCTTTCTTTTTTTATTTTTTTGTGGATGATTTACCCTTTTTATCCCTTACTCTTACACAAACTTTAAAAAAGACAGAAAATCAAAGATAAGTAAATTATTTTCAGCTGTATCAAAGTTTAAGAACTTAAATTTGAGATAGCTTTATCAGTTGACTTTTCTTTGAGAGGGTTTTAAATAAGTTCAGTTGTGAAGACCATTACAAAGGTGGAAGAACTTTCTTATAGTAATAACCGTCTGATAGTAGAATGGTCTGCTGGGGTATGTAGTTCCTGAAAATATTGAAACTGAAGTTAGACGTTTGTGTTCCAGGGAAGTGATGGAAATAGACACCCTCTGTAATGGGTCGAAGTTTCAACCAGAGTGGCACTGGGAAAAGGAGGACTGTGCAGAGGTGGAAAGATTAAATATGGCCAAAACACTTTACTTTCTTTTTTTTTTTTTGGCTGCACCACATGATTTGCAGGATCTTAGTTCCCAGACCAGGGATTGAAGCCATGCCCTCGGCAGTGAAAGCACTGGGCCCTTGGACTGCCAGGGAATTCCTTACTTTTTAAAAAAAAAAAAAATTTATTTATTTATTTATTTATTTATGGCTGCATCGGGTCTTAGTCGCAGCATGTGGGATCTTTTTTTTTCTTTTTAAATATTTATTTATTTTTGGCTGCATTGGGTCTTCCTTGCTGTGTGGGGGCTTTCTCTAGTTGCGGTGAACGGGGGCTACTCATCGTTGCAGTGCAGTGGCTTCTCTTGTTGCGGAGCTCGGGCTCTAGGCACGTGGGCTTCAGTGGTTGTGGCACGCAGGCTTCAGTAGTTGTGGCTCGCGGGCTCTAGAGTGCAGGCTCAGTAGTTGTGGCACACGGGCTTAATTGCTCCATGGCATGTGGGATCCTCCTGGACCGGGGCTCAAACCCGTGTCCTCTGCATTGGCAGGCGGATTCTTAACCACTGTGCCACCAGGGAATCCTGGCACACAGGATTTTTCATTGTGACACGCGGGCTTCTCTCTAGTTGTGGCCCACGGGCTCCAGAGTGTGTGGACTCTGTAGTTGAGGCACGCAGGCTCTCTAGTTGTGGATCACGGGCTCAGTAGTTGTGGCACGTGGGCTTAGTTGCTCCTCAACACCTGGCATCTTAGTTCCCCAACCAGGAATCGAACCCGCATCCCCTGCACTGGAAGGTGGATTCTTAACCACTGCACCACCAGGGAAGTCCCCGTACTTTCTTTTTTAATACCAATGATATTGTGTCTCTTTAGGAAGCTGAGTTCAGTAAACTCCACGTGCACTTGAAACTCCTCCAGTGATTCAGAGATCAAGGGCAAAGACTATTTACGGACTTGGTAATCATTAAACAACCACAATATTTCCCTGATTGTGATTAAGAAAAGCCTATGTATGTTTCTGATTATAAAAGAATACATTATTGTAGAAAGTTTATTTGATTATTGTAGAAAGTTTGTCAACTCTAGGGAAATAGGAAATCATTGATAATTGTATCACTCTGACATACTCCTGTTAACATTTTGAGATGTTTCCTTTTACTCTCTTTAAAAAACTAAACAAACAAACAAAAAAACAAAATGAAAAGAAAAAGACTCATTCTCACCCCTCTAGTCCTGTTCTCCAGAGGCCGCCATTTAAAATTATTTTGATGGTTACCTCCATATCTGCAAATAATGTGTTTATACCTGTATTTCTTGATCCATCAACTTCAAAAAATATCTATTTCTGTCCTCTATGAAAGACAAAGAATTTAGCTCATTGACCCAACTCCCTAGCTTCCTTTTTCTCTCTTCCTCTTTCTCTCAGTCTTTTAATTTTGTATGATTATGTTCTGTTCTTCTGTAGGTTACATTTATACCTAAAAATAATCTGCCATCAGTTTTATTTTATTTATTTATTTGGCCGTGCCACACAGCTTGCAGTACCTTAGTTCCCTAACCAGGAATTGAGACCAGGGTTTGAAACTGAGGCCACGACAGTGAAAGCCCTGAATTCTAACCACTGGATCATCAGAGAACTCCCCTCCCCATCCTTTTTTTTTTTGCCATCAATTTTAGGCTCTAGTTCTTCCTTTCTTCTTCCTTAATTCACATATAACATTGTATAAGTTGAAGGTGTATAGCATGTTGATTAGATATGTTTATATATTGCAATATGATTACCACCATACTGTTAGCTAACACTTCTATCATGTCACATAATTATCTTTGTGTGTGTGAGAACATTTAAGATCTAATCTCTTAGCAACTTTGAAGTATGTGATACAGTATTTTCTATAATCACAAGTGCATGACAAACTTGCAGTTAGAAGATAAATAAGTTCTGGAGATCAAATGAGATTTTTTTCAGTTTATAGTCTTTTTTAAAACTGAGGCATAATTGACATATAACATTATATTAGTTTCAGCTGTACAGCATAAGAATTTGAAATAATCACTACAATAAGTCTAGTTAACATCCATCACCATACATAGTTACATAATTTTTGTTCTTGTAATGAGAACTTTCAATATCTACTTTCTTTTTTTTAAATAAATTTATTTATTTTATTTATTTTTATTTTTGGCTACATTGGGTCTTCATTGCTGCAGGAGGGCTTTCTCTAGTTGCGGCGAGCGGGGGCTGCTCTTTGTTGTGGTATGCAGGCTGCTCATTGTGGTGGCTTCTCTTGTTGCAGAGCACGGGCTCTAGGCATGCGGGCTTCAGTAGTTGTGGCGCGTGGGCTTAGTTGCTCCGCAGCATGTGGGATCTTCGCGGACCAGGGCTGGAACCCGTGTCCCCTGTATTGGCAAGTGGATTCTTAACCTTGCACCACCAGGGAAGCCCTCAATATCTACTCTCTTAACAGTACTGTATTGTATATTTGAAAGTTCTAAACTATAGTCACCATGCTGTACATTATATCCTCATCTCGATGCCCCTTTGTGTAAGACAAGAGATTTAGTGTTCCCAATAAAATTTTCAGAAAGAGCAATAGTAAATAAAGTCTCTAGGTTCTTGCTTTCTGAAAATGTTGGTCTGACTATGGAATGCTAGGTTCAAAAAAAATTTGTTTTTAAGTTTGAAGATATTGCTATGTTATTCCCCCAAATCCTGTGCTACCAAGTTAGAATTCTTCTCATTCCTTGTTATCCTCTCTAGAAGCTTTATCCTCTTTATTCTTGATGTCCTGAAATTTCATAAGAGTGTCTACATGGGTCTTTTTTCATTCAATGGGTTCTATACTTTTAACCTAAAGACTCATGTCTTATCTCTGAGAAATTTTTATATTATTCTTTTCATTTCCTTTCCTCTAATTTTAAAAGTCCATATCTCTAGAACTTCTTATTAGATAGATGTTGGACTCGCTGAATTGTTCCTCCTTCTCAACTCTTTAGAATTTCTTTTTCTCTTTTCCCCTCTGTTCTGAGAGATTTTCCTAATTTTTTCTTTTAATCATCCTAAAGAGCCTTTATTTTAGCAATAATGGGATTGATTCCTAAGAATTCTTTGCTAAATAATAGCACTTATCCTATTAGTTAAAGGTGCTTTCTTTGCTGGTTTTCATTATAAAGGGCCCAATATCTCTGCCTGAGCCATTCTGGATGGATGAAGCTTATGGAATGAGTAGGCATAGATGGATGGGAGTAGGGAGGGGTGAGGGTAGGGGAGCTGATACTAAAGATCTTCATCTTGAGGGATAAGGTACTGGTGGACCTCCTCAGTGGAGGTAATAATTCTCCCTCCTGATGGGTGGGCGGTAGTCCTTTAGAACAGCAAGATGTGTATCATGTCTTAAGAGCTCATAGTACAAATATTTGACAGACTTGGAGTCATTTTATGGTCACAGAGTTGCAGTCATTAACTTCAAAGTTTATATGGGGAGAAGGCTGGGAGTAATGACCAAGGAAAGGGAATAGTGCCATCCCAAGTGGGTTGGAGGAATTCCCCCTTTAAATCTATTTTATTAGTTATCTATTGCTATGTAACAAATTACTCCAAAACTTAGCGGCTTAAAAATAAACTTTTTTTTTTTTAATCTCAGTTTTCATGGGTCAGAGATTTGGGAGCAGCTTACCTGACTTCAGGGTCTGTCATGAGGTTGCTGTTATTAACATGCAGGCTCTGCCTAAGGTCACCTGAAGGCTTGACTGGGGCTAGAAGATCCTGCTTCTAAATTGACACACCCACATGGCTTTTGGCAGGAGGTCTCAGTTCCTTACCAAGTGGACCTCTCCATAGAGCTACTTGAGTGTCCTCACGATGAGGCTGGAAGTTTCCCTTGCTGTGAGTGATCCGAGAGAGAGAACAAAGAGGAAGCCACATTGTTTTCTATGACTTAATCTTGGAAGTCGCACACTGTCACTTCTGCCATATTCTATTTATTACAAGTGAGTCAGAGTTCAGCCCATACTCAAGGGAAGGGGAACTAAGCTATCTTTTGAAGGGAGGAGTATTGCAGAATTTGTGGACGTATTTTAAAACCGTGACAATCAACATTCCTTAACAACACTTAGCATACTTTGAACTTTATTCCATTACTTGAACTATATATATCCATTGATTCCATAATTATTGAGTGTGTTATCTGAATCATTGCCTACCATATTTATTGAAGTATAGTTGATGTACAATGTTATATAAGTTACAGATGTACAATACAGTGATTCACAATTTTAAAGGTGAAAACTCCATTTATAGTTATTATAAAATATTAGCTATATTCCCCATGTTGTACAATATATCCTTGTAGCTTATTTTATACTTAAGAGTTTGTTCTTCTTAATCCCCTACTCTTATATTGCCCCTCCCCTCTTCCCTCTCCCCACTGGTAACCAACTAGTCTGTTCTCTGTGAGTCTGCTTCTTTTTTGATAACAAAAAGAATATAATATAAATATAAATTCTCTAGTTTGTTATATTTTTTAGATTCCACATATAAGTGATATCATACAGTATATGTCCTTCTCTGACTTATTTCACTAAGCATAATGCCCTCCAGGTCTATCCATGTTGCTGCAAATGGCAAAATTTCATTCTTTATTATGACTGAGTAGTATTCCATTGTGTGTGTGTGTGTGTGTGTGTGTGTGTGTGTATCACATCTTCTTTATCCATTCATCTGTTGATGGACACTTAGGTTGCTTCCATATCTTGCACTACCTACCATTTTTACCATCCATTACTGGGAACCATTCTATTCTTAAGAATGATATCTTCCTAACAGTGTTTTTTTTGCCTTCTCAGGTGCTTGTTGGGTTTCTTCTTATTCTGGCAGCCATAGATCTGGCCCTTGCACTCACAGAAGACACTGGACAAGCCACAGTCCCTGCTGTTAGATATACCAATCCAAGCCTCTACCTGGGCACATGGGTAAGGCCCATCATCACTTCTATCCTCTTTATCTTCTCTCTACTCATAGCCATCCAGCTGAAATATGCTCTTGTGGAATGAAATAAAGTCCAATTTCATCTACCTTTTTCAAGGGACCTATGATGAAGCAAAGCTTGGTTGTAATAGGGTGAAACCAATTTTAGCTTTTTCCATTGTGTGTGTGTGTGTGTGTGTGTGTGTGTGTGTATCACATCTTCTTTATCCATTCATCTGTTGATGGACACTTAGGTTGCTTCCATATCTTGCACTACCTACCATTTTTACCATCCATTACTGGGAACCATTCTATTCTTAAGAATGATATCTTCCTAACAGTGTTTTTTTTGCCTTCTCAGGTGCTTGTTGGGTTTCTTCTTATTCTGGCAGCCATAGATCTGGCCCTTGCACTCACAGAAGACACTGGACAAGCCACAGTCCCTGCTGTTAGATATACCAATCCAAGCCTCTACCTGGGCACATGGGTAAGGCCCATCATCACTTCTATCCTCTTTATCTTCTCTCTACTCATAGCCATCCAGCTGAAATATGCTCTTGTGGAATGAAATAAAGTCCAATTTCATCTACCTTTTTCAAGGGACCTATGATGAAGCAAAGCTTGGTTGTAATAGGGTGAAACCAATTTTAGCTTTTCACTTGCTTTTAAACACTACTTTTATAATGCCTTCTTCCTAAGGTAAGTATTAGCTTTAATGATTAACATGTGTACCTTATGCCCTCATATCTTGCCATCTAAGGATCACAGATGAAATCCAAGTTTCTTGACGTAAAAGAATTTTCTACATGCTGTAAACATTATTTTAAAATTGATTGGTGACTCTAATCAATGGATCACTGAGTCTAGACTTGTTTGTGTAAATTTGATGACAGAAACTTATATCTCTCCTATAGGCAGAGTTTTTTGTGGGGGGAGGGAGAGCTGTACAGTGTTTAAAAAAACAATTGAATTCATTACCATCATTTTATTTTATTTATTTATTTTTTATTTTTGGCCGCGTCAAGTGGCTTGTGGGATCCTAGTTCCCCAAACAGGGTTCGAACCCAGGCCTCCAGAAGTGAAAGTGCCAAGTCCTAACCACTGGACCGCCAGGGAATTCCCGTTACCATCATTTTGAAAGAGGAAGATACAACGTAATTATTTTGATTCCTAAACTTTCTTGAAAAATCAGAATGCCTGGCAATTTTGGGCCGATATTCCCACAGGGCAGCGGTCAGCTAGGACTGAGTAGCAGTTGGTTGCATTAGACCAGGTATGTGCTCAGTACCGTCCTCCACCCTCACTTCACTCAGTAACAAGCTCTGTTTGGCCCCTGTAAGGACTTCGTTTTGTCACCGTTGTTATAAAACAGAGAAGAGTCTAGGCAGCGGTGCGCTGGAGCCAGCTCACAGATCTGACTGTGCCTCTCTTCCCAACTCAGCGCTGCGTTTGGTGACATCATGTTGGAGATTGAAATCCACCACGGCGGGAGTATTTATACCATGGAAATTCACACATGCCACAAATCATGGCTTTGTTTTCAGAATGCCAGTTTACTAGCACAGCACTGGGTCTGGGAAAACAACATTTAATTAATTATAACTAAGTGAATAATGTGAGGCAAAGTTTTTTGTTGTTGTGAATTTCTTAGTCTAATATTAGAAAATACTGTGATACAGACACCTTGCACCTATTCAGCAGAATCTGCCTCCCCAACCTGATTACTGTAGTGCCTGAAATTATTTTCTTGGGCCTTAGAAAGATTTTTCTAGCTCCCAGAGTTATTCCATTTAGATGCAGGTGGTGACCTTCTGCGTTCTTGTCTGACTCCCTGCCCAAGTGTGGTGAATAGAGATAGGATAGGGAAGGGAGTTCCAGAGAGAGCACTGGGGTCCTGAAAGAAAAAGTCGGATGTTATCAGGGAGGAAATGTACTATTTGGCATCAGATTAGTTACAACAGTCTCCCCCTTCAGCCCCCGTTTCTTCCCCTGTTCTCTGACATCCTTCTTGCCTCTTGTCCTTGGTGTTAGTGACAATATTTTTCAAAACATGTGAATTTCTCTCTAGATCCTGGTTTTGCTGATCCAGCACAGCAGGCGATGGTGTGTACAGAAGGACTCTTGGTTCCTGTCCCTGTTCTGGATTCTCTCAATACTCTGTGGCACTTTCCAGTTTCAGACTCTGATCCGGACACTCTTAAGGGTAAGGAGGAAAGAGATGGTGATATGAGGAGGTACCGCTGGGCAACTTCTAAGTTGGAGTAAATGACATAAGGTAAATTGAGTTGCAGGGTAGGATTGTATTTAGGGGATTTGATAATAGACTTTAATCACAAGCATTGATACGTAGGGGCTGTTTAGACGTAATTCAGATAAAAGGCTCCTTTTCTTTGTCGCCCCCACCCCCCATAGGGCAGCAACTCTAATCTGGCCTACTCCTGCGTGTTCTTCATCTGCTATGCATTCCAGATCCTGGTCCTGATCCTTTCAGCATTTTCAGAAAAAAATGACTCCTCAAAAGTGAGACTCTAAATATGACCACTTCATATATTATTTAATTGGATGGTATCTTGACAGATGTAACTTTGAGATATATAGGTCTCATGAAGGTCCCACAAGCCCAGAATATAGTAGTATAGTCCATTTTGTGATGTAAGGAAACAAAGTGACTAGAATTTGGAAACACTGGCTTTTATATTGACCCACCAAGCTTCAGTATGGTCAGTTAATTCATACATCTATGCCAAGAAGTCTGGTTATCATTCTACTGGTGACCTTAGGGTCTCCAAACAAACACGTTGACCAGCCTATTTCAGTGTCATATCTAGTTTCTAGCACAACATCATATTTAGAAAACTCAACTGATTTTAGAGTTCCATAGAATTCCTGTTTCTAATTGATTTACTGTCTGATTTTTTGTGTGTCTTGCAGCATCCTTCAACCACAGCTTCATTTCTGAGTAGCATCACCTTTAGTTGGTATGACAGGTAGGAAATGCCTGGAGTGTGGCTTGTCTATATCCCTCCCCCCTCACTCTCCTGAAAGTGATGGAAATCTTAATTTTAAAAGTGCCTGCCATGGCTTCCATTTCTCCTCTGCTTAGGGTCAGAGAATGTTAAAACGTACAGATCAGTTTACTTCAGTCCCTTCACTGGGCAGATGTGGAAGCTGAGGAGACGAAGGAGGGGGATTTGCTCTTGGTAGACTGAGGAGTTCATGAAAAAAAAGGATAGGAGGAAAAGGAGGCAGTAGGACAGGAAAAGGGAAATTTGGGGGCAAGGAGTGTGGCACAGACTTGGGTAAGGGATGAAATAGCTGTTCTGGGCTTCCAGAGGGTCTGGAGCAGCCATCCTTGGCCTTTGTAGTTCCATGGACCCCCTTTGGCAGCCTGGTAACACCCATGAATCCCTTCTCAGATGATGTTTTAAATGTGTACAATAAAAGACATGGGATTATAAAGGGAAACATATATTGAAATGTAGTTACCAAATTTGTGATATAGTAGTACATGTGCTTCTTTATTAATGCATTAAATATCAAGACCTAATGCTGGCTGGGTTTAATAGTTTCAAAGCAGTGATGAGTGTAAATGAGCCATGAAAACATCCGTGACTTTTGTTACCTGGTAACAAAGGCACAAGTACTCTGTTTTAGAACTGTGGTGGGTTGACTACATTCATATTAGAAGGAAAGGCTAAATTTCAGTTAGAAGCTAATAAAAATAAAGATGTAATTTATTTTCCATCCATGTTCTCAAATCCCAGGTTGAGAAGCCCGGATCTAGAGAGAGAGAGAGCATTAGAGGCAGCCTCCAGGTCTGCTCAGTTCCTTAAGGGCATCGTGGAGGCTCCTCAGGGAGATGCCAGGGCAGCAGAGAGGCAGCCAGTATTTGAGAAGGAAGGAACAGGATCGGGGGAGGTGATGCTCTTTTGGCTCTCAATTCAGTAGCACTCCTTCCCCTTCTCTTGCTTTCTCCCACCTTCCATCACCCCCACGCACTCCCTTTTCTGCTCTCCCCACTCCTCTTTCAAGTTCCAAGAGCTAGGAGCTGGGGTAGTAGAGCAAGGGAGAAGCCCCATTCTTCTGTCCCTCCATCCTGGGACTGGATGGTTTTGACAGAGGCAGCGAGGAGACAGCCTCTGGCCCCAACTGTAGGGCCTCAGCCTGTGGGTCACTCTTGTTCCAGCATTGTTCTGAAAGGCTTCAAGAAACCTCTGACGCTCGAAGATGTCTGGGATATTGATGAAGAGACTAAAACAAAGACACTAGTCAGCAGGTTTGAAAAGTACATGGCAGGAGAGCTGCAGAAGGCCAGGCAGGCATTCCAGAAACGGCAGCAGAAGAACACCCAGCGGAGCCCTGGAGCCAGGCTGCATGGTTTGGACAAGACCCAGAGTCAAAGCCAAGATGTCCTGGTCCTGGTAACTTTCCCATGAGTGTCTGTTCGAATGTGCTGTATGTCTTAGGCAAGAGGACACCATGTCCTGGTGAATCTGTCCTTACATTTTGACAGCACTTTATACTTTACAGTGCATTTTATATTATTAGTAATATTCACAATACTAATAGTACCTTAGTGATGGATACATGGGAGTATAATGTAGTACTGATCTCTTTCCTTTGGGGTATATTTGAAATTTTCCACAGTAAAATGTTTTTTAAAATAGAAAAATAAAAGAATACCTTAGCATTACTAGAACCTGCACGTCAGTGGGATTTAGCATTAGCAGCTAATTTATTTTTTTATTCACTTGAAAATATTTATTGAGTACCACTGTGTGCCAGAGACCATTCTGGTCACAGGTATAAGGATCAGCCTGAAAGAGTCCTCGCCTTTAGCGAGCTGGAAAATAAATAATAAACCAATACGTACATTACTCTTTCAAAGTAGTAAGTGCTATTAAGGAAACATGTTAATGTATCTGGGGTGAAGTGCTTCCTTAGACAGAGTAACAGGAGAGGCTTCTCAGAGGAGAAGACATTTGGGCAAAGATCCAAGCCATGAAAAGAGCCCATCAGAAGGAAGCGTATTTCACTCAGAGGGCGCAGGAGGGGGAAGCTGAGAGGGGACATGGTTGGCTTGTTTGGAGAAGAGAAAGAGGATGCGGGAGCGTGGAGAGAGAGGCTGAGTGAGGGGTGAGGTGAGCTCAGGGAAAGGGGCAGCGATTAAGTGGTGTAGACCCTCATGGGCCATGGTGAGGAGTCTGGATTTTATTTTAACTCTGATGGAAAGCCGGTGGAAAGTTTTGAGCAGAGGAGTAATGCAATCAGATTTACATTTTTAAAAGCCCACTGAAGCAGCTGCCAGGAGAACGGATGGTTGGGAGGCAAAAGTGGAAGCTGGGAAGCAGGTTGAGGCAGTTGTTCAGGCAAGAGACTGACCAGATGGGACCTCAGTGAGAGAAATTACAAGAAGATGTCACTGAGGCTGAAAAGCTGGAATTGGGGGCCTGGTGGGACTCCTGAGACAGGAAAAGGAAGAGGCGGGAGAGTGGGTGGTGATATCCCATGTAGTAGATTCCCCGGGGTCGCTGAAACAAAGCACCATGAACCGCGTGGCTTAAAACAACAGAAATGTATTGTCTCACAGCTCAGGAGGCCAGAAGTCTGAAATCAAAGCATCGGCAGGGCCATGCTCCGTCTAAAACCTGTAGGAAAGAAACCTTCCTTGCCTCTTTCACCTTCTGGGTTTTACCAGCAGTCCTTGGTGTTCCTTGGCTTGTGGATGTTTTAACTCCACTCTCTGCCTCTGTCATCATGTGGCCTCTCCCCCCATGTCTGTGTCTCTTCTTACAAGGACAGCAGTCATATTGGAGTAGGACCCATTCCATGACACACTCTAATGACCTCATCTTAACTTGATTACATCTGCAAAGGCCCTATTTCCAAACAAGGGCACGTTCTAAGGCACCGGGGGTTAGGACTTCAATATAACTTTTGGGGGGATTCTATTCAACCCGTAACATCCCCCAATAACCATGAGCAAGAAGAGAGTGAAAAGGCTTTTAAGCATCTGAAATATGTATATAAATATATAAATATAGATATATATAATCATGCCCATGCCCTTCCCTCCCATGATGCCCCACAGGCCACCAGTCAGAGGCTGTTCTCTGTTTTTTACATGGTATTCTCACCAGGTTTGCTGCCTGTTTTCCTAATCCAAAATAGATCCGAAGTATCAGTTAGGAGGGGGAGAGGGGAACAGCGATAGCAGCTAAAAGGGTGAATGGGACCAGGCAGTGGAGAGAAGACCGAAACCTGTACAAAGAAGGCAGCAGGGCTCAGGGGCTAACACTTGGGAACTGTTCAGTAAAGACAGAGTCTTACACCACGCAGCTCTGCAAGCACTGATGTTGTTTGGTTTTGTACCCAGGAAGAAACTAAAAAGAATAAAAAGAAGTCTGAGACCACAAAAGACTTTCCCAAGTCCTGGTTGGTGAAAGTCCTCTTCAAAACTTTCTACGTCATCCTCCTGAAATCATTTCTGCTGAAGCTGGTGTATGACATTCTCACGTTTCTGAATCCTCAGCTGCTGAAGTGAGTCCCCAGGCCCTGGGCTGTCCTTGCAGGGCCTCCTCTGCCACTCTGCTTTTTGCCCCTTGTATGTGCAGGCAGGAGCCTGTTAATAAGTTTCCATTCTTTTAAATGCTCGTAACTTTCTTCAACCTTACAGGATTGTGTTCATGAAAAGCACAAGGCATTTTTCAAGATCTAAAATTATCTGAAAAATCATTTAGATCCTTTAGCCTCCCTCTTTTCCACGTCCTTCTCCTCATAGGAAGCCAGATGCTTCTTAAGAGTGCTTTCTTCTTAAACAGAACTGCTGTTAGCTGAGTCATGTCCAAAAGGTGGGCCTCATACCCCAGGAGAGGCTTGTACATAGTCTTTGTAACCTCATTGCTCCACAGTCAGGCACTCAGTGGGAGGTTCGGGTTAATCGGGACAGGACTTCAGTCTGCCAGGATCTGTGGAATGAACTATCCTCCAGGGGAAACCCTTCTAACTCACGCTGGATACATGTCCTAATTCCTTTCCAGGAATCAATCAACTTGCTACATAACAACCTCTTTTACCAGAGGGTAGGGAAAGAGAGCGTCAAAGAAAGCATTGCAGTGGCAGCTTTGTGGAGCACACATTATCCCGTCTCACGGTCATGGGTCGTCAGCCCTTAGCCCTTGCTGCTCATCTCCAAAAAAGGCAAGAGTGCTGGCATGGCTGTGGAGCTCAGTCTTCCAAGAACATTGAACAATTCTGGTCACTTTTGTTGCCAACAGGGTAGGATAGCGTAGCTGGCTGTGCACAAGGAGGGTGAAGAGCCCTCGGAGGCTTGACGCGCACCACTTACTTGGTTTTGCTCTGGCAGATTGCTGATCTCCTTTGCAAATGACCATGATATATATCTGTGGACTGGGTATCTCTATTCAATCCTCTTCTTCGCCGTGGCCCTCATCCAGTCTGTCTGCCTTCAGTATTACTTTCAACTGTGCTTTACGCTGGGCATGAAAGTACGGACCACCGTCATGGCTTCTGTATATAAGAAGGTAAGTGGAATATGCCAGGCATCACCAAAGAAAATCCCCTTTGTAAACGTGAGCATTTCTTCCAAGATTGAGGAAAATTTGATGGAAATGATAACTGACCTCAACACTGGATTTTGGCTAAACATACAGCCTTCTTTAGCTATTTCTTTGGAGATGAAAATGAAAAGTGTGTACACAGACATAGAGCGTCTGTGTGTGGGGGGTGAGGCACACTCCAGGGAAAAGCTGGCAAGCTGTTCTCTGCCCGGGATCTGCCTCTCAGCTTTGAAGGCTTGCATACCATCCCTCTCTTCCTCCCTCTCTCCACAAGGTGACAACACCTTGGGACAGAATGTGAAGTCAGAAAAGAAGCTGGCCAAGGGCAGACTCGTAAAATCACCAACATTTAAACCAAATACTACATGAAACTTGGCTCATAAGACCTGGTGTGTCCATCTCAAATCACAGTTTTGCCATAGACTAGAACGCTTTGTGAACCAGGACTCCATCTCCCCGGACTGACTTTTGCCTAGTGACTTCTTTTTCTCAGTCTTGAGTAACGATCAACACTTCCTCTGCTTGATTCCTTTTTTGGATTTGTAAATACCTTCACACTGGTTACTAAGTTCTGCAGACTTGGGAGCTATTCCATTTCCTTAAGATGGTTTTGCCCATCTTCCCTCTGACACGTTGCTTTTAATGTTTAACTTTCTCAGAGCAACTTTATTTCCCTCTGTCCTAGACACCAAGGTGAATTCTCATTTTTTCCCTTAAGAAATGAAAGTAGAGTCAAATATATCTCAGTTTAAAAAATAAATTAAAATAAATGAAAATAGTGACTACAAGCCTGAGGAGAAAATTCCTCCATTAGGAGATGATACTTTTTATAGGTCAGAACATCAGTCGGTTGCCTTTTCTTCCTCTTTTTCATCCACCACTAGAGCGTTCCATCATAGTGATTTCTCTGTTACAGTTCCTGATTTTATCCTTTGCTTTCCTCTCTTAAAACTCCAGTGTGTCTTTTGTCTTTCCTGAGTAAATGTTGACTCATCGAGAGACCCAGAGAGGTGATCCAAATGTCTTTAGATCAGAAGTCTGGTCAAGTTCTTTGATCTCCCAGATACCCTCACACTGGAATTTGTCTTCTCCAAAATTAAAATTTTAATCCCCTTATTCCTTCTGGAGATACTGTATTTCTGCTGGTTTGCAGGATATGAGGTCACTAACCAGGCTGTCTCAGACATTTCTGTGAACATACACTTTTACAATTGTGATGATTCATTTCCACTACTTTGATTCTTAATATTGATATATTCCAGGTTTTGCAACTGTTACAATCCATAAGGAATGTGTAAAATAGAGCCCTTAATGAGACCTTCATTCAAATAAATATTGCTACTAAAATAGAATTTTTTTTTAAAGATTTTGTTTGATGTGGACCATTTTTAAAGTCTTTATTGAATTTGTTACAGTGTTGCTTCTGTTTTATGTTTTGTTTTCTTGGCCCCAAGGCATGTGGGATCTTAGCTCCCTGACCAGGGATCTAACCCGCACCCCGGGCATTGGAAGGCGAAGTCATAACCACTGGACCACCAGGGAAGTCCCTAAAATAGAATTTAAAATTGACTAATTTTATATGTTTAGATTGTGCTTATTGCAAAAAGAAAAGTATATACCTTGAAGGGTAATTAAATGTTACTTTTTGTTTTTGTTTTTCAATACCAAAGGGGAGGAATAGCTGTGAAATGATGTCTCTAGAACCTTGGAAGGCTAACATTTTAGGAAATTTCCTTCTTTTTACTGTACAACCAAGAGTCCTGATATATTCTAAAGACTTTATTGATGGATTAAGATGACAGTAGAGCTTCTAGGAGGAGGATGAAGGTGATCTCTAGGGCCACTCATAGCCCATACACTGGCTTGTGGGAATTAGAAGAAGGCTTTCTTTCATTCCTCTGGAAATATGTAGCCCACACCAGAGGGTGGCTTGGTGAGCATAGTACAAGCTGGTTTTATGCACCCACCACCCACCCCCCAGCCCCTTGTCTGGGAGCATTTGTACAAGGCACTGCTGTAAGTGACAGACTGTGGGTCTCAGCTTTCTGATCTCTCTAGCACGAGAACAAGAGGCTCATGCTGCAAGATTCAGGCATCTAGATATTGCCCTCAAATTCCTGACAATAAACAAGTCATTTTGCTTCCAGTGTGTGAACCCCGCAGCTCTCCTCACCATTCTAAGATCTGTGTCCTCCTTGGGAATGGTTGCAACCTCCTCACAGTATGGCTCCAAATAACATTGCCACATTAAAGTCTGCAAGGCAAGAATGAATACATGCTTCTTCCTTTCATCCCTCCGTTCCTTCCATCCTTCAGTATTTGATTTCCCTACTGTGTGCATGTGAAAGCGGTAGTGAATTGGACAGATGTAGCCCTTGTCCTTACAGAGTTTACAACTGGTGGAGAAACAGAAAAACAAAATTACACAGTGCAGTGTGGTGAATGTAATGGCAGAGGTAAGTACGGGTTGTTAGAGGAATACACAGGAGAAATATCTAACCTAAACTTGGGAGTCAGGGAAGTCTTCTGAGAAGAAGTTCCATCTAAGTTGACACTAAGAGATAAATAGGACTTTTTCTGAGCAAAAAAAAAGTGTGTGTGGAGGAACAGATGTTGGGGAAGGTAGGAATAGCAGGAAAGAGTGGTCAAGAATGAGAGAACGCGGTGTGTAAGATTTAGTGGCAAGAAGATCACAGCCCCTTGGAAAAGTTGTGATCATATGGAGTCCATCCTTCTACTGTCTTTCACTTCCTTCCTGAATTTCCCCTCTCACTCCCCAGTATCCTTGGCCTTGTCCAGGTGTCCCAATTCCAATCTTTGTTTTTAGGCGCTGACTCTCTCCAACAAGGCCAGGAAGCAGTACACCATTGGAGAAACAGTGAACCTGATGTCTGTGGACGCCCAGAAGCTCATGGACGTGACCATCTTCATCCACCTGCTGTGGTCAAATGTTCTACAGATTTCCTTGTCCATC
Source organism: Physeter macrocephalus (assembly GCF_002837175.3). NCBI lineage: Eukaryota > Metazoa > Chordata > Mammalia > Artiodactyla > Physeteridae > Physeter > Physeter macrocephalus. The sequence continues at coordinate 56,244,038 of NC_041233.1, forward strand.
TACTTCCTGTGGGCAGAGTTGGGACCCTCAGTCTTAGCAGGTGTTGGGGTGATGGTGCTCCTAATCCCAATTAATGGGGTAATCGCCACCAAGAATAGGGCTATTCAGGTAAAGAAACAGTCACTGGGGACATGTTTATGTTCTTCAAAGTCTAAAGTTTTTACTTCCTCTATTCTGACTTGTGATTGGAGTTTGAGCAACGCAAAGCTGATAGAAGACTTGCTACTGTCCTAGATGAACTTGGCTTTATCTTCCCTTTTCATCTTCTGACCACTCTTAGGGTTTATATACTCTGTCTTGATTCATGTTCCTCATTGGAAAGAGAAGAGCCACCCAGGAACCCTGCATATAACTCTTACACCCTGCTCTACTGGGCTGTTCTTAGAACAGTGATTATTGGCCCTGTTTCTCCATCATAGCAATGCAAACCAGCCATACAGAGCAGTCACATGAGCGACCCAAATTTTAGGCCTAAATCCTGGCAACCAACCCTGCTACCACCAGGTAGCAGGGCTCCATGTGGACAGTTGTTAGCTATGCCAGAAATCATATTTTGGCTGGGTGAACTCAATGGTGTATGTCATTTAGTCCTTCATTTGTTTTGCATTCATTTAGTTGCAAATATTTAAAAAATATTTTTTGTATATCCTACTTTGGGGGGAACACAGCAGCAAATTAGACAAGGCTCTTGCTCTTGTGGAACTTACGTTCTACTTGGGGTGGAGATTCATGCCATAAACAAGTAAAAGCAAAGAAGGAAAATGTCAGTTATGATAAGTACTATGCAGAGAATTAAACAGGGTGATATGCTAGTGAGTGGGTGGGTGGCAGTTTTAGATTATGGGATCAGGAAAGACCTCTGTGAGGAGGGGACATTGAGCTGAGCTCTGGACAACACCAACCTGAATGTGAAGGAGGAAGCCATGGAAAAAACAACCTAGGAGGAGGGCACAGTCAGGCCAAGGCTGTTCAGGTTCAGAAAGAAGCTGGGTGTGGCAGGGGCGGGGAGGCAAGGAGGAGAGTGGGAGAGACACAGCCCATCACTGGGCACCTCAAGTTCTCACCAAGTGACAGCCACAAGCACCACTGAGATTTAGTATCTGCAGCAAATCCGGACCCTCTCACATGGAAGTGTGTTCTGTGTTTGTTTTACTTTTTCCTGGCAGGTTAAGAATATGAAGTATAAAGACAACCGTTTAAAGATCATGAATGAGGTTCTCAGTGGGATCAAGGTGAGAAGCTGAGTGTAGGTGACTCTCTGGGCACAATGACAGCAACAGTGGGTTCTTGGGCTTAACAAACCTGCCTAGAGGTTGTGGACTTCTGCTTCCGGGCCTGTGATGTGTCCCATGACTTCTGATCCATTAACCCAGAAGTCTCCTGTTTCTTCCCCTGGTACTCCTCTCAGGACCTCTTTTGATAATGATTTCTATTTAATTATGTTAAATGGCTTGTTTTGTTTTTGTATTTTACTGTAGAGATTGTCAAATGTGCGCAAAAGTAAAGAGAATGGTTTAATGAAGCCCCGTGGATTTATCACCCAGCTCCAGCAATTATCAGCATGACCTAACTTGTTTCATCTATTTTTTTTTTTTTTTTTTTTTTTTGTGGTATGCGGGCCTCCCTCTGCTGCGGCCTCTCCCGTTGCGGAGCACAGGCTCTGGACGCGCAGGCTCAGCGGCCATGGCTCACGGGCCCAGCCGCTCCGCGGCATGTGGGATCCTCCCAGACCGGGGCGCGAACCCGGTTCCCCTGCATCAGCAGGCGGACGCGCAACCACTGCGCCACCAGGGAAGCCCAACTTGTTTCATCTATATCCCCACTCCCCACTTCATGCCCTGCTAGATTATTTAAAATCAAATCTCAGATATTTTGTCATTTCATTTGTAAATACTGGGTATGTATTTCTAAAATAAGGACTTCATTTTTTTAACATAACTACAATACCAATAGCATACCTGAAAAAAAAAAAACAGTCCTTTGATACCATTAAATTTCTCCAATTACCTCCTACACGTCTTTTTAATTTAATTTTATTTTACCATTCGTTAGTTTGAATAAGGATCCAAAAACTGTCCACACATGGTATTTAGTTGATAGTGCTTTTAATCTACAGTAGTCATTTGGTCATTTTAGAGAAAACAAGTTGTCTTGTTCCAATGTTTCTTGTAAATTGGTGGTTAGATCTAGAGGCTTGAGTAGATTTTGGCTTGTTTGTTTTTTGTGTTTGTTTGTTTGGGGTGGGGTTGAGGGGCAAGGATACTTTCAGAGAGTGCTTGCTTCCTAACTTAGCGATGATGCGTGTTTATGGGGTCCAGGCGTTGTCAGCCTGACTCATCCCTTATTGTGTTCCTGCTGTTCTTTCACCCAGAGCAGTGATTTGTGGCCCTGGCAGCACATTTCAATTCCCTGGGAAGTTTGTAAACCCACTGAGGCTTGGGGCCTACTTCAAACCATTTCAATTGGACTCTGTGGGGGTGAGGCTCAGGCATATATATACATATATATATGTGTGTGTGTGTGTGTGTGTGTATTTTTTAAAGCTCCCTAAGTGATTCTAATATGCAGCCAAGGTTGAAAACCACTGTCATAAAAGTTTTAGCAGCCACTGATGATCATTGCCTTGTTCTATTATTTCATTAGTAGTTGCAAAAGGGTGATGTTTTAATTCCATTATTCCTTTGGCATTGCTTAGCTGGAATTGTGTAATGAAGAATGATCTTCAATCACCTAGCTGGTTACCCTAAAATAAAGTTTGTACAGGATAGGCAGGATAAATGCAAGCTTCTTTCCTCTATTTACTAGTTTTCAAAATAATGCATTTTCATCCTTCAAAGGTGACCAATAAATTCTTTTTTAATATATACGTTGTTTTTGAATTCATGAACTTTAATATTACCCTAAACCTCTTGAAAATGAAAAAGAGGTCCCTTTGAACATCCTGATATTTCTCCACACAGAGCTCTATATGCCTTCTTGCCAATGTGGCAAAATGAAAACATAGACCTGGTTTTGGGTCTCAGCTCTACCACTCGCTAGGGTGGTGACTTTGGGCAAGTTACTTAGTCTCTCTCAACCTGTTTCCTTATTGTTAAAATGGATGTAGTAATTCTGGTAGAGTAGGTGGCTACCTTTTCCTGGTTTGCCCAGAACTTTCTGGGTTTAGCACTGAAAGCCCCATATCCTGGGCAACGTTTAATCCCAGGCAAAGTGGGACAGTTGGTCACACTTAGGACTAAGTAAGATAATGTATATAAAACTTTGTATACCTAGTAAGTTGTCAATAAATACAAGTTACCTTTCTGTACTCACACTTTATAATCTGAATTTCTACTTCCCCAATTTTGGGGAGCATATCCTAAAACATGGGTGGATGGTATGCACCTGATGTCCTTTTGGGGCAACAGTGTAAGCTGTGCTCTTTTCTATCCTATTAGATCCTGAAATATTTTGCCTGGGAACCTTCATTCCAAAACCAAGTCCACGACCTTCGTAAGAAAGAGCTCAGGAGCCTGCTGACATTTGGGCAGTTGCAGTCTGTGATGATATTTCTTTTATACTTAACTCCGGTGCTGGTGAGTGACGGGAGTCGGTGGGCTGGGTCAGCTTCCTGGAGAAGAAGGTCTGTTTAGATAGACTGCCCGCACCTATAGGCCTGACCCTGAAACCCAGGGACCCATCAAGTCCTCATGCTGCTATTCCTACCTCATGTCCCCAAATCTAGTTTCACCCTTGTGCACAATTTGCTGGTCTTGCCGCCCAGAGCGGCAAGTTTCCAGGGGGTTCAGCATGAATGTGGTATCCAGGCATGGTCTGCGTGGGAAGGCTTCTCATCTTCTTGGGGAGGCCACGTGGGTCTGTAGCGGAAGGGACACTGATAACAGGAGCCAGGAGACTTGAGCTCTGGTCCCAGCAATGCCATTAGTTGACTTTATGACCTCAGGCAAGATATTTCCTCCTCTTCTGGGCTCAGGTTTCTCATGTGTAACATGGGAGGGTTGAGATAATCCTAAGACTCCTTCCACTCTGATACGGTACTGTGTTCCTGAGACTTAGAACAAGGCTGCTTGATCCCTTTTAGGAATAAATCACTGATGGCTTTGCTTTTCCAGGTGTCTGTGATCACATTTTCCGTTTATGTCCTGGTGGATAGCAATAATATTCTGGATGCAGAAAAGGCCTTCACCTCCATCACCCTCTTCAATATCCTGCGCTTTCCCATGAGCATGCTTCCCACGATAGTCTCCGCCATGCTCCAGGTAGGTAGGAACTCTCTCTAACTGATTAGCTCTGGTTAAAAGCCTTAGAGTGTAGAATGACTGGTCTGTCATATCTCATTTCTAGCTTCTGCTGGTGAACCTTCAATGAGAGAGATATTTTTGGTCTCTGGAGACCAACAGTTTGATTTAGTAAAATCACAAGCTCGTTGAGCCCCAGTTTTTCTGACTATAAACTGAGGATAATCATCACAGTCTCATCCATCTCCTTGTGAGGTATTTATGTAGCATTAGGGAAATATGGCACAAAAGGAGAGAGAAGGCTTCTCTTTGGACGAAGCCACATACATGGTGGTAAAACCAAATGCAATCTGGGAGCCTCAAGCTGTCAGAAAATGGGCCACAGGGAGTGTTTGGGTCCTGAAAACTGAGCACAGTCACTGAGATAGGCCAGGTACCAGACCTCAGGAGGACGTTCACAGGGCAGGTGGCAGACTGGCGAGGCAGCCAGGATGACAAAGTGTGGCGACCTGCATTCATCCTGGAGGTGGCTGGCTTCAGACAGCTCAGGCCATAGGAAGGACTGGGGTTTAGGAAAAGACCTCTCCCGGTACTGGAGGGTGTTAAGGAAGGCTGATAGATTTGGCTGATGAAGAAATAACATGCTCTTTTTAGATTCAGATAGTTTATCGCATAGAGAGCAAAGGCAGGATCAGCAGAGGTGACAGCTCCCTGCGTAACAAAGGGGCCCGATGACCACGGCATGTGGGCAGTGAGGCACTGTGTGGGTCATGGACTCAGTTAAAGAAGAACATGCCAGGGGCCCAGTTACCAGAACCAGACAGAAGTTTTGTCTTAGAAGAAGGCAGAAGATAGTTTCTGGAACTAAGTCCAAAGAACAGTAGAATTGACCTCCCCCCACACCACAGTGAGTTTTCTGGGGGGCTGAAATAGAGCATCTTAATTTCCCCCTGTTCAGAGTGGGCTGGCCCCCAGGGCCGAGGTGTGGCTGAATCACGCTGGGGAGGGGGGCCGGGGGTAGGGGGCCAGAGGTTCCAGGTGTGGCAAATAGCAAATCATGGGCAAGAAGCCTGGCAGGTTGACTATCTGCTTCCACATCCAAGGCTGATGACGAAGTCAAACTCCTCTACTTGTGCTTGTTATTGAGGTTTTTTTAATCCTTTATGTCCTTCTCTAGGCCAGTGTTTCCGTAGAACGGCTAGAGAAATATTTGGGAGGGGATGACTTGGACACATCTGCCATTCGACATGACTGCAATTTTGGTAAGTGAATTTGGAAGTTGCATCCCATATATATTCACAGTGCTGGCACCAGTACTTTGCAGCAAGAAACTGATGGAAAGGGAAAGCTAGGGGACTTACCTCGCACCTATATTTGCACAGTATGCGTACTGTTATTACTTAAATTATGCTTTCATTTAGAACAGATTGCTTAGCCAGATTGCCAAGCTAAGCTGCGGCAGCTATTCTGAGGATAAGCAGGGAATCCTGCAAAGGATCTAGAAAACAGAAGTCAGGATGGAGCCAAGCATGTGGAATTGGGAAGACAGGCTGGAGTGAAAGAACACACAAGTTCTAAAGGTTTAAGGATTGGGGTCATCCATAGTCAGAAGGAGCAGTGGGTCTGGAATCCAGGGCAGGGAATGGCTGAGTTTATATTCGGAAGTGGAATTTATACAGGAGACTAGGCAGCAGAGGGCCTGGGAATGTACCCAGACTGTCTGTAGCCTGGGAATGTACCCAGACTCTGTAGACCAAGAATCTGGGCTACCAACAGGCTTGGGACTCCTAAGTAAAAAAAGGACATCGTATGCAGGCAACTCTTGGTCTCATCCCAGGAGCTTTCATTTGCCTCTTGTCAGCTCAGGAGTCAGCATCTTGGGCTCTGCTGGAGGAAGCAGTGAGGGATACCTGAAGGCTAAGAAAGGGCAGAGAGACATGTGGGGACCTACATCTGACTTAAAGAGGGGACTTTTTCTCAACAGACAAAGCTGTGCAGTTTTCTGAGGCATCCTTTACCTGGGACCACGATTTGGAAGTCACACTCCAAGAGTGAGTTGCCTCCTTTTCCTCTTGCTGTTTTTTAGGATTCTCCTTGCCAGTCTTGTTATTGAAAAATTCCATGTAATATAATACATGGGGAAACGAGCTATGTGCATGTGTTCAGTTAGAGACTAGTGCAGGCTAAACTCCTCGAGGGATGAACTGACAGCAAAGATCCTGAGCCCCTGTCCCTGTATCTACATCTGCTACCCTGCTTTCCTACTGTGGGACAGTGCACATCCAGCTGAGAGCCTATGAAGACATTTATTCTCCAGATGGAGAATAAATAATTAATAAGAGAATAAATTAATGGAGAATAAATAAATAATAATTTATTCTCCAGATGGATGGAGGTAGCGCGAGAATAAATAATTAATAAGAGAATAAATTAATGGAGAATAAATAAATAATTAATGGAGAATAAATAAATAATAATTTATTCTCCAGATGGATGGAGGTAGCACAGGGTTGGCAGGTAGCCTAGGTCTCTGGGTATGGTAGTGGATACACACAAGAACCTGAACTCAATTTAAGTTCATTTATTCACTTAAGAATAGTAATCAAGAAAAATCTGCCTTCTTTCCCCAGAGTGGTTATTGGGAGCTGCCTCTGTAATCAACTTCAGATCCTGGAATTTTTCATCTACATAACCCATTCTCACATTCCCCTGCCTTAAGCCAACCCTTTCTTGCCACATTGCTGCATGTAATGTGTTCCTTAAGCACTGCATGTACTGGTACACCCAACTCAGCCACTGAGCACAGCACCACAGAGTACACCAGGAGTCCAAGCAGGCCAGATTTTTTCTTCACAACTGAGTATACCTGATCATCTCCCTGCTACACCCGGAACTTTCCACATTTCTCTCCTATTCCTAGATCCTTTAACATGGACTCTGGAGCTTGCCCCAGCATGTGTCAGGCCAGAAGCCCCACCTCTGAACCCTCCCAACCTGAAAGCCTCACTTTGCAGAGAGCAGAGTGGACATAGCTCCCACTTTGCTAGTAGTATAAGTCTGGAAGGAGTCCAGCTCAATGGGCAGGTTCAGAAAGCCTGTGAACAAGTTCCCCATGTTCCTAATGTTCTAGGGACTCAAATAATAGGGCCAGAACAGAGAGTTTCCAGGAGCCTGGCCCAGTGTGGGCCCCTCCCCAGCCAGACTCAGCCAGATCTCCAGGCGGAGGGGAGCAGGGAATCTGTGCTTTCAACAAGTGTTTTATTGAATGGTTATTCTCATTGAATGGCCAACTTGGGGATACATTAATCTGGTCCAACCCCATTAGTTAGAAATGAGAGTCCAGGAGAAGTGACCCTCCAAGATCACGCAGCTCGGCAGTGGCAGGGTTGGGACTTGAAGCAATAGGGTCTTGTTCAGGGGTACCACATTGGTTCTAAAATAATTTTTCCAGTGGAAACTCACATTTGGCACAGAGAACTTATATATGAGGGCTTACTCTCTAAACTCTTAGAGCAGAAAAAAAAATCATTAGAGAAATACTTTGGAGTATTGTATATGCAAGACAAATTTTCCAATCTTGAGGGAAAATCTCCTAATAATCAGACTTCCTATGGAGCGTCTGAGAAGTGGCTTGAACTCCTGAATAACACCCCTCCACACACCCGTCTCCTTCAAGTGCACTTCTCTCTTTCAGCGTGAACCTAGACATTATGCCAGGCCAGCTGGTGGCTGTGGTGGGCACTGTGGGCTCTGGGAAATCCTCCTTGATGTCAGCCATGCTGGGAGAAATGGAACATGTCCACGGGCACATCACGGTCAAGGTGAGAAGGAATGCCAAGGAGAAGACTTCGGACACTCAATGTGGTCTCTTGGCGCTGCCTTCTCATTGGGAGAATGAATTAGAATCTGATAACTACTCCTGTCATGTTGCTGTAGGTGAGGTCGTGGAGACATCTGGGAGATTGTAAATGGTAGATTCTTTGCCCCACCCCACATATATAATCATATTCTGGGGTAGATTCTAAAAACCTGCATTTTTAATGAGCTCCCCAGGTGATTCTCATATGCATACTAAAGTTTGAAAACTGTTGAATAGAGATGTCTTCTATCAAAGTATAGGTAATTCTACTATATCTGTGTTTCTGAAAACCTCACGTTCTGCGAAACTGTACAATAAAAATAATAGGACCTGGGGGAAAGAGTTGGAACAGATCATTAAAAACATATGTAACTTTGTAAACAGGGTAGCAACAAAAACAACAGCAATAACAGTAAAAACAGTAGCGCTGTAAAATCTCCACTGACAATTACACCCAGCTTCACAATTAGTTCTGGGCCTCTCACCTCTTCCTTTGAGAGCTGGGTGTTTGAGGGCACTTGCTTCCAGTACAAAAACATGACAGAGTATAGATGTCATCAATTATAATTTTTTTAAATAGAGAGGAAATGTTTTCATGGCATCTCCATCAGTACTCTCAGCTTCCCCAGAGAGCTAAATTTAGGGGAAATTATAGGTATTTGGAATCATTTAACCAGCCACTACTTGCACCAAAAAGAGGCACGTCTATAGATTTTTAGCTTTTCTTAAGATCTTCATATATTGCTAAGTATTTATTCTTAATTATAAGAAAGCTTGCCCCTAATTGCTTTACAGTGACATGCTTGGAAAAATTTTAAGAACCAACACTTCTTCCACATTATACTAACATTATTCCCTGATTTACTGATTACTAATGAGATAATTTGCATTAAATAAACATGCAGTATAGCAGAGCAGACTCTACAGAGTTAACTCTGCCTCCTAACTCCTTTCAGGAAGCTTTTTCTTGCTAACTCATAACTGGGTTTGTCCTCAAACACAGGCATTTATCAGGCTCCATCTCTCATTTGACACGATCTGTTTCGTGCATCAGCCTGGCACCCAAATTTCAATCTCTCAGTTCTTGCTTCCTAAGATGTTGTCTATACCATTCCCCCATCAGTGTTGGCCCTCTGTTGGTCCTAGTAAACTCTCTGGGGTCTGACTAAAACCCTGTTCTAGAAGCAGCACGTGCAGTCATCCTCCATTTTTTGGATCATTGTTAGAGAGTGATAGTCCAAAAAAGGAGACTTTAAATGATGCATAGGATATTGAATCTTTCTCCCTGGATGGTGCAATAAATACATCACCTTTAAAAATATCAATTGCTCAGTCAGCCTGACATACATTTAAAAAAAATCTACATTCCATTTGTTCCTCCCAACTCCTGCCACCCCCTCTTTCAACACTGCATTTCCAGAGGTACAAAACTGTCATATGGTCTGACCCTTCCCATCCTAGGGCACTGTAGCCTATGTCCCACAGCAGTCCTGGATCCAGAACGGCACCATAAAGGACAACATCCTTTTTGGGTTGGAGTTGGATGAAAAGAAATACCAGCAAGTTCTGGAGGCCTGTGCCCTCTTCCCCGACTTGGAAGTGCTGCCTGGGGGAGACCTGGCTGAGATTGGAGAGAAGGTACTTGGGACACCAAGGGGCCTTGGAGGGTGAAGAAATAGTGAAGGAAAAGAGTAAGGGTGGTGAAGAAGTACATGACAGTAAAAGAGTTGGTCAATTTTGATGGTCAAGCCTGGAACAAACACCAGACAACATGAGTTTGCACAATACTTTGTGCAAATAACTCAGAAATTTAAAATTTTGTACCTAGAAGCAAATATACGAACTGTGTAATCTAAAGGAGAGATGACGAGGCTAGGACCTGAGAGGTTAACTAAGAAGCAGCTGACCCAAATTTGACCTCACAGGTGGAGGGCCAGAGGCAGACTACAGCCTAGTTGTCCTGACTCCACTTCTGTATACCAGTGAGGGCCAGAGTAGGGTTCTAATAATCTGCTTTGAACACATAGAAATTTAGAGTATATTATTTTCTCATGTTGTCAAATGCCTTTCTTAAAAATTAATTTTTAATGACTGTTTTGAATTATGAATATAGCATAATTTGTTTAGAAATCCCTGATTACTACATATTTGGGATGTTTTTATACTCTTTCCCCATTACTAAACATGAATATAGCAGTTTTTTGGGGAAAGATCTTGAGATGTTACAAGACTAGTGAAGATACAGCTCTAGAATAATTTTGTTCATTAATTCAGCATATTTTTATTGAGTACCTACTATGTGCCATACACTATTTTAAGTGCTGGAGTTACATCCACAAACAGAGAAAATCTACCCTGATATAGCTCTACATTCTCATGGGGAGGAAGCAACAACAACAACAAAATAAGTAAATTATATGATATAAAATGGTAAGTTGGCCATGCTTTTAATTATTGGGCCTAAAGTTATTTATTTGAATCAAAGATATTTATTTGTATAAAGGAACTTGTGTTACTGAACTGAACTTGGGTCTGGCTGCCCACCACACAGCACAGCCAATCTACTGACGTTGGGTTGTGGTGAAGGAAAGTACAGCGTTTACTGCAGGGCCCAGTAAGGAGAATGGTCAGCTCATGCTCAAAAGACCCAAACTCCTCAATGGCTTTCAGGGAATTTTTTTAATTATTATTATTTTAAAATATTTATTTATTTATTGCCTGTGTTGGGTGTTACTTGTGGCATGCGTGATCTATCGTTGTGGTTCATGGGCTCTTCTCTTTGTTGTGGTGCGTGTGCGGGCTCCTCGTTGTGGCACTTGGGCTCCAGAGCATATGAGCTCTGTAATTGCGGCACACGGGCTCTTTAGTTGTGGCACGTGGGCTTAGTTGCCCCGCAGCATGTGGGATCTTAGTTCCCCAACCAGGGATCGAACTGGTGTCCCCTGCATTGCAATAGAGACATTTTTTTTCTTTTAACATCTTTATTGCAGTATAATTGCTTTACAATGGTGTGTTACTTTCTGCTTTATAACAAAGTGAATCAGCTATACATATACATATATCCCCATATCTCCTCCCTCGTGCATCTCCCTCCCACCCTCTCTATCCCAGCCCTCTACGTGATCACAAAGCACTGAGCTGATGTGGCTGCTTCCCAATAGCTATCTATTTTACATTTGGTAGTGTATATATGTCCATACCACTCTCTAACTTCGTCCCAGCTTACCTTCCCCATCCCCATGTCCTCAAGTTCATTCTCTATGTCTGCGTCTTTATTCCTATCCTGTCCCTACGTTCTTCACAACCATTTATTTTAGATTCCATATATATGTGTTAGCATACGGTATTTGTTTTTCTCCTTCTGACTTACATCACTCTGTATGACAGACTCTAGGTCCATCCACCTCACTACAAATAACTCAATTTCATTTTTTTATGGCTGAGTAATATTCCATTGTATATACGTGCCACATCTTCATTATCCATTCATCTGTCGATGGACACTTAGGTTGCTTCCATGTCCTAGCTATTGTAAATAGGGCTGTAATGAACATTGTGGTACATGACTCTTTTCGAATTACAGTGTTCTCAGGGTATATGCCCAGTAGTGGGATTGCTGGGTCGTATGGTAGTTCTATTTTTAGTTTTTAAGGAACCTCCATACTGTTCTCCATAGTGGCTGTATCAATTTACATTCCCACCAACAGTGCAAGAGGGTTCCCTTTTCTCCACACCCTCTCCAGCATTT